>NC_041385.1:419794084-419810271 GCF_002162155.2 Triticum dicoccoides
AATGACCATAATCCGGGACACCCCATACTACAATGGTAGTAGATGCAGAATCGTTTTGGTCTACTTGACACGGACATGATGCCTATATTCATGATCATTGCCTTAGATATCTTCATAACTATGCACTTTTCTATCAATTGCTCGGCAATAATTTGTTCACCCACCGTAACACATGCTATCTTGTGAGAAGCCACTAGTGAAACCTATGCCCCCCGGGTCTCTTTCTTATTATATTGCATCTCTTTTATTTACATTGCATCTCGTTTACTATTTTGCAATCTTTACTTTCCAATCTATACAACTAAAATACCAAAAATATTGATCTTACTATGTTTATCAGATCTCACTTTTGCGAGTGGCCGTGAAGGGATTGACAACCCCTTTATCGCATTGGTTGCAAGGTTCTTGATTGTTTGTGCAGGTACTAGGTGACTTGCACGTTGTCTCCTACTGGATTGATACCTTGGTTCTCAAAAACTGAGGGAAATACTTATGTTACTTACCTTCATCACCCTTCCTCTTCAAGGGAAAACCAACGCATGCTCAAGAGGTAGCAAGAAGGATTTCTTGCACCGTTTTCGGGGAGATCTACGCCAAGTCAAGACATACCAAGTACCCTTCATAAACTCTTCTCCCTCGCATTACATTATTTGCCATTCGCCTCTCGTTTTCCTCTCCCCCACTTCACAACATTTGCCTTTTCTTCGCCCTCCTTCCGTTCAATCTTGTGTTACCATGTAACTTACTTTTGGTTGCACACTCTCTTGATAAAAGTTTATGGATCCTCATCCACTTGCTAATCTCTTTAAGAGATCCAATTATGATGAACCAATTGCTAGTGAGTTTTGTGCACTAGATTATCTTCATGAAGGTTTGCTTGAAATTCGTGAATCTAAAAATTGTGATGAAGAAATTTATGAAAAGACTCATGATAGACCATTGAATAAAAAGCATGATTGCAATGATTTTACTATAAGTTCTATTGATGTCAATTGTGCTAATAACAATGAAAACCCTAAGCTTGGGGATGCTAATTTTGCTATGTCTACTACTTGTTTCAATGATCATGATTGGGGTGATTCTTTTTATAATCTTGAAAATTTATTTAAGCTCCATGATGAATATGAGATTGATAATAATGTTTGCAATAATACTGAAAGAGGGTTTGGAAGAGTGTCAACTTTAGATCCCACATATTTGGATAATGTTCAACTTATGAAGTTTTTGATAAAAGTGGGTTCGGAGAGGTCATGACTTTATTTTATGATAATCCCACTGTTTCGGAAGAGTGTCAACTTCGCATGCATGTGGATCGTATTGAGAATATGTTATGTGATACTTATTTTGTTGAATTTGATTATGATCCTACATGTAATTATTATGAGAGAGGAAAATATGGTTGTAGAAATTTTCATCCTACTAAATTACCTCTCGTTATGTTTTTTTGACAGAAAGACTGTAAGGGAACCCCCTACAGTATAATTGGTGCAACAAACCCAAATTGCAAGTACCATGCCTTGAACCTGGGTGGGTGGGAAGGCATCAGCCCCTTCCCACCACTAGGCTATGCCTTCTTGGATGATAGTTGTTTGATCTTGCTGAAAAAGATAGAAACTTTGCGCTCACGAAAATAATTTTCGTAAATCACATAAAATAGATTTTTCCCTGATTATTTTTGAAGTAGATTAATATAAAAATTACCCTAGTTTTCCTAATTTTGTACAATTTTTAGAGTTCCATAAGTACTCGAAAAATGCAGATTGCTATAGACTATTCTGTTTTTGACAGATTCTGTTTTTCATGTGTTGTTTGCTTAGTTTGATGAATCTATGAGTAGTATCGGGGGGTATGAACCATAGAGAAGTTGGAATACAGTAGGTTTAACACCAATATAAACAAAGAATGAGTTCATTAGAGTACCTTAAAGTGGTGGTTTATTTTCTTATACTAACGGAGCTCATGAGATTTTCTGTTTAAGTTTTGTGTTGTGAAGTTTTCAAGTTTTTGGGTAAAGATTTGATGGATTATGGAATAAGGTGTGGAAAGAGCCTAATCTTGGGGATGACCAAGGCACCCCAAGGTAAAATTCAAGGACAACCAAAAGCCTAAGCTTGGGGATGCCCCGGAAGGCATCCCCTCTTTCGTCTTCATCTATCGATAACTTTACTTGAGGCTATATTTTTATTCACCACATGATATGTGTTTTGCTTGGAGTGTCTTGTGTGATTTGAGTCTTTTCTTTTTAGTTTACCACAATCATCCTTGCTGTACACACCTTTTGGAGAGACACGCATGAATCGGAATTTATTAGAATACTCTATGTGCTTCAATTATATCTTTTGAGCTAGAAAATTTTGCTCTAGTGCTTCACTTATATATTTTTAGAGCACGGTGGTGGTTTTATTTTATAGAAATTATTGATCTATAATGCTTCACTTATATTATTTTGAGTGTCTTTTAGAACAACATGGTAATTTGCTTTGGCTATAAAATTAGTCCTAATATGATGGGCATCCAAGATGGGTATTATAAAAACTATCATATAAAGTGCATTGAATACTATGAGAAGTTTGTTTCCTTATGATTGTTTTGAGATATGAAGATGGTTATATTACAGTCATGCTAGTAGATTAGTTGTGAATTTGAGAGATACTTGTGTTAAAGTTTGTGATTCCCGTAGCATGCACGTACGGTGAACCATTATGTGATGAAGTCGGAGCATGATTTATTTATTGAGTGTCTTCCTTATGAGTGGCGGTCGGGGACGAGCGATGGTCTTTTCCTACCAATCTATCCCCCTAGGAGCATGCGCATAGTGCTTTGGTTTTTGATGACTTCTAGATTTTTGCAACAAGTATATGAGCTCTTTTGACTAATGTTGAGTCCATGGATTATACGCTCCTCACCCTTCCACTATTGCTAGCCTCTCTTGTGCCGCGCAACTTTCACCGGTACCATACACCCACCATATACCTTCCTCAAAACAACCACCATACCTACCTATCATGGCATTTCCATAGCCATTCCGAGATATATTGCCATGCAACTTTCCACCGTTCCGTTCATATGACTTGCATTACTTTTGTCATATTGCTCTTTGCATGATCATGTAGTTGACATCGTATTTGTGGCAAGGCCACCTTCATAATTTTCATACATGTCGCTCTTGATTCATTGCATATCACGGTACACCGCCGGAGGCATTCATATAGAGTCCTATCTTTTTCTAGCTTTGAGTTGTAATTCTTGAGTTGTAAATCCATAAAAGTGTGATGATCTTCATTATTAGAGCATTGTCCTAGTGAGGAAAGGATGATGAAGACTATGATTCCCCCACAAGTCGGAATGAGACTTCGGACTTTACAAAAAAAGAGAAAGAAAGAAAAAAAGAAAAGGCCAAAAAGAAAAAAAAGAAGGCCAAAGAAAAGAAAGAAAAAAAGGAAAGAAAGGAAGAAAAAGAGAAAGAAAAAGAAAAAAATAAAATGAGAGAAAAAGAGAGAAGGGACAATGCTACTATCTCCTTTTCCACACTTGTGCTTCAAAATAGCACCGTTATCTTCATGATTGAGAGTCTCATATGTTGTCACTTTCATATACTAGTGGGAATTTTTCATTATAGAACTTGGCTCGTATATTCCAATGATGGGCTTCCTCAAAGTTCCCTAGGTCTTCGTGAGCAAGCAAGTTGGATGCACACCCACTTAGTTTTTTTGTTGGGCTTTCATATATTTATAGCTCTAGTGCATCCGTTGCATGGCAATCCCTACTCACTCACATTGATATCTATTAATGGGCATCTCCATAGCCCGTTGATATGCCTAGTTGATGTGAGACTATCTTCTCCTTTTTGTCTTCTCCACAACCACCATTCTATTCCACATATAGTGCTATGTCCATGGCTCACGCTCATGTATTGCGTGAAAGTTGAAAGAGTTTGAGATTATTAAAGTATGAAGCAATTGCTTGGCTTGTCATCGGGGTTGTGCATGATTTAATACTTTGTGTGATGAAGATAGAGCAACAACCAGACTATATGATTTTGTTGGGATAACTTTCTTCGGCCATGTTATTTTGAGAAGACATGATTACTTTGATTGGTATGCTTGAAGTATCACCATTTTCATGTTAATATGAACTTTTATTTTGTATCATTTGGATCTGAACATTCATGCCACAGTAAAGAAAATTACATTGAGAATTATGCTAGGTAGCATTCCACATCAAAAATTTCTTTTTTATCATTTACCTACTCGAGGACGAGCATGAATTAAGCTTGGGGATGCTTGATACGTTTCCAACGTATCTATAATTTTAGATTGTTCCATGCTATTATATTACCCCTTTTGGATGTTTATGGGCTTTATTTTACACATTTATATCATTTTTGGGACTAACCTACTAACCGGAGGCCCAGCTATCGGATTTCGGGTTCCGGCAGACCCTTGAGGTTCGAACACTGGGGTGCGCGTGGAGATTTCGCCCTCTACCTACCTGTTCCTCGCCGGCTCGCTGAGATCTAAACTACGAAAGGAACAACACAAGAGACACAGAGTTTATACTGGTTCAGGCCACCATTGCGGTGTAATACCCTACTCCAGTGTGTGGTGTGGTGGATTGTCTCTCGGGCTGTTGATGAACAATACAAGGAAGAACAGCCTCGCGAGGGTCTGTTCTTGGCTGGTGCGATGAACTGCTAGGAGGAGTTCAGTCGCTCTCTCTACTCTTTCTCTCTCCCGATTCAGGTCTCGATGCCTCTACCCTGGGGGTGGCTAGTCCTATTTATAGGCAAAGGCCCTGGGCCTCTTCCCAAATATTGAGCGGGAAGGGCGCCAACACTTGGCCATTTTGAAGGGGAACATCGGGTACACTTATCCTGACTAAAGTTGGTCCTCGCCTGTCAAAGGCTCTGGTGGGTGACGCCTGCTTGGGCTCCACAATGACTTCCTTCCTGCCGTTGGGCTGGTCTTGGTCTTGTTGCACCGAAATGGATGCCTTTGCTTGATGCTCTCACCTGCGGTTGCTCCCTTTGCACCAAAGAGGAAAGGAGGACACTTCGTGGGCTGGCGCCCGACTGGCGCCCTTGGTCGTCATGGCTTGCATCATGGGCACCTCGCGAGGTACCCCTCCTTGATCTCTCCGCCTCCTCGTGAGCCAGCCTGATGAGGCCGTGCCTGAGGAAGCTCCTTGTCGTCCGCCCCGCGAGGCTTGGCCCCTCGCGAGGGTCTTGAGCTTGTGTTGATGAAGATGGGCCGTGCTGGGCCCCCTTTTGAGCCACGCCGCAGGCCGCAGGCAGGCAAGTCTGGGGACCCCTGTTCCCAGAACGCCGACAGTAGCCCCCGGGCCCAAGGCGCTCCCGGACTTGGCCGAGAAGAGAGGCAAATGGGCAAGTGCGAAGCGCCGTGGGCCCTAACAGCCTGCGGCCTTGGGCGCCATGTGGCGGTTGATTGGATGTGGGCGTCTCCACTTCCCCACGACGCCTCGGCAACTGCACGAATTGACAAGTCCCTGCAGGCAAAGCGGGTCATGATTAGCTACGATTGTGGAGGTCGGCGGTTGGCCTCCTCTGGCTTTAAGTACGGCACGGCGCGTGCCCTTCCAGTCTATCTCTTCTTGCTTCTCCTTCTTCCCGGTCCTTGCTCCGTCTTGCTGCAATGGCTCCGATCCACCGGTTCTCTGCGGCAGAGAAGGGAAAGGCTCCCCGAGAGGATTCTGACCCGCTTCCACCGAAGAAACGGCTAGCCCTCTGCCATCGGGGTGAGGGCGCCCGCCAGGAAGTGCCGAGGCCCTGGTGCGAGCGGCCACCACCAGGGTTCCCGCTTCCCTTGTACGCCCATGTCGAGGGCTCTAAATAAGTCAATGCCAAACACCACGGGCGGCGCCGCAGTCGGCGCTGGTGGGTCAGAAAGGTGTGCGTCTTTCCCCCTGGAGTCCACGCCGAGGGCTCCTCCCGAGAGTTCGTGCTTCACGCCACCATGCCTCCTCAGTCTTGGATTCGCCTTCCTCATTTCTTCGCCTCCGTCATCCCGCAGGGGGAAATCCTGGGGCTCTGGCTGCAGCATGCTGGCTGCAGCACCCTCGCGACCGGGGCAGAGGTTGCGGTCGTTGCCCCGGGCAAGGTCTTCATGACTCGAGGCTGGGGCGAGATCGCCCGGGTCTGCAGGACAAGGGGCACCCTCGCGATCCACCTGGAGTACGACGGTGCTTGGGTGATGTTCTTCAAGGTCTTCGATGCGGAGGGTCACCGGCTGGAGTGCTGCCTCGGGAGAGGTGGTCGGGACCCCACTACGGCGAGGCCGAGGCCAGCTAACCGCTCCCTTGACAGCTCCTCAGGCAGTGGAGGCGCCGGAGGATCCAGCGACTCCGCCGAACTCTTCGCGACTCCGGAGACGAGTGACGATAGCTATGAGCCCCCGAGCCTGTGCCGTTCCCGGAGCAAGGCGGGCTTGTCAGGCCGTCGCCGCCTCTTATCTGGATGGGGTTGGCGCCGGTGCCGGACGACCGACTGTTGATGATGGCGTCTTTTGTAGGGGCGCGCGTAGTTAGCGTTCCTTAGGATCTGTTCCCTGCGAGGAATCCAAAACGCGCCCCGTGGGGGCTTGTATGCCAGGTCGCGATGCCGTGGTCAAGGCCAGAGGGTGAGGGCTAGAGAGCCGGTAGGAGCCCTGAGTCGCGATGCTCAGGCACCCCCCTTTAACATGTAAGCGGTTTGCGCGGACGAGAATGAAGAAGACACCATGAGGGCCTCGCCTGATGCTGCTCCTTGAAGAGATCCTGCAGGCTCATCACAGAAAGAACGAGAGCTCGCCATGACAATCAACAGTCAGCCGTTGGTTACTCTGGAAAGGTGGTGAGGCACTGAGGGCTTGACGAGGTGTATCTGGGCACCCGTGAGCCAGCACGGGACTCATAGGGCCCTACCTCAAGGCAGGTTGCGCCTAGCGCTGGGCCTTATATTGGGGTGTGTTCCTGCAAATTTGGTTAGATGTTGAAACTCTACGTCCTCGGGTCCCCGCCCTCGAGCTAGTCTCAGCCGTCGCTGGTATGCCAGGTCACGATGCCGTGGACAAGGCCAGAGGGTGAGGGCTGGAGAGCCGGTAGGAGCCCTGAGTCGTGATGCTCAGGTACCCCCCCCCCCTTTAACGCGCAAGCTGCCGACAACAAGGAAGAAAAGGTGCCACGGACAGGCACCAAATAACAAGCATGATGGGTCGAAAGCATGGCCGAAAGATAAACGCAAGAAGGGTACACGCCGCTGGGTCTGACCCGAGCGACTTGGGGATAATGCAGCCCGAGGGGCACCCCCAACAAAGTAAGCTAAAAACACGAGCAAAAGGGATACACGCCGCAGGGACGAACCCACGCGGCCTGGGAATAATACAGCCCTAAGGGCGCTCCCAGCTGGAAACGAAACTTGAAGGATGTCACCTGATAGTGTTGACGACAAAGGGGTGTTGGTGTAGCAGACTCGGTGGGCTGCGGGAGCCGATCCTCACGAGCCCCCAGGCCCTGGGGCCTCGGGAGGCTCCGGAGGCGCTGGTGGCTCCTCGGGGACCATCTCCATCTCTGCCAGGGCTGCGGAACGCCTGGCCTCTTGAGCCTCCAGGATGCCCCTCATGACGCACTGGTACATGGCAGCCGCGTTCGGCAAGCCATAAGGCATGCGAATGTACCTGTGGGGTGGACCTTCGCAGCGCCCCACTTGCGAGGGCCAGAGGCGCTGCTGAGAGGTGGCTCGGTTGAGCCCTGGTATGTCGATGCAGACGCGTAGCCCACCATCCTTGCCTGGATGGGGGGCCACAGCGGGTAAGCGGCGGCTGCCTCTCATGACTCTTGACTCCTATAGGTCCTGAGTGGCCTTGATGATGAACTCCTGAGGGTTTGGCCCTCCTTGCCTTGCTCCTTCTTGAGGGAAACGTGCTTCTAAACACGCCTCCAAGTGGTGCCCAAGCGCCTCCCTCGTGACCCTGGCGAGGTCGGCGGCCCTCCAGGGGAGAGCCCCCGAGCCCTGCCTGAGGAGGGCGCCGGGCGCGCTTCCCTATGCGATGGAAGGAGGTTCCCCCTGGGCAGGCGCGGGCCCTGAGGGGCCTGCCTGCTGAGGGGCCGGGCCGGACGATGTCTTCTTCTTCTTGGGTGCGGTCTCGGGAAGCCTCTTGCTTCCTCCGGGTCTTCCAGTGATACGGCCTGAAAGGCTCGTTCCAGGGAGCACACCACGTCTTTCTCTTCGCAGGGCACCATGATGACCCCGCCACTTCCTGGCATCTTGAGGATGTTGTAGCCGTGGTGGGTTACGGCCATGAACTTGGCCAGCGCTGGGTACCCGAGGATGGCGTTGTATGGCAGACGAATGTGGGCGATGTCAAAGTCGATGAGCTCGGTGCGGTAGTTGTCGTGTGCCCCGAAGGTGACAGGGAGGCGGACCTGCCCAATCCGGACCGTGGAGCCGTCGGTGACTCCGGAGAAAGGCTTGGTTGGCTAAAGCTGATTGTAGGGCACTTGGAGATTGTTGAATGTTTCCACGGACAGGACGTTGAGCCCTGCCCCGCCATCGATGAGGGTCCTGGTGACTAGCATGTTGCTGATAATTGGGGAACAAAGCATTGGGAGAACCCCGGTTGTGGCCGCACACTTGAGCTGATCTGCTGAGTTGAACGTGATGGTGCACGCCGTCCACCTGAGAGGGCGCGTGGCTTCGAGCTTGGGGAGGACTGCATTTACTTCGTGGGCGAACTGCTTGAAGATGCGTTGAGAGGCTGGGGCTTGAGCTCCGCCCAGGATGCAGGCGATCGCACGTGGTTCCTCGAAGCCCCCAGCCCCCTCGTCCTGATGACAGTCCTCATTTCTCCTTGGCTGTGGCGGCAGCGGAGGGAGGCCTGCGTTACCTCGCGGGCGAACCTCGCGAGGCTGATCCCTCCAGGCTCCCTCGCGAGGTGGGTCCTGCCAGCGATCCTCGCGAGGTTGGTCGCGCCACCCTTGGCGAGGGACGCGGTCTTCCCAGCGTCCTGCGTTCCTTCCTCCTCCTCGACCGTAGCCCCGGTCACTGCGGTCAGGACGTCAGCCGATCCTTCCTTCACGCACGGCTCGGAGCTCTTGGCATTCATTGGTGTTGTGGGTGTGGAGGTCGTGGTACACGCAGTACCGATTGCCCTTGGAAGATTCGGGCTGATCTCTGCCCCGCTTGCTGTCTGGTTCTGCCGCGAGCACGGCAGCCCCCTTGCGCTTCACGTCCTTGGCCTTGGGCTTCTTATTTTCTGGGTCTGCGGCAGGCAGCTCGAGGAGGGAGAGATGCCCTTCCTCAGCCCTGGCACACTTGGTCGCCAAGTTGAACAGCTCCAAGGAAGTGCACAGGTCTTCATGCATCACCAGCTCCTCCTTCATCTTGACGTCACGCACGCCGTTGGAGAAGGCTGAGATGATGGCCTCCTCTGTCACCTTGGGAATCTTGAGGCACGCGTTGTTGAAGCGATGGATGTACTTCTGCAGGGTTTCCCTTGGTTGCTTCTTGATACGGCGCATGTCGCTCACGGCGGGTGGCCGGTTGCGAGTACCCTGGAAGTTGGCGATGAAGCGGGTGCGCATCTCGTCCTAGGAGGAGATCGTGCCTGGGGCCAGGTTCAGGAGCCAGGTGCGGGCCCCGTCCTTGAGTGCCATGGGAAACCAGTTCGCCATGACCTTCTCGTCTCCGTTGGCAGCTTTGATGCCCAGCTTGTACAGCTGGAGGAACTCTGCGGGGTCAGCCGTACCATCGTAGCGAGGAGGCAGGTATGGCTTGAACTTGCCGGGCCACGCGACGCTGCGCAACTCGGCGGTGAAGGCGTGGCAGCCCGCTGTGGCCACGGGAGGCCTTGGGTGACGAAGAGCTTGAACCTCCGGGTCCCCATGCGCTGCAGCTGGGAGCAGCGCGGGGTCTTGACGTGCTGGAGCAGGAGCGTGTTCACGACGAGCCGGAGCAGGGAGCGCTCGGGCAGCTTCTCGAGGGCGAGGGACTTCTTGGCAGCTCTTCTCTTGCCACGCTAGCGCCTGACGAAGCGGGTTCCGCCCAGGGGCCACGCGCCTTGGGGCCAGGGCGCCTTCTTGAGGGGGAGGCGGCTGAGGCGCCCCCGGAGCTTCATTGCCCGCGCAGGGAGGGGAGCGGTGCAGCGAGAAGGACGGCGCGAGGGAGCCCCCAGCGGCACGGACGAGCTCGGCGACTCGGTCGAGCCACTTTTCATAGACGTCGTCGGCTGGGCGGTAGCGCAGGAGCTCGTTTGCCGCAATGAGCGCAGCTTGAGCCTCCATGGCCGCACGGGGCGCGCGGGATGAAGAACCAGCTGGGGTGAGCGAGGGTGTAGCAGTGCGGCCGTCTCGCCTCATGGATGGATGCTGGGACGATGCTTGCTGCCCGTTCCCAGCCGGGCCGGTGGCGGCGTTGACGACAGGCGACGGGGAACGGCGGGGGTGGCCACCGACGGGGGCCGTCTGGGCGACGCGGGAAGCGAGAGCGGCTCGCCGCTCGGCGCGGGCCCGACGAGCGTCAGACATGGATGCGATGGTCGGGGAAGAACAGGGCGACGAAAGACGAATTCCGACGCACCCCTACCTAGCGTGCCAAATGTCGGATTTCGGGTTCCGACAGACCATTGAGGTTCGAACACTGGGGTGCGCGCGGAGATTTCGCCCTCTACCTACCTGTTCCTCGCCGGCTCGCTGAGATCTAAACTACGAAAGGAACAACACAAGAGACACAGAGTTTATACTGGTTTAGGCCACCATTGTGGTGTAATACCCTACTCCAGTGTGTGGTGTGGTGGATTGCCTCTCGGGCTGTTGATGCAGTTAAAAGTTTGAATGCTAAATTTAAAAACTTGAGGAGAGCTTTAAAGTTGGGGGGCAAGTCTTTATCTTGTTTGAGAGCTCAAATTGCTAAACTCAATGAGCTCATCTTTCTATGGGATTTCTTTGAGGAATTTAGAGAATTGGAAATTCATGAATGGAATTGCAGGGTCATTCTCAAAGATCAGCTGCTACTTCTTCTAAGGAATCAAAAGATTTACTGGAAGCAAAGGGGTAAAATTAAAGGGGTCAAATTTGGAGATGAGAACACAAAATGTTTCCATACTAAAGCATCTATCAATCACAGGCACAATCATATTGCTGTTCTTCAAAATGATGACCAAGTGGAAATTTCAGATCATGCTGGGAAAGCTGCAATACTCTGGGAATCTTATAAGAAAAGAATGGGCACATCTCACAAAACAACAATGCACTTTGATTTGGAATCCTTATTTGGCCCCAGGCAGGACCAAGCCATTTTTGACAACTTGGAGCTACCTTTCACTGAGGAAGAAATCAATGCTGTTGTCAAGGATCTCCCACTTGACAAATCACCAGGCCCTGATGGCTTCAACAATGAATTTTTCAAATCCTGTTGGGATATTATTAAAGTGGATGTGTTTAGATTTATTCAGGATTTTCATGCTGGGCAAATCTCAATTGAGAGCTTAAACACCTCCTACATCACCCTAATCCCTAAAGGAAGTACTCCTCTGACAGCAAATGACTTCAGGCCAATCTCTCTACTTAATTGCTGTCTTAAACTTGTCACCAAATTGTTGGCCAATAGGTTGCAGAAAGTGATTCTCAAACTGGTGCATATCAATCAATATGGATTCTTAAAGGAAAGATCCATCCATGACTGCTTGGGCTGGGCATTTGAGTATCTTCATCAATGCCATAAATCCAGAGAAGAAGTTATTGTCCTCAAACTAGATTTTGAGAAGGCTTTTGACACCATTGAGCACCAGGCAATTTTGGATATCTTAAAGGCCAAAGGGTTTGGAGACAAATGGATAAACTGGATTAAAATGCTGTTTACTTCTGCATCATCTGCCATCTTGCTTAATGGTGTACCAGGCAAAAAGTTTTACTGTCTTAGAGGGGTAAGGCAAGGAGACCCTCTATCCCCTCTCTTATTTGTGTTGGCTGCTGATTTGCTCCAGTCAATTCTCAATAAAGCCATGCACTTGAGTTTACTCACATCACCTCTGCAAGTGGAGTCATGCCCTGATTTTCCTATTATCCAGTATGTTGATGACACTCTGGTTCTTCTACAAGCTGATGCAAAGCAGCTCCATTGCCTAAAAGCACTCCTCAATACGTTTGCAGATGCTACTGGTCTGAAAGTGAACTACAACAAGTCAAGCCTCATCCCAATTAATGTTTCAGAAGACAAGGTGCAAATTTTGACAAATACCTTTCACTGCAAAAGAGAATCATTTCCCATCCAGTACTTGGGAGCACCCTTGGGTCTTCATAAACCAACTGTGGAGCAATGCTTTCCACTTGTCACACGACTGCAGAAGAAGCTTGTGGGCTTATCTTCCTTCATGACACTGGCTGGCAGACTGTTACTAGTGAAATATGTCTTAAACTCTCTTTTGATCTACCTTATGGGATGCCTTGATGTCCCTGTGACTATTAAAACCCAAGCTATCAAGTACTTGAGGCATTGTTTATGGAGAGGTCCTGATCTAGAGGACCACAGGCCTGCTATGGTTGCTTGGAGTACTGTATGTAGACCTAAGGATCAAGGAGGCTTGGGGGTCAAGGATATTTTTGTTCAGAACAAAGCCCTTCTGCTCAAGAACTTGCACAAATTTTATAATAGGCACAACATCACATGGGTCAATTTGATTTGGGAAACCTACTATAGTAATGGTGTGTTGCCTGGCAATTCTTGGGTTGGATCTTTTTGGTGGAAGGCAAACCTCAAGCTCATTGACAACTTTAAATCATTGGCCAGATGTCACATAGGGGATGGTAAAAGTGCTTTATTTTGGTCTGATCTATGGCACTCAGCTTGTTTACAAGACTTGTTCCCACACCTCTTCTCCTTTGTGAAGAACAACAACACTACTGTGCACACCATTATTCATAC
Organism: Triticum dicoccoides; assembly: GCF_002162155.2. Classification (NCBI taxonomy): domain Eukaryota; kingdom Viridiplantae; phylum Streptophyta; class Magnoliopsida; order Poales; family Poaceae; genus Triticum; species Triticum dicoccoides. The sequence continues at coordinate 419,806,998 of NC_041385.1, forward strand.
TGAATTCCTGGAAGATTTATTCCACGTTCCACTCATTGTGCAAGCCTTCCAGGAATTTGAAAATATGGAAGACATTTGTATTGCTTTAAGAACCTCTGCCACCCTAGATTGCACTGACACCTAGAGTTACATTTGGGGCAATGACCAATTCTCGGTTGCTCAGGCTTATAAAGTAATGATGGGAGTTAAAATAGTGCCCCAGCAGTTTAACTGGATTTGGAATAGTTCGTGCCAGCCCAAACACAAGGTGTTCTTCTGGAGGTTACTTCATGATAGGCTTAATACCAGGAACCTTCTGCGCAGGAAAACATTTCATTTGGAAAGCTACAACTGTGCTGTCCATAACTGTCCTCAGGAGGAAACATTGCAGCATCTCTTTTGGACCTGTCCTTTTGCTTCCCAGTGCTGGGATCTATTATGCCCTACAAGACAAGCTCATGTTTCTGTGCTTGATGCTTTTGATGACCTCAGACAAAAATTACATGTACCTTTCTTCATGGAAATCATCATCCTAGCTTCTTGGGCCATCTGGATTTCAAGAAATAATCTCATCTTTCAAGCAATTCAACCTTCAGTTCAGAGGTGGAAAGCAATCTTCCTTGAAGAGATTAACTTGCTCAGATTCAGGATTAAAAAGAGTTATGCTAGGGCTTTCTGTGATTGGCTTGACCATCTTGTTTTGTAATTTGTAATTTATTTATTTTTTTAAGTTTGTTTTGGTTTTTCTTTCTTTTTTCAAGGGCTTATCTCAGGCCTTAGTACTGTTGGACCTTTGTTTTTTCTTTCTTTATTAATATAAAAAATTGCAGTGGGGTTTTGCCCTACTGTGTACAGTCAAAAAAAAGAACAGCCTCGCGAGGGTCTGTTCTTGGCTGGTGCGATGAACTGCTAGGAGGAGTTCAGTCGCTCTCTCTACTCTTTCTCTCTCCCGATTCAGGTCTCGATGCCCCTACCCTGGGGGTGGCTAGTCCTATTTATAGGCAAAGGCCCTGGGCCTCTTCCCAAATATTGAGCGGGAAGGGCGCCAACAATTGGCCATTTTGAAGGGGAACATTGGGTACACTTATCCTGACTAAAGTTGATCCTCGCCTGTCAAAGGCTCTGGTGGGTGACGCCTGCTTGGGCTCCACAATGACTTCCTTCCTGCCGTTGGGATGGTCTTGGTCTTGTTGCACCGAAATGGATGCCTTTGCTTGATGCTCTCGCCTGCGGTTGCTCCCTTTGCACCAAAGAGGAAAGGAGGACACTGCTCGGGCTGGCGTCCGACTGGCGCCCTTGGTCGTCATGGCTTGCGTCATGGGCACCTCGCGAGGTACCCCGCCTTGATCTCTTCGCCTCCTCGTGAGCCAGCCTGATGAGGCCGTACCTGAGGAAGCTCCTTGTCGTCCGCCCCGCGAGGCTTGGCCCCTCGCGAGGGTCTTGAGCTTGTGTTGATGAAGATGGGCTGTGCTGGGCCCCCTTTTGAGCCACGCCGCAGGCCGCAGGCACGCAAGTCTGGGGACCCCCGTTCCCAGAACGCCGACACCAGCCCGTATTGCTGTTTTTTGCCTATTTCAGTATTTCGAAGAAAAGGAATATCAAACGGAGTCCAAACGGAATGAAACCTTCGGGAGTGTGATTTTTGGAACGAACGTGATCCAGAGGACTTGGAGTGCAAGTCAAGAAGCAGCCGAGGACTCCACGAGATAGGAGGGCGCGCCCCCCCTATAGGGCGCGCCCCCTGTCTGGTGGGCCCCTCGGGCGTCCACCGACGTACTTCTTCCTTCTATATAAGCCTACGTACCCCGAAGACATCCAGGGAGCAACCGAAACACAATTTCCACCGCCGTAACCTTCTGTATCCGCGAGATACCATCTTGGAGCCTTTGCTGGCGCTCTGCCGGAGGGGGAATCGACCATGGAGGGCTTCTACATCAACATCCTTGCCCCTCCGATGAGTTGTGAGTAGTTTACCACAGACCTACGGGTCCATAGTTATTAGCTAGATGGTTTCTTCTCTCTTTTTGGATCTCAATACAATGTCCCCCCCCCCCTCTCTTGTGGAGATCTATTCGATGTAAACTCTTTTTGCGCTGTGTTTGTCGAGATCCGATGAATTGTGGGTTTATGGTCAAGTTTATCTATGAGAAATATTTGAATCTTCTCTGAATTCTTTTATGTATGATTGAGTTATCTTTGCAAGTCTCTTCGAATTATCAATTTCGTTTGGCCTACTAGATTGATCTTTCTTGCCATGGGAGAAGTGCTTAGCTTTGGGTTCAGTCTTGCGGTGTCCTTACCCAATGACAGAAAGGGTTGCAAGGCACGTATTGTATTGTTGCCATCGAGGATAACAAGATGGGGTTTATATGATATTGCTTGAGTTTATCCCTCTACATCATGCCATCTTGCTTAATGCGTTATTCTGTTCTGATGAACTTAATACTTTAGATGCAGACAAGAGTCGGTCAATGTGTGGAGTAATAGTAGTAGATCCAGGCAGGAGTCGGTCTACTTGTTGCGGACATGATGCCTATATACATGATCATGCCTAGATAATCTCATAATTATTGGCTTTTCTATCAATAGCTCGACAGTAATTTGTTCACCCACCGTAATACTTATGCTATCTTGAGAGAAGCCACTAGTGAAACCTATGGCCCCCGGGTCTATCTCTTATCATATTTGCTTCCAATCTACTTTTATTTGCATCTTTACTTTTTGTATCTATATTATAAAATACCAAAAATATATTTATCTTATCATACTATCTTTATTAGATCTCACTTTCGCAAGTGGCCGTGAAGGGATTGACAACCCCTTTATTGCGTTGGTTGCGAGTTCTTTGTTTGTTTGTGTAGGTGCGTGGGACTTTTGAGGAGCCTCCTACTGGATTGATACCTTGGTTCTCAAAAACTGAGAGAAATACTTACGCTACTATCACTACTAGGAAAAGGGATACAGATGGGATGGACACTAATGGTGCACCAGGGAAGTAGTGCGCCACTACTATATACTAATGGCGCACCATTTGGTGATGCGTCATTAGTGTGGAAGACACTAATGGTGCACCAGACACAAGGTGCGCCACTAGTAATAATTTTTTTTTTCATTTTTCCATACATACTAATGGCGCATCCGAGCGAAGTGCGCCATTACTAGTTCTAACTAGTAATGGCGCACCAGCCACAGAGTGCGCCAGTACTGTATTCTTTTTTTTGCAAAACTACTAATGGCGCACCGTGTCACAGTGCGCCATTACTAGTTTGCACTACGACACGCTGCGCCATTAGTA
>NC_041385.1:419810722-419824588 GCF_002162155.2 Triticum dicoccoides
TTTTTGCAAAACTACTAATGGCGCACCACCTACAGGTGCGCCATTAGTAACCAGGGTTACTAATGGCGCATTTGCAGGTGGTGCGCCATTAGTAACCTGGGACCCCAACAAGATATTTTGGACAGCCACACCTACCCACTCACTTTCCCCACTTCATTCCCTCCACCTCCTTCTTCAAGCTTTCGGCTGCCTCCTCCTCCTCACCTCATTTGCACCATAGATTCATCAAAATTAAGTTGTGAAATTACCTTTTTTGATAGGTAAGTAAGGGGAAAGCTATCTTCATGTTGTAGATCTACTTTTTTTCTCCCTAGCTCGCTCCAACAACGTGCACATGCACTTTTTGTGGCCTAGCTAGATCTATGTATGTTTGTGGTGTTGCATATGTTTGTGGTGTTGCATATATGTTTGTGTTTGAAGGTACCGGTATTTCAAATGCGATAGTTGCCAATATTTTGCCATAATGTTGATTCATTTCCATTTCGGTAAGAATTTTGGCACTATGCATTCTTTTTCGTCATATTTTTAGGGAAGGTCATGCCAAATTTTTTCGTGGTTCTAAAATATCGTTTTGCTCTACCCCGTAGGCGACCATGGTCTGCACGATGACCGAAGGCATCGTGAATAGGTTTTTGAGCTCCGCGAAGGCCGAGATGCTTCAAAATAACGAGACGGAGATAACATGTCCGTATCGAAGATGCAAGCTGAAGAGCCTTATTGCGGACCCGGATTCCGGGCAGATGCGGCACCACCTGCTCTTGCGTGGTTTCATGGATGGTTATCGGTGGCAAGGTGATGAAGATGACTATGAAGTCGTCCATGGGGGCCGGGCAAGAAATGAGGAAGGGCAACAAGACAACCACCGCGGCGAGGGCGGGCGAGAAGACGAAGAATCTCCAGGACATGATCACGATGGTGATGCTGTACATAGTCATCATGTAGAAGATGTCGTACATGATGATGACGAAGATCAAGACGAAGGGCATGATCATGAAGATGAAGATGCCGGAGCAGACGGCGATGGAGGCTGGGTGCAGGACCCTCATATTCAAGAGCTGCTTCTCAAGCAGACGGATAACGCAAGAGCTGTCGCCCGAGAGAAAGCCAAGCTGGATCAACTGGAGATTGACGCGGTTACTCCATTGTATGAAGGATGCAGGCCCGAGGATACCCGCGTGAAAGTAATGCTCATGGCACTGGAGATGAAGGTAGAACACAAAATGACCGACGCATGCTTCGACGAGAACATGTCATTCTGGCACGAACGTCTTCCCAAGGGGAACAAGTGCCCGACCAGTTTCGAGGAGGCGAAGAAAATCGTGCGTCCTCTGGATTTACCGCACGTGAAATACCATGTGTGCATGAACAATTGCATCATTTATCAGGACGAGCACGCGGAGTCTACCATATGTCTGGTGTGCGGCGTCACTCGATACAAGAAGAGGAAGAAAGCTCCTTGAAAATCGGTGTGGTACTTTCCGATCACTCCTCGTCTGCAGCGGTATTTCGCGGACCCTAAGGTAGCAAAGCTCCTGCGTTGGCACGCGGATAGGGAGTAGAAGAAGCGGGAAGATGACGGAATTGATCCGGAGATAAATAAAAAAGACAAGATGCTGAGTCACCCTAAGGATGCGAGCCAGTGGCAAGCATTGAACTTCGAATACCCAGAATTTGGGAAGGATCCAAGGAACATCGTGCTGGGCGCGAGCACCGATGGTGTCAATCTGTTTGGCAGCCAGATAAGCACACATAGCACCTGGCCTATGTTTGTGTGGATGTACAACCTTCCCCCCTGGTTGTGCATGAAGAGGAAGTACATTCACATGAGTATGCTAATTGAAGGGCCGAAACAACCAGGGAACGACATCAATCTGTATCTGGGGTTGCTGAAAGAGGAGCTAGACACGCTGTGGAAAACGCCAGCCAATACGTGGGATGCCGCAGAGAAAGAATATTTCCCTATGAGAGCCGCACTGCTCATAATGGTGCACGACTATCTCGGTTACGGATATCTCGCGGGGCAGGTAGTCCATGGATTTTCTGGATGCGTAAAGTGCATGGATGACACAACGTATCGCCAGCTAGACAGAGATCCCGGGTCTTCGAAAACCGTGTTCATGGGACATCGAAGGTGGGTTCGCGACGATGACCCGTGGAGGAAACGCAAGGATCTGTTCGATGGTGAAACCGAACCCCGAAAACGCGCGCGTACGAGGAGCGGCGAGGAAATAGACGAGCTATTGAAAAATTGGAAAGATTTCCCACTGCTAGGAAAGAAGAAAAAGGCGCCAGAGCTGGGAAAGAAGCGAAAGGCGCCAGAGCCGCTGCTGAAGGTATGGAAAACGAGGTCTATTTTCCGGGACTTGCCGTACTGGAAGATCCACCGTGTGCCTCACAGCCTTGATGCCATGCATATCACGAAGAACGTGTGCAAGAGTTTGCTTGGTACCCTGCTCAACATGCCAGAGAGGACCAAAGATGGGCCGAAAGCAAGGGCAGACTTGAAATCAATGGGCATCAGGCAGGAGCTTCACGCTAATGATGATGATGATGATGATGATGATGATGATGATGATGATGAGGCGAAGCAGGACACAGAAACTCGTCGCAAAGGCAAAAAGGCCAAGAAGACCGGAAATGACTACCCTCCCACGTGCTTCACTCTAAGTCAGGAGGAGATCGAGCAGTTTTTCACCTGCCTCGTAGGAGTAAAACTTCCTTACGGTTACGCGGGGAAGATAAGCAGATACCTAGACCAAGCGAAGCAGAAGTTTAGCGGGATGAAGTCTCACGACTGTCATGTGCTGATGACGCAGATACTTCCAGTTGCAATCCGTGGGATCATGGACGTGCACGTCCGTGAAATGCTATTTGGCCTATGCAACTTTTTCGATGTCATCTCTCAGAAGTCGATTGGCGTGAGGCAACTCAGAAGGCTACAGGAAGAGATCGTGGTGATACTATGCGAGCTTGAGATGTACTTCCCGCCCGCATTCTTTGACGTTATGGTGCATCTGCTGGTCCATATCGTGGAGGATATCATCCAACTCGGGCCGACGTTCCTGAAAAGCATGATGCCGTTTGAAAGGATGAATGGTGTCATCAAAGGTATCGGCATTCTGGGAACGGGGGTCCCCAGACTTGCCTGCATGCGGTCTGCGGCATGGCACAAAGGGGGGCCCAGCACGGCCCATCTTCATCAACACAAGCTCAACACCCTCGCGAGGGGCCAAGCCTCGCGGGGCGGATGACAAGGAGCTTCCTCAGGCACGGCCTCATCAGGCTGGCTCACGAGGAGGCGGAGAGATCAAGGCGGGGTACCTCGCGAGGTGCCCATGACGCAAGCCATGATGACCAAGGGCGCCAGTCGGGCGCAAGCCCGCGCGGTGTCCTCCTTTCCTCTTTCATGCAAAGGGAGCAAGCGCAGGCGAGAGCATCAAGCAAAGGCATCCATTTCGGTGCAACAAGACCAATACCAGCCCAATGGCAGGAAGAAAGTCATTGTGGAGCCCAAGCAGGCGTCACCACCAGAGCCTTTGACAGGCGAGGACCAACTTTAGTCAGGATAAGTGTACCCGCTGTTCCCCTTCAAAATGGCCAATTGTTGGCGCCCTTCCCGCTCAATATTTGGGAAGAGGCCCAGGGCCTTTGCCTATAAATAGGACTAGCCACCCCCAGGGTAGGGGCATCGAGACCTGAATCGAGAATCCTCACTAGAAACCAGTAGAAAGAGAGACTGAACTCCTCCTAGCAGTTCATCGCACCAGCCAAGAATAGACCCTCGCGAGGCTGTTCTTCCTCGTATTGTTCCTCAACAGCCCAAGAGGCAATCCACCACACCACACACCGGAGTAGGGTTTGGCACCACAATGGTGGCCTGAACCAGTATAAACTCTGTGTCTCTTGTGTTGTTCCTTTCGTAGTTTAGATCCTAGCGAGTCGGCGAGGAGCAGGTAGGTAGAGGGCAAAATCTCCGCGCGCACCCCAGTGTTCGAACCTCAAGGGTCTGCCGGTACCCGAAATCCGACATTTGGCGCGCGAGGTAGGGGTGCGCAAGAATTCATCTTCCGTCGCCCTGTTCTTCTCCAACCATCGCATCCATGTATGATGCTCGTCGGGCCCGCGCCAAGCGCCGAGCCGCTATCGCTTCCCGCGTTGCCCAGACGGCCCCCATCGGTGTCCACCCCCGCCGTTCCCCGTCGCCTGCCGTCAATGCCGCCACCGGCCCGGCGGGGAACGAGCAGCAAGCATCATCCCAGCATCCATCCATGAGGCGAGACGGCCGCACTGCTACACCCTCGCTCACCCCAGCTGGTTCTTCGTCCCGCACGCCCCGCGTGGCCATGGAGGCTCGAGCTGCGCTCATTGCAGAAAACGAGCTACTGCGCTACCACCCAGTCGACGACGTCTATGAAGAGTGGCTCGACCGAGTCACCGAGCTCGTCCGCGCCGCTGGGGGCTCCCTGCGCCGTCCTTCTCGCCGCACCGCGCCCCGCCCTGCGCGGGCAATGAAGCTCCGGGGGCGCCTCAGCCGCCTCCCCTCAAGAAGGCTCCCTGGCCCCAAGGCACGTGGCCCCTGGGCGGAACCCACTCCGTCAGGCGCTAGCGCGGCAAGCAGAGCTACCAAGAAGTCCCTCGCCCTCGAGAAGCTGCCCGAGCGCTCCCTGCTCCGGCTCGTCGCGAACACGCTCCTGCTCCAGCACGTCAAGACCTCGCGCTGCTCCCAGCTGCAGCGCATGGGGACCCGCAGGACCAAGATCTTCGTCACCCAAGGCCTCCCGTGGCCACAGCGGGCTGCCGCGCCTTCACCGCCGAGCTGCGCAGTGTCGTGTGGCCCGGCAAGTTCAAGCCAGACCTGCCTCCTCGCTATGACGGTACGATTGAACCTGCAGAGTTCCTCCAGCTCTACGAGCTGGGCATCAAGGCTGCCAACGGAGACGAGAAGGTCATGGCGAACTGGTTTCCCATGGCGCTCAAGGACAGGGCCCGCACCTCGCTCCTGAACCTGGCCCCAGGCACGATCTCCTCCTGGGACGAGATGCGCACCCGCTTCATCGCCAACTTCCAGGGTACTCGCGACCGGCCAGTCGCCGTGAGCGACATGCGCCGTATCAAGCAGCAACCAGGGCAAACCCTGCAGAAGTACATCGAGCGCTTCAACAACGCGCGCCTCAAGACTCCCAAGGTGACCGAGGAGGCTATCATCTCAGCCTTCTCCGATGGCGTGCGCGACGTCAAGATGAAGGAGGAGCTGGCGATGCATGAAGACCTGTGCACTTTCTTGGAGCTGTTCAACTTGGCGACCAAGTGCGCCACGGCTGAGGAAGGGCGTCTCTCCCTCCTCGAGCTGCCTGCCGCAGACCCAGAAGAGAAGAAGCCCAAGGCCAAGGACGTGAAGTGCAAGGGGGCTGCCGTGCTCGTGGTAGAACCAGACACCAAGCGGGGCAGAGATCAGCCCGAATCTTCCAAGGGCAGTCGGTACTGCGTGTACCACGACGTCCACACCCACAACACCAATGAATGCCAAGAGCTCCGAGCCGTGCGTGAAGGAAGGGTCGGCCGACGTCCCGACCGCAGCGACCGAGGCTACGGCCAAGGAGGAGGAAGGAACGCAGGACACTGGGAAGACCGCGGCCCTCGCCATGGGTGGCGCGACCAACCTCGCGAGGATCGCTGGGAGGACCCGCCTCGCGAGGGAGCCTGGAGGGATCAGCCTCGCGAGGTTCGCGCGCAAGGTAACGCAGGCCTCCCTCCGCTGCCGCCGCAGCCAAGGAGAAATGAGGACCGTCATCAGGACGAGGGGGCTGGGGGCTTCTAGGAGCCACGTGCGATTGCCTGCATCCTGGGCGGAGCTCAAGCCCCAGCCTCTCAATGCATCTTCAAGCAATTCGCCCGTGAAGTAATGCAGTCCTCCCCAAGCTCGAGGCCACGCGCCCTCTCAGGTGGTCGGCGTGCACCATCATGTTCAGCTCAGCGGATCAGCTCAAGTGCGCGGCCACAGCCGGAGTTCTCCCAATGCTTTGTTCCCTAATCATCAGCAATGTGCTAGTCACCAAGACCCTCATCGATAGCGGGGCAGGGCTCAACGTCCTGTCCGTGGAAACATTCAACAATCTCCATGTGCCCTACAATTGGCTTCAGCCAACCAAGCCTTTCTCCAAAGTCACCGACGGCTCCACGGTCCTGATTGGGCAGGTCCGCCTCCCTGTCACCTTCGGGGCACGCGCCAACTACCACACCGAGCTCATCGACTTCGACGTCGCCCGCATTCGCCTGCCATACAATGCCATCCTCGGGTACCCAGCGCTGGCCAAGTTCATGGCCGTAACCCACCACGGCTACACCGTCCTCAAGATGCCCGAAAGTGGCAGGGTCATCACGGTGCCCTGAGAAGAGAAAGACGCGGTGTGCGCCCTGGAACGAGCCTTTCAGGCCACATCACTGGAAGACCTGGATTGCGGAAGCAGGAGGCTTCCCGAAGCCGCCCCCAAGAAGAAGAAGACATCGTCCGGCCCGGCCCCTCAGGAGGCAGGCCCCTCAGGGCTCGCGCCTCCTCAGGGCGAACCTCCTTCCATCACATAGGGAAGCACGCCCGGCGCCCTCCTCAGGCAGGGCTCGAGGGCTCTCCCATGGAGGGCCGCCGACCTTGCCAGGGTCACGAGGGAGGCGCTTGGGCACCACTTGGAGGCGTGTTTCGAAGCACGTTTCCCTTAAGAAGGAGCAAGGCAAGGAGGGCCAAACCCTCAGGAGTTCGTCAGCAAGGCCATTCAGGAGCTACAGGAGTCAAGAGTCATGAAAGGCAGCCGCCGCTTACCCGCTGTGGCCCCCCATCTAGGCGAGAATGGTGGGCTGCGCGTCTGCATCGACATACCAGGGCTCAACCGAGCCGCCTCTCAGGAGCGCCTCTGGCCCTCGCAAGTGGGGCGCTGTGAAGGTCCACCCCACAGCTATGTTCGCATGCCTTATGGCTTGCCGAACGCGGCTGCCACGTACCAGCGCCTCATGAGGGGCATCCTGGAGGCTCAAGAGGTCAGGCGTTCGACAGCCCTGGCGGAGATGGAGATGGTCCCCGGGGATCCACCAGCGCCTCCGGAGCCTCCCGAGGCCCCAGGGCCTGGGGCTCGTGAGGATCGGCTCCCGCAGCCCACCGAGACTGCTACACCAACACCCCTTCGTCGTCAACACTATTAGGTGACATCCTTCAAGTTTCGTTTCCAGCTGGGAGCGCCCTTAGGGCTGCATTATTCCCAAGCCGCGTGGGTCCGTCCCTGCGGCGTGTATCCCTTTGCTCGTGTTTTTAGCTTACTTTGTTGGGGGCGCCCCCCTGGCTGCATTATCCCCAAGTCGCTCGGGTCAGACCCAGCAGCGTGTACCCTTCTTGCGTTTATCTTCGGGCCATGCTTTCGACCCATCATGCTTGTTCTTTGGTGCCTGTCCGTGGCACCTTTTCTTCCTTGATGTCGGCAGCTTGTGTGTTAAAGGGGGCGTACCTAAGCATCGCGACTCAGGGCTCCTACCGGCTCTCCAGCCCTCACCCTCTGGCCTTGTCCACGGCATCGCGACCTGGCATACCAGCGACGGCTGAGACCAGCTCGAGGGCTGGGACCCGAGGACGTAGAGTTTCGACATCTAACCAAGCTTGCGTGTTAAAGGGGGGGGGGTACCTGAGCATCGCGACTCAGGGCTCCTACCGGCTCTCCAGCCCTCACCCTCTGGCCTTGTCCACGGCATCGCGACCTGGCATACCAGCGACGGCTGAGACCAGCTCAAGGGCCGGGACCCGAGGACGTAGAGCTTTGCCATCTAACCAAATTTGCAGGAACACACCCCAAGATAAGGCCCGGTTCCAGGCGCAACCCGCCTTGAGGTAGGGCCCCGTGAGTCCCGCGCTGGCTCACGGGTGCCCAGATACACCTTGTCAGGCCCTACCGTGCCAGCCACGTGTCAGGACGGGGTTGTACATGCCCCGGGGGCTCCTCGCGGAGGGGAACCCCCTCCCATGCACCAGTGGAAGCACCATGCTCCATGCTGGCTGACGACACTGCCGAGGAGCGGCTATGCCCGTACACATACGGAAGCGCTATGCTCCGCGCTGGTGATGAACAACTAAGGGTGGCCCCCGGGCCGCATCAACCTCAGGGAGCCCAGAGCTCAGCATCTAGCCTCATCGCAACGCCTCCCCTCGGGTGTGCCGCGCGAGGGGTCTGGGCACGGGGGCTACGCCTGGGTCACGCCCAGATGCATGCCACCCAACCGGGCCCCCCGGGCCTGGTTTGTCGCACGTCCCTCCCCGAGTGGAGCCAAGGTACGAAGGCCATTTGAGCGTCAAGGGGGACTACTGAGCATCGCGACTCAGGAGCCTAACTGGTCATGTAGCCTCTCACTCCTTAGTTCCGAAAGTCTAACGGCGATTGAGGTATGCGCGGGGCCGGGCTCTGCAGACGTAGAACGGTAGATCCACCCGCATCTCACCTCCCTAAGGAGTCACCCCCACATCTCACCTCCCAACTTGTTGTTCGAGCGCCAAGGGGGACTCCTGAGCATTGCGACTCAGGAGCCTAACTTGTCACGTAGCCCCTCACTCCTTGGTCCCGTCCTCGTTTCTGGTCGGGGCTAACGGCGGCTGAGGTATGCGCGGGGCTGGGCTCTGCCGGCGTAGAACATAAGCAAGTAGGAAGGAAATAGCACAAATTTCAAGGAATTCAAAAGCGAATATTACAGTTCATACTGTTATCACAGCACCAAATGCAAGTTTTAATGCCTCCCCGAGGCATGGTACATGTGCAGGAATTAAAAGTAGGAAAGGAGCCACAACGGAGTCACTTGCCGGCGGTGGAGCTGCGCGGAGCGGGTTCGCCTTGTGGAGCTGCAGGGTCGGATGCGCCCCGCTTCGGCCTGGTGCTGAAGGCCCGGAACTTCCCTAGCAGAGCCTCCTCACGACCCTTCACGGCCTCAGCAGCGGCAAGCTCACTGCTCACTGGCTCCAGCAGGCTGTCAAGGTCGACGTTGGGGTCGCGAAGATAGATGTGGGTAAGGACCCGCGTCAGCGCTGCAGAAGACAAGGCACGCGCCTCGGCCTTAGCCGTAGGGCCAAGGCCAAAGGTGACATCTTCAAGAGCACGAACCAGGAAGGGAAGCAGCTTGGCGGGGCCGTTCATACTGGCTAGTGGGCTCTCCAGGCCGCTCTCATAAAGCGTCTTCAGCAAAGTGCGAGCCTTCTCCTCCATCTCCGCGAAGGCCACGTGATCCTCAGCAAGAACCCATGCCTTGCCGTCCAGCTCGACCTTCCTCGCCTCCAACTCTTGCTCCAGCGCGCCTAGGTGGTCACGGCGCTTCTTAAGCTTGGCGTCCCGGTCCTTGACGGCCGCCTCGCGAGCCTTCATGCCTTCCTCCTGCTCTTGGCGAAGGCGGGTCTCCTTGGCGAGCTGGTCCTGCAGGCCCTTCAGCTCGCTCTCCAGCGCCTTGCAGCGACCTCGGACATTAGCCACCCGCCCCAAGGCGGCGTCGCGAGCAGCCTTCGCCCCTAGGATGGCCTGCTTCTCCTCGTCGCAAGCCGTCGAGGCCTGGACCAGCGCCGCCCGAATCGAAGTGTCGGAGCGAATCCAGCCAGAAGCTAGCTCCAAGCGCCCGGCCACTAAACGAGGGTCGGCGCCCAGAAGATCCTGCCGCAGATGGTCCAGTTCGGCAGCAGCACGATCCAGAAAAGTAGGAGGAGTCGGGGAAACAGCAGTCGGTGGAGTAAGAGGAGAAGACGGAAGCGTGACCACGGTATCCTGAGGTGGAGCCTGCTGCGCCCCAACGGCTGTGGTGGCGGCGTCAGGCAAGGGCACCTCGGGAGTCGCTTGGGCCGTGGGGGCTGAGCTCGCCCCAGCCGGCTTAGCCAGGCCTCGCGAGGACGCCCGGGAAGGAGAGGCCCGTGCGTCACGGTCACCTTCTTTCGCGGGCAGAGGCGCTGCCACAGATGGAACCTCAAGAGCTCCCTTCGACTTTTTTGCCGCGGGCGCCAGCCTAGCCGGGAGATACAAACGTCAAGCCTCAGCAACAGAACAAGAAATAAGATAGGAATCAAGCACTTACATGTTGTCGCTCGCGAGCTCTAGCAGCCTCCGGCCGTACTTGAAGCCCGAGAGCTGGCTGCAAGGATCAGCCTCAAGGAGCTCGAGAGCAGGAGGTGTGTTTGTGGATTGCCTCGGGGCCGGAGCAGACCCGCGGGGGATCAGCCCGGTCCAGTCCTTCTTTGGGATCGGGGGCAGGCTCCCGCCGCACTTCTCGTCATCATCCTTGTTTTCATCACTCAGAGAGAGGCGGAGAGCGCGGACCTGCGCCGAAGGGGGGGAGCCCTCGACTCTCCGTCAGTCTCCTTGGAGTCAGCCCCCTTATCCCGCTCTCCTTCTTCCTTCTCTTCGCTGGAGTCGCCGGAGGACACGTCCACCGAGTCCTCGGGAGCCTCCGTGGGCACAGGCCCGTCCCCGTTGAATACGGGCATGGACCCCACTACCTGCTCCCAGTCCTCGCGGAGGAACAGGGGCGTAGGAGCGCCCTCCAACCTCGCCACGTCGCCCCGACCAAAGACTGGAGAACCGCAGCCAGGTCCTCGTCGGCCAAGACCGCAGGGCTCCGGTGGGGCCTCCACATCAGAAGTGAGTACTGACGAAGCAGAGCCAGCTGGTGCTCCAGGAATTCCCTCAGCAGCGATGCGCTAGTCAGCTTCGCCGCCGCCTTCTGGCCGGCCTTAGATCCGCGTCCATCTTCTCCAACACCAGCCTCGCGCGGGGGTCCACGAGCTCCACTCGAGACCAGTCATCGGAGCTCGAGGGGTGCCCCGTGGGCAAGACCAGCCGAGGATGGATGCGCCCAGCATCTACCAAGACCCACTTACTCCTGAAACCCTGAATCGTCTTCCCGGGGTTCGAAATGGCAATGGAGCTACCATATGCGACGAAGCTTGCGCACGCAGAGACGGGACCACGAGAGGTCCAGAGGGAGAAGTAGTGGCGCAGCAAGGCCACTGAGGGCTTCACCCCTACATGAGCCTCGCAATAGTAGGCGAAGATTGCCAGAAGAAGGACAGAGTTGGGGTGGAGATGCAGAGCTTGAAGCTTCTAATGGCGGAGGACAGAGAGGAAGAACTCAGAAATGGGAGGCACCAGACCGGCAACAATGGCGCTCACAAAGAGCGGATAGAAGGTGCTCCCTTGGCCCTCAGGAAGGGCAGAGCCGGCCTTGAACACCTCCGCCCCGTCGATGCCCTGCGCTGCCGCCATCTGGCGCACCCGGGCAAGGCTCGTCTCCGACACATTCGGCGAGTCCAAGGCGGATGAATACTAAGCTCCGGCTGGGGCCTGGCAAGGCGCCATGTCTTTCTAGGGCGCACGGACGGAGTAGATATGAAGATTTCGGAGGCAGGAAGGAGAGGTGCAAGAAAGGGGATCTAAGCAGCAACCGGAGAAAGCAAAGGAGGTAAAGCCTAGATAGATGCCGCTCCTTTATCAACTCGCACGGTTGCTGAGGCGCCCACGTCCAATCAACCACCACACGGCGCCCGAGGCCGCAGGCTGTTAGGGCCCGCGGCGCTTCACACTTGCCCTTTCGCCTCTCTGTTCGGCCAATTCCGGGCGCGCCTTGGGCCCGGGGGCTACTGTCGGCGTTCTGGGAACGGGGGTCCCCAGACTTGCTTGCCTGCGGCGTGGCACAAAGGGGGGCCCAGCACGGCCCATCTTCATCAACACAAGCTCAAGACCCTTGCGAGGGGCCAAGCCTCGCGGGCGGACGACAAGGAGCTTCCTCAGGCACGGCCTCATCAGGCTGGCTCACGAGGAGGCGGAGAGATCAAGGCGAGGTACCTCGCGAGGTGCCCATGACGCAAGCCATGACGACCAAGGGCGCCAGTCGGGCACCCGCCCGCGCGGTGTCCTCCTTTCCTCTTTGGTGCAAAGGGAGCAAGCGCAGGCGAGAGCATCAAGCAAAGGCATCCGTTTCGGTGCAACAAGACAAAGACCAGCCCAACGGCAGGAAGGAAGTCATTGTGGAGCCCAAGCAGGCGTCACCACCAGAGCCTTTGACAGGCGAGGACCAACTTTAGTCAGGATAAGTGTACCCGCTATTCCCGTTCAAAATAGCCAATTGTTGGCGCCCTTCCCGCTCAATATTTGGGAAGAGGCCCAGGGCCTTTGCCTATAAATAGGACTAGCCACCCCCAGGGTAGGGGCATCGAGACCTGAATCGAGAATCCTCACTAGAAACCAGTAGAAAGAGCGACTGAACTCCTCCTAGCAGTTCATCCCACCAGCCAAGAATAGACCCTCGCGAGGTTGTTCTTCCTTGTATTGTTCATCAACTGCCCAAGAGGCAATCCACCACACCACACACTGGAGTAGGGTATTACACCACAATGGTGGCCTGAACCAGTATAAACTCGGTGTCTCTTGTGTTGTTCCTTTCGTAGTTTAGATCCTAGCGAGTCGGCGAGGAGCAGGTAGGTAGAGGGCGAAATCTCTGCGCGCACCCCAGTGTTCGAACCTCAAGGGTCTGCCGGAACCCAAAATCCGACAAAAGGATACGTTCGCAACATGTCACGTCCAGAGGGAAGTATAGCCAGGGGCTTTCTAACCGAAGAGTGCATCTCCTACTGCACGAATTATCTAGGCATCGAGAACCCCTTTGGTCTGCCTATCAACAGGCACCTCGGTAGGCTCGCTGGATGCGGTCACCATGAGGGTCGCCACGAAATGCATGTCGACTTCGAGGGTCGACTCGCCGACTTTGAAAGAGCAAACCTAGTCGCGCTACAACACATAGACGTGGTCGATCCTTGGGTGGTAGAGCACAAAACCTTTATTGAGAAGACGTACAATGACCGAGGCCAACAGAGGACGGACAGAGATATAATCAAAGAGCACAACTCATGGTTCACGCGTTGGTTCAAGCAGAAGCTTCTGTCGTACCCTTTACATGAGGATTCTTCCGCGAAAGAACAACTCATATTCGCCTTGTCATAGGGCGCCGAGCACAACCTGATGACCTATGAGGCGTACGATATCAATGGCTACACATTATACACCGAGAACAAGGACATGAAGAGTGATGGTTATCAGAACTCCGGGGTAACGATGGAATCCTACACCGGTAACGACAAGGACAGATACTACGGAAGGATTGAGGAGATCTGGGAGCTGAGCTACGTTGGAGAGAAGGTCCCGATGTCCGTGTCAGATGGGCCAAGAGCGTCCTAAAAGAAGACCGGTATTTCACCACCATGGTTATACCCGAAGGCAGATCCAAGACCGCGGGCGCAAACGTCACCGCGAAAAATGAGCCATGGGTACTTGCTTCCCAAGTGGACCAATGCTTCTTCATTACCGACCCGCCAAAGCCTAGTCGTGTTGTCGTGAGGAGAGGCAAAAGGAAGATCATCGGAATGGATGGAGTAGCAAATGAGCAAGACTTCAACAAGTACGGCGACCCGAAGATCGAACATGACGACGACGATGAAGTAGCAGCACACACCACAAGAAGAAGCAGGCCCACCCTACCTAAAGGACGTACGTTCCACAGAAGAACTCCATTTGCGAAAAAAGGGCAAGAAGATTGTGAACAGATAGCTAGCTAAGATTGATTGTATTTAAATCGTAGTCTTCATTTCTCGATTGTATTTCATGGGCACTTTTAGATATCATGAATATTTTTAAATTTCATGGGCACTTTTTGAATTCATGAGGACACTCGATCTCGATCCCCATCCATCTCGATCTCGATTCCCCCTCCATCTCGATCTCGATCCCCCTCCATCTCGATCCCACCCGCACCCTCCCCCGCTAGCTCCACCGCCGCCGCCGACCCACCGCAACCGTCCCCCGCTCCACCGCC
>NC_041385.1:419825589-419845566 GCF_002162155.2 Triticum dicoccoides
GCGCAGCTGACGACCACTTCTCTGTCTCGCAGGGCAAGGTCTCCGGCGCCTCTACGACACCGACGCCTCCACCGTCTACGGCGTCTGCGCCTTCTTCCACCTCCGGCCACCGCCTCTCGAGACCTACGTGTGTGCCCCCGACCCCCGTGAATCTCTTCCCCTCTCTTCAATCCGTGGCGTTTTCCTTTTTGCTGGTGATCCTACCTCGGCCTAGGGTTCGGGCTCCTGCTGTTGATGAAGTGTTGATTTGTGTTGTGTTCTTAGACCAGAGACCTAGTGCTCTGTGCTCCTACTCTATAAAATCTATTCAGACCCGGACGGTTTGGATCATGGAAGCACTCTGCTTTAACTAGAACATATCTGTGATGATTTTGTTGGGTTTACCTGTGGGGATACAATGTTGTGGGGTAAATGAAGTAAAAGTGATGAAATCTGTAATTGATCGCTGCAAGGAAGTTATGTTTAAGAACGATAGTCCACTAGCAAAGAGAAGTACGGCAGGGATTGTAGCTTCATTGGACCATCAGTTGTACAGTTAATTTTTATATGTTTACATTATTGGTAGATTGTTCATTTAGTAGGAACTATCTGTGCTTCAGTTTTGCTATTGTGGACCGTAATGAACAATGTTCGCAGTTTTCTTCAGGATAGCTATTGGTTTCATTAGTGCTTTGATGCAAATGTGGACCTTCTATGAAAATGTTTCATTAGTAAAGATGTTGAACACACAACTGTTGTTTACTCTAGTGATAGCAGTAGTAGTGGTGGCCATCTAGTTGGACTACTACTACTAGGACTTGCTCCAGATTTTAGGATTTATTTTCTTTTAGGATTTATTTTCTTCTAGGACTAGGTTTTTATTATTTTTCTGTTGTGATTGTTTTTTGAGCTCTTTCTTTTTCATTTCCTACTATCCTTATCCTAATTATCTTAAATTGTTATGATGTGTGTAATAGGATTAGATCTTGGATTTGCTAGTGGACTTTGGGAGTTTCATAGCCAGCTTGGTGACTCCATATTTTTCACTATTTCAGCAAGTCTTTTGTAAGCATTAAACTTTCAGCACTACATTTTTATCTTATGTGTACATCTGTTTGCTTCCAATTGCTATATATGTATTGTTGTTACTAAAAATGATGAACTCCTGTCAATTACTATACATATATATGTGCATGATGATCCTCCTTTCCTGAAGTAGTATAGCACTTGTAGTAGTATGGCACTTACAGTAGTGGTGCCTACGCAAGATACAGTTCAGATTTGATTAGTTCCGTAAATTTGTATGACCACAGATTTGTATAGTTTCAGAAATTTCTATGACCAAAGATACAGTTCAGATTTGATTAGTTCCATAAATTTGTATGACCAAATATATATTTCAGATTTGTATAGTTTCAGAGATTTGTATGACCAAAGATACAGTTCAGATTTGAATTGTTTCAGAAATTTGTATGACCAGAGATACAGTTCAGATTTGAATTGTTTCAGAAATTGGTATGACCAAAGATGCTTTGTATATAAATGGGCTGTTGTAGAACTGTTCTTCATCTTTACAGTGCTGTTGTATAGAAATATGCTGATTTTTCTGCTCTGATTGTTGCTCAATGAAATTTAGCAAAAAAATGGGGTCCTGGGAGACTCCGCTGCTGCTTGAGGCCCTTGAGAGGCCCTTCGTGTCGTGATGATTTTGTAGGTACCCCGAGAGGCCCTTGAGTTTGCCAGAATGTTGATTAACTTCCGTTCCGGCAAATTCGGGTACTCCATATGTCCTATTTTCAGCAAAGGTCATGCTGAAATTTTCCGTGAATTTTAGCATGACTTTGCTGAAAATCGGACATATGGGGTACTTGCTACTAATGCATGGGCCGGGGTATCTTAGTACTTAATTAAGTAGGATCAACTGCCTTTTATTCTTGTCGTATTAAACCATAGGTGGCAATAGAGCCAAGTGATTAGGCCCAACTTAGAATTCTCCTCAGCATCGATAAACCCTAGATGATAAACCCAACATAGGTGCCAATAGAGCCAAGTGATTAGTGCCAAGTGATTAGGCCCAACCTAGGGTGCCTCGGCATCGATAAACCCTAAATGATGAAAACTTAACTTAGCATTTAGGGTGCCTCGGCATCGACAAACCCTAAATGATGAAACCTTGGCTTTTAGGGTGCCTCGGTGTCGGTGAGAACCTAAATGATGTACACTTAGGCTTTTAGGGTGCCTCGGCGTCGACAAACCCTAAATGATGAAACCTTGGCTTTTAGGGTGCCTCGGTGTCGATGAGAACCTAAATGATGTACGCTTAGGCTTTTAGGGTGCCTCGGCATCGACAAACCCTAAATGATGAAAGCTTAGCTTTTAGGATGCCTCGGTGTCAACAAACCCTAAATGATGAGACCATGATCTTGTTCCTTGACAATAACCAACTTTTTGACCAAACTTTTTTCCTATTTAGAGCAAACATGGCCCACAACGATGAGGCCGGCGGTTCGGGCGGCAAGCAATTCTGGGAGCTGTCCCAGGAGTTGGAGAAAGAACATCACCGCTATGAGGACGCCACGGAAGACACCAATCCTGACTACACAACACCTAGTGGCGTCGGGGATGACACCACTGATGGCGCCGCCGAGGATGCCACCACTGATGATGGCGGCGCACACACAGATGGCAGCCAACCGAAGAGGCAACGGAAGGACCGGCGCCCGAACGTGCTCGGCACCGTCAGGGAGGAATTTACTGAAGTGGACTCCGACGGGAATCCGACGGTGCCCAAACAAGTAGTCAAGGGGTACTCGGTTCAGCTCGGGTGCATTCTCCGGAGCACCGTCTCGATCAACACCGAGAACCCAAGGCATAAGGACCACGGGAATTTGCGCAGCCTCCTCTTCACGAAGCTGCGTGAACGATACAAGTTCCCCGTTGAGTTTGTGAAGACACGCCTCTTAGGGAATAAAGTGAACAGTACCACCCTCACGAGGATGAGCACGACCCTTTCTACTTGGAGAAGCACGGTGAAGGCAATGATTGACAAAGGTGGTAGTTATGACAAGATCAAGGCGAAATATCCTTTGATGAGCGAAGATGAGTACAAGGAGTTCAAGATCAAGTGTGAGAGCAGCTCAACCTCCGAATCAAGTCAGTGGGGGAAAGAACTGCGGAAGTTGAACTTAGGGGTCCACCAACTCGGTCCCGGCGGTTACAGAGTGGCGGAGCCTATATGGGACAAGGAGGACGCAGAGCGTGCCGAGCAAGGCCTACCGCCTCGCTTCGAGAAATACTGTGACAAGCAGACCAGGAACTTTCTCAAGGCCCGGTACAAGGAGGACCCGGTAACAAAGGAGCTTACCACAGATCCGAAGATCAGGGCGCTCGAGCTTGTTCTGGTAAGGAATACACCCCCGCGTAATTAGCTCCATATGGTTGCATTCTAATTAATCCCCAATATTTCTAAATGGTTCACGTTCCTTCCACAGGACACTGAAAGCAGTAGCGCGGGGTCATCTCAGAGCTCCCCTTTCGACACCCCTTTAAATAGGGCGTTGAACATAATGAAAAACAAGGATAAGCTCAGTAAGCCGACGTCAGCTGGTCGTGTGGCCGGCAAAGGCTTTTCCACAAAATGGTCGCCATACTATACCGCTGGTGGGCGAAAGGAGAAAAAGACCAGCTCGGAAAGCCAGTCGCGCGAGGTTGAAGCACTCAAGGTGCAAGTGGCACAGATTCCAGAGCATGTCCAAGAGCAAGTGGAACAACAACTGGGAAGAAGCTCAACACCATGGTGCCTACGTTGATTCATGGGCTGGCGACGTGGATTGTGGGCGGCCAACAGGGGCCTCCCCCGGTTCCCAACTTCACGGCCAGCAACTCGCACAGCGTGCAGGCAGCGCCATTGGTGTCTCCGGCGGCGCCATTGGTGTCTCCGGCGGAGGCGGTATTCGTGTCTCCAGTGTCGGCATGGGCATTGGAGCTTAATGCACCCAGGTGTACACCGGCCGGCACCTCGCCAGCAAGTGGCCCCTCCGTCAGTTGCACGCCCGCCGTTGGCGGTTCCTCGACATTAGCCGAGCTCGACGGCATCATGGTAACTAAGCCTCTCGGCCGATGACTTCATCTCCTTGCCTTTGACTGGGCATCCCTAACGCCCTACATGTTTTCGCAGGGCGCTGCCGATGTTCCTTGCACTCTTCTGCACTTCGTGGGCGGCGAATTGGTCGATGTCGCCAAGGGCAGAATCGTTTAACCAGGCAACCCCATGTTCCACGGTAGTCCGATGCCACCCATAGTGTATAGGGTTGAAGTGGTTCGGGTGCTGCCAGGCTGCAACGAGCTGTTACCTCCGATTCGACCCACTTGGGCCGACGAAGAAGATCAGATGACCCTCAGCGCCTGCATAAACTGGCCCCTGCTTTGGCCGAAGAGCCAGATTCGTTTGGGGGCGGGGGACACCACCCCACAGACAAGACCGTCAGTCGTGCCGGCGCCAAGCCATGGCAAGAACGCCGCAATGCTACCGGACCTGCCGGACATCCCTATGCGGGACATCCCTATGGCACAGGATCCGGACAGCCCTATGGCACAGGATCCGGACGATAACGACAACGATGACGGTACATTTACCAAAGTCGATAAGTACTTTGCCGAACATGGGTACGCTGAAGAGTTCTGCGGGCCTCTTTCTCAAGAACCCAACCAAGACGACCGCGATCTAGCTGGTGCGGCAGAGAAATCCAATTGCAACAGGCGTTGTCTGGCGTTCAGTTCTCAGGAGATGCCTCTAGCTCCCGCCTTCACCGAGCCTCAGATAGCTGAGGTGCGAAATATTATCAGCCCCAACATGCTCAAGAAGGCGGTCTGTGAGCAGAACTCGGTCCCATTATTGGAGATCAAGAAGAAGGGACGGAAACGAAAGACTAACAAGGGCGCCGATGCGAGCCAGCCAGCACCTAGTTCCATCCGTGATCAGGACGGGCCACCTTCACCTAAGGATATCTCGAGGAGGGTGCATGTGGCGGGCAGGGCGATGCTACCGCCAAATATGCTCAATGCTGCAACCGGTGCTATTCGGAGTCTGCACGACAGTGTTCTTTCTTTGGAGAAGTGGTGTCTCAGAGAGAATGATGTGGCATACCCGGTTTTCGTGGCCAAGGTGCCAGAGGGCACGGGCTTTGTGGATGGCGACATCGGGGGTATGATCGTCCTGCGGTTTGATGACATCTTTGCTATGTTTAACCTTCATCCGTTGCACTACACCTTGGTTCGGCTGTTTTCGCTGAGTATGGAGATGCGGATCATTAGAGACAAGACCCCGGACATCGTGATAGTTGACCCCTTCTACATGTGTGCCAAGCACTTGAGCAGCATTGGGGACCACCAAGTTGCGAGTTCACACCTCGAAGGCGTCATTCTGGCAAACCCAGATAAGGATAACTTCCTTGTGGCTTACTTTCCCGAGTAAGTCATCCCTTAACCGCCCCGTAACATATGATTTCTTAGATTTCGATCGTTCTTTTTTTCTTCTAACATTCCGTGTTCTGTGCAGTGACACACATTGCACACTCATCCTCTTAAGCCCGAAATATTCCATCGCCACGTATTTCGACCCAAACCGTAACTCCAAGATAGACTACACAAATGTCAAGAAAGTTCTTGATGATGTTCTCCCCGGCTAGGCCAAATCTGGAGGAACCTTCACCAGGGCAGTTCGTAAGTACGGAAAGCACATGTTCTCACACAATACGAAGTTCTGCTGTGTCAAGTAGCTGCCTGGTGGTCAGAAGGATGCCTACTACGCCTTCCATCACATGCGGGCGATTGTAAGGGACCATCATCACCTTCTGCTACCAGATAATCTCAAAGATTGGGCCGCGACCTTGTCAGCAATCCAGGATGCGGACCTCAGACAGGAATTCTTTCGCATCCAGTTGGAGTTTGCGGACATCATCCATCAAGATGTCCTTCATACCTCGGGACAGTTCTTCCTTAGATATCAACCGTCCAACAGTGAGAAAGATGGAACGCTACAAATGCAGGGTGACAACGACCGTGATTTCATGACCATCACGATAGACGGCGGCTTCATCCACGCTCCTGTCTGATGAGTCGAGTCGAAAGTAGTGATGTGTAGTTCTGAAACATTGATTTGCTCATGTTGTAATTAAACTTTAATGAATTCGTATGTCTCTTTGGTTTGGACAGTCGTTCAACTTTTGCTATTTATTAGTAGGACCATGAATTGTGCTATTAATGTCTTTCTTTTCTCTTCCGATCCTTTTGTTGCCTACATACATATTGCTTATGTATTGTCTGTTGTTTGGCTTGTGCATAGAGATGCCGTCGTATGTCGTGTACAAGGGTAAGGTTCCCGGAGTCTACGACAATTGGGAGGAGTGTCGGAGACAGGTTCACTATTTCAGCGGTAACAGTTACAAAGGGTACACCACTAGGGCGGAGGGCGAATCTAGATACGCCCGCTATCTAGCGGGAGAGAGGAGGGAGCGTTGAAGGAACCAAATGAAGACCAGTTTGATCGCGATGATGCTCATCGTGATGACCGCAGCTCTCTTCTATGTGATGGTAGTTTAGATGATCGATATCGACTTGTAATGTGAAGACAAACTCGATACTCGCGGTCTTGAGACTTGTAATGTTTTATCTTTGTTCGGTCTTTTGAATTCGGAGACTAATATGATGAATTGTATTCGGAGACTAATCTTCTATTGTATTCGATGAATCTGCTGTTGCTATGTGCTGCTATCTATATTCTGTCAATTAATATATTTTGTAACCTGTGCAAAAATCAGAAAAGTAAAAAAAAACAAATATTCATACTAATGGCGCATCACCTCAAGGTGCGCGATTAGTATGCCAAAGGATACTAATGGCGCATCACGACAGAGTGCGCCATTAGCATGACAAAGCACATGGTTACATATGGCCCCTCGGGAGGCATACTAATGGCGCATGGTGTTACATACTAATGGCGCACTGTGTGGTGCGCCATTAGTATACCAGATATTAATGGCGCACCAGTGGCGCGCCATTAGTAAAAAATACTAGTGGCGTGATACTAATGGCGCACTACCAGTGCGCCATTAGTAGGAAAAACCGATGCTCCATTAGTAGGCCTTTTCCTAGTAGTGTATTGCTGCATCACCCTTTCCTCTTCAAGGAAAACCAACGCAAGCTCAAGACGTAGCACTCCACGAGGCGGCCACGAGGCAGGAGGGCGCGCCCAAGAGGGTAGATACGCCCCCACCCTCATGGGCCCCACAGAGCTCCACCGACGTACTTTTTTCTCCTATATATATTCTTATACCCTAAAAACATCAGGGGGAGCCACGAAACCACTTTTCCACCGCCGCAACCTTCTGCACCCATGAGATCCTGTCTTGGGGCCTTTTTCGGCGACCTGCCGGAGGCGGAATCGATCTGGGAGGGCTTCTACATCAACACCATAGCCTGTCTGATGAATGGTGGGTAGTTTACCACAGACCTTCGGGTCCATAGTTATTAGCTAGATGACTTCTTCTCTCTCTTTGGTTCTCAATACAAAGTTCTCCTCGATGTTCTTGGAGATCCATTCGATGTAATACTCTTCTGCGGTGTGTTTGCCGAGATCAAATGAATTGTGGATTTATGAACTTGATTATCTATGAATATTATTTGGTTCTTCTCTAAATTCTTATATGCATGATTTGATGTCATTGCAAGTCTCTTTGAATTATCAGTTTAGTTTGGCCCAATATATTGATCTTTCTTGCAATGGGAGAAGTGCTTAGCTTTGGGTTCAATCTTGCGGTGTCCTTTCCCAGTGATAGCAAGGGCAGCAAGGCACATATTGTATTGTTGCCATTGAGGATAAAAAGATGGGGTTTATATCATACTGCTTGAGTTTATCCCTCTACATCATGTCATCTTGCTTAATGCGTTACTCCGTTCTTATGAACTTAATACTCTAGATGCATGCTGGATAGCGGTCGATGTGTAGAGTAATAGTAGTAGATGCAGAATCGTTTTGGTCTACTTGACACGGACATGATGCCTATATTCATGATCATTGCCTTATATATCTTCATAACTATGCACTTTTCTATCAATTGCTCGGCAATAATTTGTTCACCCACCGTAACACATGCTATCTTGTGAGAAGCCACTAGTGAAACCTATGCCCCCCGGGTCTCTTTCTTATTATATTGCATCTCTTTTATTTACATTGCATCTCGTTTACTATTTTGCAATCTTTACTTTCCAATCTATACAACTAAAATACCAAAAATATTGATCTTACTATGTTTATCAGATCTCACTTTTGCGAGTGGCCGTGAAGGGATTGACAACCCCTTTATCGCATTGGTTGCAAGGTTCTTGATTGTTTGTGCAGGTACTAGGTGACTTGCACGTTGTCTCCTACTGGATTGATACCTTGGTTCTCAAAAACTGAGGGAAATACTTATGTTACTTACCTTCATCACCCTTTCCTCTTCAAGGGAAAACCAACGCATGCTCAAGAGGTAGCAAGAAGGATTTCTTGCACCGTTTTCGGGGAGATCTACGCCAAGTCAAGACATACCAAGTACCCTTCATAAACTCTTCTCCCTCGCATTACATTATTTGCCATTCGCCTCTCGTTTTCCTCTCCCCCACTTCACAACATTTGCCTTTTCTTCGCCCTCCTTCCGTTCAATCTTGTGTTACCATGTAACTTACTTTTGGTTGCACCCTCTCTTGATAAAAGTTTATGGATCCTCATCCACTTGCTAGTCTCTTTAAGAGATCCAATTATGATGAACCAATTGCTAGTGAGTTTTGTGCACTAGATTATCTTCATGAAGGTTTGCTTGAAATTCGTGAATCTAAAAATTGTGATGAAGAAATTTATGAAAAGACTCATGATAGACCATTGAATAAAAAGCATGATTGCAATGATTTTACTATAAGTTCTATTGATGTCAATTGTGCTAATAACAATGAAAACCCTAAGCTTGGGGATGCTAATTTTGCTATGTCTACTACTTGTTTCAATGATCATGATTGGGGTGATTCTTTTTATAATCTTGAAAATTTATTTAAGCTCCATGATGAATATGAGATTGATAATAATGTTTGCAATAATACTGAAAGAGGGTTTGGAAGAGTGTCAACTTTAGATCCCACATATTTGGATAATGTTCAACTTATGAAGTTTTTGATAAAAGTGGGTTCGGAGAGGTCATGACTTTATTTTATGATAATCCCACTGTTTCGGAAGAGTGTCAACTTCGCATGCATGTGGATCGTATTGAGAATATGTTATGTGATACTTATTTTGTTGAATTTGATTATGATCCTACATGTAATTATTATGAGAGAGGAAAATATGGTTGTAGAAATTTTCATCCTACTAAATTACCTCTCGTTATGTTTTTTTTGACAGAAAGACTGTAAGGGAACCCCCTACAGTATAATTGGTGCAACAAACCCAAATTGCAAGTACCATGCCTTGAACCTGGGTGGGTGGGAAGGCATCAGCCCCTTCCCACCACTAGGCTATGCCTTCTTGGATGATAGTTGTTTGATCTTGCTGAAAAAGATAGAAACTTTGCGCTCACGAAAATAATTTTCGTAAATCACATAAAATAGATTTTTCCCTGATTATTTTTGAAGTAGATTAATATAAAAATTACCCTAGTTTTCCTAATTTTGTACAATTTTTAGAGTTCCATAAGTACTCGAAAAATGCAGATTGCTATAGACTATTCTGTTTTTGACAGATTCTGTTTTTCGTGTGTTGTTTGCTTAGTTTGATGAATCTATGAGTAGTATCGGGGGGTATGAACCATAGAGAAGTTGGAATACAGTAGGTTTAACACCAATATAAACAAAGAATGAGTTCATTACAGTACCTTAAAGTGGTGGTTTATTTTCTTATACTAACGGAGCTCATGAGATTTTCTGTTTAAGTTTTGTGTTGTGAAGTTTTCAAGTTTTTGGGTAAAGATTTGATGGATTATGGAATAAGGTGTGGAAAGAGCCTAATCTTGGGGATGACCAAGGCACCCCAAGGTAAAATTCAAGGACAACCAAAAGCCTAAGCTTGGGGATGCCCCGGAAGGCATCCCCTCTTTCGTCTTCATCTATCGATAACTTTACTTGAGGCTATATTTTTATTCACCACATGATATGTGTTTTGCTTGGAGTGTCTTGTGTGATTTGAGTCTTTTATTTTTAGTTTACCACAATCATCCTTGCTGTACACACCTTTTGGAGAGACACGCATGAATCGGAATTTATTAGAATACTCTATGTGCTTCAATTATATCTTTTGAGCTAGAAAATTTTGCTCTAGTGCTCCACTTATATATTTTTAGAGCACGGTGGTGGTTTTATTTTATAGAAATTATTGATCTATAATGCTTCACTTATATTATTTTGAGAGTCTTTTAGAACAACATGGTAATTTGCTTTGGCTATAAAATTAGTCCTAATATGATGGGCATCCAAGATGGGTATTATAAAAACTATCATATAAAGTGCATTGAATACTATGAGAAGTTTGTTTCCTTATGATTGTTTTGAGATATGAAGATGGTTATATTACAGTCATGCTAGTAGATTAGTTGTGAATTTGAGAGATACTTGTGTTAAAGTTTGTGATTCCCGTAGCATGCACGTACGGTGAACCATTATGTGATGAAGTCGGAGCATGATTTATTTATTGATTGTCTTCCTTATGAGTGGCGGTCGGGGACGGGCGATGGTCTTTTCATACCAATCTATCCCCCTAGGAGCATGCGCGTAGTACTTCGTTTCGATAACTAATAGATTTTTGCAATAAGTATGTGAGTTCTTTATGACTAATGTTGAGTCCATGGATTATACGCACTCTCATCCTTCCACCATTGCTCGCCTCTCTAATACCGCACAACTTTTGCCGGTATCATACACCCACCATATACCTTCCTCAAAACAGCCACCATACCTACCTATCATGGCATTTCGATAGCCATTTCGAGATATATTTCCATGAAACTTACCACCGTTCCGTTTATTATGACACGCTTCATCATTGTCATATTGCTTTGCATGATCATGTAGTTGACATCGTATTTGTGGCAAAGCCACCTTTCATAATTCTTTCATACATGTCACTCATGAGTCATTGCACATCCCGGTACGCCACCGGAGGCATTCATATAGAGTCATATTTTGTTCTAAGTATCGAGTTGTAATTCTTGAGTTGTAAGTAAATAAAAGTGTGATGATCATCATTATTAGAGCATTGTCCCAGTGAGGAAAGGATGATGGAGACTATGATTCCCACACAAGTCGGGATGAGACTCCGGACAAAAAAAAAAGAAAAAGAAAAAAAGAGGCCATAAAAAAGAGACAAGGCCCAAATAAAAAATGTGAGAGAAAAAGAGAGAAGGGACAATGCTACTATCCTTTTACCACACTTGTGCTTCAAAGTAGCACCATGATCTTCATGATAGAGAGTCTCCTATGTTTTTTTGACCAGAAAAGAGTCTCCTATGTTGTCACTTTCATATACTAGTGGGAATTTTTCATTATAGAACTTGGCTTGTATAGTCCAATGATGGGCTTCCTCAAATTGCCCTAGGTCTTCGTGAGCAAGCGAGTTGGATGCACACCCACTTAGTTTCGTTTGTTGAGCTTTCATATACTTATAGCTCTAGTGCATCCGTTGCATGGCAATCCCTACTCACTCACATTGATATCTATTGATGGGCATCTCCATAGCCCGTTGATACGCCTAGTTGATGTGAGACTATCTTCCTCCTTTTTGTCTTCTCCACAACCACCATTCTATTCCACCTATAGTGCTATGTCCATGGCCCACACTCATGTATTGCGTGAAAGTTGAAAATGTTTGAGAACATCAAAAGTATGAAGCAATTGCTTGGCTTGTCATCGAGGTTGTGCATGATATAAATATTTTGTGTGATGAAGATAGAGCATAGCCAGACTATATGATTTTGTAGGGATAACTTTATTTGGCCATGTTATTTTGAGAAGAAATGATTGCTTTATTAGTATGCTTGAAGTATTATTGTTTTTATGTCAATATTAAACTTTTGTTTTGAAACTTATGGATCTGAACATTCATGCCACAATAAAGATAATTAAATTGAAAATTATGCTAGGTAGCATTCCACATCAAAAGTTCCGTTTTTATCATTTACCTACTCGAGGACGAGCAGGAATTAAGCTTGGGGATGCTTGATACGTCTCCAACGTATCTATAATTTTAGATTGTTCCATGCTATTATATTATCTATTTTGGATGTTTAATGGGATTTAATATGCTCTTTTATATTATTTTTGGGACTAATCTATTAACCGAAGGACCAGTGCTAGTTTATGTTTTTTTTTACTATTTCAGTGTTTTGCAGAAAAGGAATACCAAACGGAATGAAACCTTCGCGATGATCTTTCTTGGAACAAACGCAATCTAGAAGACTTGGAGTTGAAGTCTAGAACTCCACGAGGAGGCCACGAGGCAGGAGGGCGCGTCCAGGGGGGTAGGCACGCCCCCACCCTCGTGGGCCCCACGGAGCTCCACTGACATACTTCTTTCACCTATATATACTCTGATACCCTAAAAACATCAGGGAGAGCCACAAAACCACTTTTCCACCACCGCAACCTTCTGTACCCGTAAGATCCCATATTGGGGCCTTTTCCGGCGACCTGCCGGAGGGGTAATCGATCATGGAGGGCTTCTATATCAACACCATAGCCTCTCCGGTGAAGCGTGAGTAGTTTACCAGAGACCTTTGGGTCCATAGTTATTAGCTAGATGGCTTCTTCTCTCTCTTTGGTTCTCAATACAAAGTTCTCCTCGATGTTCTTGGAGATCTATTCGATGTAATACTCTTTTGCGGTGTGTTGGACGAGATCCGATGAATTGTGGATTTATAAACTTGATTATCTATGAATATTATTTGGTTCTTCTCTGAATTCTTATATGCATGATTTGATGTGTTTGCAAGTCTCTTCGAATTATCGGTTTAGTTTGGCCTACTAGATTTAGATCTTTCTTGCAATGGGAGAAGTGCTTAGCTTTGGGTTCAATCTTGCGGTGTCCTTTCCCAGTGACAGCAGGGGCAGCAAGGCACGTATTGTATTGTTGCCATCGAGGATAAAAAGATGGGGTTTATATCATATTGCTTGAGTTTATCCCTCTACATCATGTCTTCTTGCTTAATGCGTTACTCCATTCTTATGAACTTAATACTCTAGATGCATGCTGGATAGCATTCGATGTGTGGAGTAATAGTAGTAGATGCAGAATCGCTTCGATCTACTTGACATGGACGTGATGCCTATATTCATGATCATTGCCTTAGATATCTTCATAACTATGCGCTTTTCTATCAATTGCTCGACAGTAATTTGTTCACCCACCGTAAATACATGCTATCTTGAGAGAAGCCACTAGTGAAACCTATGGCCCCCGGGTCTCTTTCTTATTATATTGCATCTCTTTTATTTACATTGCATCTCGTATACTATTTTGCAATCTTTACTTTCCAATCTATATAACAAAAATTCCAAAAATATTTATCTTACTATCTTTATCAGACCTCACTTTTGCGAGTGGCCGTGAAGGGATTGACAACCCCTTTATCGCGTTGGTTGCAAGGTTCTTGATTGTTTGTGCAGGTACTAGGTGACTTGCACGTTGTCTCCTACTGGATTGATACCTTGGTTCTCAAAATCTGAGGGAAATACTTATGCTACTTTGTTGCATCACTCTTTCCTCTTCAAGGGAAAACCAACGCACGCTCAAGAGGTAGCAGACCATAGATGATGTTATTGGCGGTCGAGTCCAGTTGAGTGAACCTCTTCACATCAGCAGTGGTGACACCTTCACCGACCTTGGGAATGCCTGTGTTAACGACATACCAGAGGTCGACGTCAATGGCTTCAAGATGCATGCGAATCTTAGTCTTCAAGTAGGGGTAATCAGTGCCATCAAAGACTGGGCACACAGCGGACACCTTGATTATCCCTGCAGTCAACATAGCTAAAACTCTAGGTGGTTAAACCAAATCGCACAGTACAAAGGAACACCTTGCTCTGATACCAATTGAAAGTGCTAGTTATTGACTAGAGGGGGTGAATAGGCGATTTTTATGAAAGTCTTCAGAACACGAGGTCTTTGAATAGAAACAGATGAATTGAACCTATTGATATGCAGCGGAAGATAGACTACACTAGATAAGCCATAGTCAAGTAAGCAATGTAGTGAAAGTACGAAGACTATCAGCAGCTAGGTAGTATGAATCAGAATGGAAGACATTGTGAAGCCAAATAGGTAGTAGTGTTCACACAGTGAAGTCAATTGGAACAGATAGGCAAGCAATGACTTCATGAAGACAAACTGAAATGTAAAAGGAAGTGGGGGATAGAATCAGTAGCTTGGTGAAGACAAGGATTTGGTAGATCAGTCCAGTTGCTGTGGCAACTGTACGTCTTGTTAGGGAGGCTGAGATTGAACTCAGAAGACTGCGTCTTAACCTTATTCCCCTTGAGCTGAGGACACCCAGTCCTTGCCCAATCACTCTGGTAAGTCTTCAAGGTATACTTCCAAACCTTCACAGACTTCGTTCACCGGCAATCCACAATGTCTCTTGGATGCACAGAACACGACGCCTAACCGGCTGGAGGAGTCACAGTCCTCAAGTGTAACAAGTCTATAGGTCACGTGGACAGAAAGACTTCAGTGATGCCTAACACTCTTTGGCTCTGGGTGTTTTGGGCTTTTTCCTCGCAAGGATCTCTATCTCAATAGCTTCGGAGGTGGGTTGCTCTCAAACGACAAAAGTTGTGCACTAACTCTGAGCAGCCACCAATTTATGGTGTAGGGGGTGGGCTATTTATAGCCTGGAGGCAACCCGACATGGTATGTCCGAAATGACCCTGGGTCACTAAGGAACCTACATGTGTCCAACGGTCGAATTTCAAACACACGCGGCAGCTTGACTTGGGCTACAAGCACAGCCGACTCATCCAACTCTGGACAAGATTTGCTCTCATTGTCTTCGCTCGAAGACATAGGATTTTGGTTGAGCATCACATCAGTCACTCTGACTTTGTTCACTTGGACCCCACTTAACACTGCGGTGGTTCCTATGACTCAACAAAGAAGAAAAGGAAACTACAAAACAACTATGTCTTCGCACTCCATAGTCTTCAAGTGAATGTCTTCACATGCCATTATCTTCATCGTGAATGTCTTCATGAACCACCATTGTCTTCAATGTCTTCACACTTTTTGAGGGGTCATCTCTGGTAGATAAACCGAATAAATAAGGGACTACTACCTGTGTTATCCTGCAATTCTCACAAACACATTAGCCCCTCAACCAAGTTTGTCGTCAATACTCCGAAACCAACTAGGGGTGGCACTAGATGCACTTACACTCCTCCTTCCACATCCCACATGCCTCGACCGTCGGTGCGACACCTTCCACCCAAATCACCGACCCCTCCACCAAACAAGCGCCGCCCAAAGCCATGGTACACGCAGTATAGCCAGAATCTCAGGAGCATTTGGCAGTGGAGAAGCAAATCGCGGCCGCATGCATGGATGGCTGCCATTCGCGCCGACCCCATATCTTGGAGGAGCACGTCGCCGTCAAGGCCACGGCCGACGCCTCACGCGCTGACGCCACGACGCGGTTGGCTACTTTAAATGATAGTTTGTGGCGTTTTCTCGAGGCCACCCTCGGTGCCTTCGATGAAGACTACAAGGTGTTTTCTCAACGTGCACATGCTTACCTCATCTTGAGAGCTAGCAAGTTGGTGCCCAGAGCGGCTCAGGCAACTCACCACTACAACGAGGGCACCCACGATGCGGAGGCCTCACCCTCTTCCATGTCCAAGGAGCCAATCGTCATCGATATCTCTGACAATGAGGAGTAGCTTATCTTATTAGCTCACTATAAGGACCCATGTTCAGCTTGCTAGCTACTGCCTTTCCTTAACAAATTCTAGTGAATTGTTCTATCTACTTTTAACATGCAATCTGTTGCTCTACTATATATGTTCTATATGTTGTTAAATGTGGTGCTCACTTATTAACTGTTGTTAATTAGTTGTCGTGTTTAGTTAACTGTTTGGTTCAATTCTGCAAATGTGATGTTCAATTCTCCCAGGTGCAATTTTCTATTGTCTTCCATGTGAGAAATAAATCAATTTTTTCTTTACAAAATACATGAGAAACAAATACAATTTTTATATTTCCAAGTTGTCAAGGATGCTTGGTTTGGTTAACTGTCTGATCTTCTAGTATGTTATACATTGTGTCATGTGGTGCTGAGTTAACGTTTGGTTCATTTCTTGTGGTGTTTAGTTAACTGTTTGGTTCAATTCTACAATGCGATGTTCAATTATTGTGGGTGCATTCTGTTATTGCATACCATGTGAGAAATAAATCGAATTTGGTTGTACTAAATACATGAGAAACAAATACAATTGCTATATTTCCAAGTTGTTAAGCATGCTTGGTTTGGTTAACTCTTTGATCTTCTATTAGGAGTATGTTATATTGTGCAATGTGGTGCTCAGTTAACGTTTGGTTCATTTGTTGTGGTGTTTAGTTAACTTCTTGGTTTAGTTCTGCAATGTGATGTTGAATTGTTGTCGGTGCATTCTGTTATTGTATACCATGTGAGAAATAAGTCGAATTTGGTCGTACTAAATACAGGAGAAACAAATACAATTGCTATATTTTCGAGTTGTTAAGCATGCTTGGTTTGGTTAACTGTCTGATCTCCTATTAGGAGTATGTTATATTGTGCAATGTGGTGCTGAGTTAATGTTTGGTTCATTTGTTGTGGTGTTTACTTAACTGCTTGGTTCAATTCTACAATGCGATGTCCAATTGTCGTGGGTAGAATTTTGTATTGTTGTGCATGTGAGGAATAAATCGAATTTGGCTGCACTTAATACATGAGAAACATATACAAGTGCTATATTTCCTAGTTCTTAGTCATGCTAGGTTTGGATAAATGGGTTTTCCATGTGGCTTGAATTAATCTGATGAATCTGGAATGTGCTTATTTTTCATCAACATATTTTACTGATAGCATGCGAACCCTTACTTAACTTGATGACTAACTACATTATATGTTTTGCCGGGAAACAATGGGAAGCACTAAGGTTTACAATCCAGGTTAGCATGTGCATGGTCCGTTGTCTAATTGCACATTATTGTGCAATTGCAGGAACCATTCTAATATTTAGGTTTTTAACAATTTGGTCTTGCACATGTAGGTCCTGCTGTCAGAGGTTTTGACCCACTGTTCGACCCTTTTTGCATATGGGGAAATGAGTTGTCCATGAATATCAGTCAAGTCAAGAAACTCAGAAAGATTGTTAGGATAAAGAAATTTGCAACAAAAAACGACAAGATCTTTGTCTGCACAATGAAGAAGACAACAGTTCACTACAGGATGGTACTAACTATTATACCTTGCCTTTTTTATTCCTTTGCCCCATTTCCAATATAGAGAAGATATTTATGCAAATCCTTGTTTTCAGGCCTTTCCAAAGCAGTTCACTGATGATTACCTTCCAAACCACCTGTATGGTCAGGAGGCGAGGAAGGTATTCATACAACACCCACAGTTCAATATTGAAGTGTTCCTGAAGAGGACGAAGGATGGACGGTCAATCATCCACAGGCACTGGCCTAAAATTGCAAAGACCTTCAACATCAATGAAGGCTCAATATTCGCCTTCTACTTTAGCAGTTTTCGTGATGAGATACATCTGACTACGTACCGTCTATGATGCTAATTTAAAAATGTTATAGATGTTGCATGTGAAAATCGGTGCTGGTGCAGTTGTGTAATGGGGTAGCTGAGTGCTGAAGCTATATGATGATGTACTCTGATGTATTTCAATTATGAAAATGAAATATATTGTGTGCTTAATATGAAATGTCAATTAGATTAATAAATGGATTATTAATAATAGGATAATTAGCATGCTAATTGGGTTTTACTATTGCAAATGGTTATTGAGAAAACACCGTGGGCGATGACCTCAGGCAACGCACACAGTTTCTAGGAATAAACCGTGTTGGACTAATGAACAATCACACATGACATCCTCTTGAAAATTGTTTGTGATGGACAGCCTTTGCCACACAGTTTATTCTACACACCATGTGTGATGCATTCAATAATGCAAACGATAAAATTGTTAATACCATGTGCAATGGAAACGCTATCACAAACAATTTAACGGGGGAAAAATGTGTGTGATGTACCTACGCACAGAAACGTTTTCCTTGGAGCGACTGTGTGGGATGTATATACAAATGTAAATGTTTAGCACGGCTGACTGTGTGGGATGTACTTATGACCTGAAATGATTTCGCCTGTATAATTGTATTTTCTTAGCACTACTGTATGTATAACCGCATTTGATCGCTCTCCATTCGCACATGACCTCATTTTGCCGAACGTGTGTGCCAGGAGGGCATATCCCTGACAGTTTCTGGGTCGTGTGGGAAGGACCCCCTATCGCCCACACTCACTAGGCGACGGTTTCAAGTGTTGTCGTGGAAAGGGGTAAAAAACCGTTTGTATAGCACCTCGCTGCACAAGTGAATCTTCTGAGTGATTCAAGGTGAATATGTCTTCTGTTAACACAAACGCATGATTACATATGGGATTGTGAGTCGGATGTGTCATTGCCGATAGTGTTGTGCTAGGTTCGAGGAGGTAGAGATATAGTGTTGTAGGGTGGAGACCCTAACTGGAGATCTTTCATGAGTTGGAGGGGGATTCGCCGAAGAACGCGAAGAACACGAAGAACACAAAGGGAAGTCACAAGAGGAACACTCAAGAACAAGTCCAATCACACACCCACTAGACTAGGAACACATAGATCCA
Organism: Triticum dicoccoides; assembly: GCF_002162155.2. Lineage (NCBI taxonomy): Eukaryota > Viridiplantae > Streptophyta > Magnoliopsida > Poales > Poaceae > Triticum > Triticum dicoccoides. The sequence continues at coordinate 419,844,495 of NC_041385.1, forward strand.
CAAGATACATGAACAACAAAGGGAGAATAGCACAAGGTAAATTTCATCCCAAATCCCAAAGGGAGATGAGGGCTTGATGATCTAGATAGATCCTTCCCACAAGGAGGTCTTGAATCCCTATGGATCTTCTCCAAAGGAGGCCTTGAACTCCAATGGAGTATCTCTCTCTCTCTCAAGAGGAGGAATCCCACAATAGGAGGTACATGAGCGAAGCTCTAATGTCTAGATCTATTTTTAGATTCGTCTAAATGGAGGAGGAAGAGGAGTATATATAGGTCCAAGGGATGAAGGGGTAAGGAGGGGCGAAATGGGAATACAAGGCAAAGCCCAATAGCCACACGCAGGAGGCCCCGTGTGCACGGGGTATCCAGAGACCCATCAACTTAGACCGTGTGCAAGGGCTTGTACCGTGGGAATGGGGTCCCGTGTGCACGGGGTATCCAGAGACTCGCAGCATGTCGCCTTCTAGTGGATACCCGTCGGTGCAGGTGGAACCTGATTGTGATGCCCGGATAATTAAGCCACAGTAACCCTCTGCTAATGATGCCATGTCACCTCGGTTACTGTTGATAAACTCGAGTTAGTTCAAAAAACGATTCAAATTAAAATTTAAAATATAGGCAAACAGTAAGATTTTCAAATATCAAAACTAAGATGTTTGGGTTGTGTCAAATAAATTGTAAGTAATTATGGTGGAGAAACCAAACTTTGATAAGTTGTTTAAAGGCTCCAAAACAATTAAACAGTGGTGAAATCAATTAAACAAATGCCTATTGAATTTATAAAGTGCTAATACTATTTTATTATGGGTTAAGAATTAAACTCTCAGTAGTTTGTTGATACATACAAATTTAGGCACTAGTGGTAATTTTTGTAAAACTAAAACTAAAAGAAAAAATGAAAGGAAAACAAAACAAAAGTAAAACAACAGACCCCCCCCCCCTCGCTGGGCCGTGGCCCAGTTGGCCTCCAGGCCGGCCGACCGGCCCACCTGGCCCAACCGGCCGCGCCCCGCCCCCACTCCCTTATCCTCACACCCACTCCCCCGAACCCTAGGCTGCTCCCCACTCGC
>NC_041385.1:419845879-419851811 GCF_002162155.2 Triticum dicoccoides
CCCCCGTTTGCCGCTCGCGGCCTCGCCGCTGCCGTCACCCCACAGCCACGCACGCTGTTGCTCCTGTGCGCCACCGCACGCATCGTCGCTCCCGGTCGGAGCCTCTTCGCCTACCCCCGCCATCCACTATGGACGCGAGCTCGACCCGCGGCCGCGCCGACCTCCCCCGCGCCCTCTTCCCCTGGCCACCTCCCCTCCGGCCCGCCACCCTGATCCGGCCGGTGCCCGTGCGGCCCTTGGCTGTCGGCGCCCGTGCCTGGCTTCCCCTGCCCCCGCTCGGGCTGGCAGGCGCCCGCCCACCTGGGGCTCCGCCCCGTTTCGCCAGTGCCCCTACGCCCACACGCCCGTAACCGCATGACCCGGTGCCCGCTAAGGCCTCTGGGCCACTGACAAGGGGGCCCTACCCCAGAACATTTTAATAAAAAAAGGAAAATAAAATAAAAATAAATTATTAATTAATTAATTAATTAATTAATTAATTAATTAGTGGATTAATTAAGTGAATTAATCATGTTTAATTAATCTAATTAAATAGTTAGTTTACTTAAACAGTAGTTAGTTTAACCTAAACCGTAATCAACCTAACAGTGTATGACAGGTGGGTCCCACTGGGCCCACACGTCAGATTGACTAGTCAACACCTTTGTTGACTGCTGATGTCATGCTGATGTCATGATGACATCAGCAAACACTGTTTTGGATAATGTTGAATTAAATTAAATTAATTAATATTCTAAAAATGATTTAAAACTTTAGAAAATCATATAAAATAAATCGTAGCTCAGATGAAAATACTTTCTACATGAAAGTTGCTCAGAACGACGAGACGAATCCGGATACGCAGCCCGTTCGTCCGCCACACACCCCTAACATATCAAACATGCAACTTTCCCCATCCGGATCACCTGTCCGAAAACATGAAACACCGGGGATACTTTCCTGGATGTTTCCCCCTTTCGCCGGTATCATCTACTACCGCGTTAGGGCACACCTAGCCCCGCTCATTGTCATGTCATGTGTCGTCATGCTTATGTTTGCATTGTATTTACCGTTTCTTCCCCCCTCTTCTCTTCGATAGACTACGGCACGGGGTTCGATCCCCCGCATCTCCACCAATTCTCCTCCACTACAAGAAATCTCGTCCCGAGATTTAGGAGCGGTTATAAGGGGAAAGGGATCTGGTTACTAAATTCTAATGATTCTTCTCGGTCATAGTTGCTCTTCTCGAATAGGTTGATCCATTACATTGATGTCTTCAGTCCTATGCTTCAGGTCATCATGATGAAGTTGTCGTCCTTTTCTTCGGGAACTCCAACGTACTGACGAATAGGTAAGGGACAGCTCGGCTACGACAGAATGCTTATGAGGGAAACAATCTGGGGTTAACCTATGTATGAGCATAAGATTATCTCTCGAGTTGAACATATAAAATACATCGAAAGTGAGGTATGAAGGTACAATAAGAGGTTCTAAGCGGATAGATAGTTGCTCAAAGTCTGAACTAGAGTGACAAAGGGGTTCAGAGCAGCGAGAGTAAGTATTGCGTCTAACACCAGAATAGAGCACTAGGAAGGTGGCCCGTGAATTAAATACGAAGCCAAGCGTGGGGAATAACCATTAGAAAACGGGGTTGTACAGGAGAGTCAGGTTTTAATCCTGTGGAATTGTGGGTTATGGGCCCACCATGTGGGTTAAAAGTAGGAAGGGCAGAGACGTCTTGCATGATCATGCAAGCAAGGCATGTTAGAGGGTAGCCTATCAGTTATGTCGGCAACAACATCGGTACCAAGGGCGAGGGACGAAGAGAACCATTTTCCTGCTCGTTGAACGAGGCGCACCAATAGGCAAAGTTCTCGTCCATCGGTGGTTACTTGAATGTCATCAACAAAAGTAACAGGGTCTTACCGATAGATTTGTACACCGAGGTGTTTACATAAGCAGGGGAATATTGTTGCTTAGATCATATAGATCACAAGAAAGGTTAAACCAAACAATGAAAGGGAAATATGATTATCACATCAAATAGAACAATGGAATGGAAAATGTGTTTAAACACATATTTCAGGGGTATATCCTTCCCAAGGACAAGCAGAGCATGATACCCATGACAGGATATAATTGTAGAAAACCCTTTAGGAAAGGGGAGAGAATTTTCATGATATTACCCATACAACGGTGTTTGGATAATTGTGCAAGAAACATTTAGCATTGGGCTTCAAGTGTTCTTGTTAAAATTCAGAGTACCACAAACATGCTTAGAGATAGCATTGGCATGGTCTTCAAGCAAAGATCAGACTTTGGATACACAAAGGATCCATCAGTAACAACTTATAGAATAAGTCTTAGAATTTCCTGATGGAAGAATGGTTAACCTTGCTAAAAAGGAAACTATAATAATAGTCCCTCTAGGCAGGTGTGCTAGGCATGACATCACCTTGTTATAACTCTTGGGAATATGTTCCAACTATCATATCCGACCGAGATTCAGATCTGATTGGTGTCAGGATACCTCAGACTTAGGATTCTTGAGAAGAGAAGGTGCGACACCAATTGACGAGATGACAATGTGAGATTTTCGGGAAATGAACTATGGAAGTGAGTTTCGAGACAAGAGTTCATCCTTAAACCAAGGAGAGAATGGGGAGGTGGCTGATGAACTCAGCGACAATTCATTGAGATTTCCAAAAAGATGGATTACCACAATCATGTGAACAAGGAGATAACATTTAACAAAACAAATGAGTGATGTATGCTCGAGGGAAACATACACAATTAATCATTGGTTGAAAGGTTCACCCGAAATATGGGCTTAGGTAACAGGATCAATGTTAGAATAGTGATCCGATAACCAATGGTCTAAGAATGAAATGTCGACCATTAACTTCAAAGCAATAGGGTTGCTAGAAGTACAGAATCCAAGCAGCATGGTTCACGTGTTGGTATCCTGGTTAGAATCAACACTAGGACCAAGAAAGAATGGTGAGGGTGAGAAGTATCACAGTATCAAGAATTCTTAAGAGGTGGAGCAATCCTCACAACATCCTTGTCATAAAGGACATTAATACTTCAAGGTGGAACATCATACAAAGTGGATAGCAAGTTGCATTCATAACATGAACAAGTTTGTGTTGTGGGAAGGCAAGAATGTTGTCGATGATAACACAATCATCGAGGGGCAAGGATGGTAATTCTCATCATGAATTTGATTGATATTCTGGAAGACCTCAGAATGTTGATGATCATCACGACATAATTGTTGAGAGATTTCATGAAGATGTAATCGATCAGCGACGACATCAAGCCAAGGGAATGGTGAAGCAAAAGGTTATTATAACCATAGATAAGATGCCATCTCAGAATTCAGAGTTGTCTCTTAAGACGAACAAAATGATGCTGAAAGTCGATGTAATCTTAGAGCACTGTTGGAATTATTTCCCAGAGATGAAGGACATAGGTAGAATGGTCAAGCAGTCAGCCTGACAATGATGATGTAGTCAATCAGCTGGGAATGACATGATCAAGTATAACTCGGAAGCAATGAAGATTACTAAGAATTGTTGGATCGCAGTGCAGACTCAATTCAGTTTTCAGTGTCTTTGAGTGTTTAATAACTCGAAGCACACGAAAAATTAGAATCAATGAGAATGTAGTACTTGATGGAGAACTCATAAGAAGTTATGCAGTTCCATGACAATCTCGAGATACTAGGGGGTAATACTCGAGGACAGACCAAAGTAAAGGTTGGACATGTGTATTGATCCACAGAAGACAAGTGCTTAAACTTGCCCGAGAAATGGGATCAAAGAAGAACATATGGTCAGAACCACGATTGCAAAGGATCAATTCACCGACACCAAAGGATATTATACCAAGGAAATAGTTATTATTACAAGAAGCTTCCATGATAGGATCTACATCGTGTCCATGGGCATGAACACAAAGGTTCAAGGTCGACTCCCACTTCCTCAATGCATAACCTTCCATTCACCTCTCGTATTTCGAAAATGACATTAGTTGTTGAACGTTTTACCTAGTGCAATACCAGATAAGTATGACCCGTGAAATCTTTCGGGTTCACACAGGTTAGGGAAGGCATTGGTTCAACCCATCGGGGCATCTAGGACTATATACCACAAACTTCAGCGTAAAATCACTAGCACAAAAGCAGAGCATGGTTGACAAAAGCAGAGGATACAATCTACCAAAGGCATTATATATCAGGGGAAGAACTAACAAGGTTATTGGATATGGAGGACATTGTCGGATAATAACCAAGAAATTGGTCTCGCGGACCACAAGGAATCTAATGTGAGTATCGATACTCAATCAGAAGGAAAAAGAATGCATAGTCATCAGATTATAGAAACAACCGACTAATTCAAAGCTCAAATGCAAAGGAATTATGAATTCCAAGAGAAGGGACCACAAGCAATGCTCTGAATAGGGATGGATAAGTTGAGTAGTCTTAGGGGTACAATCGATGGCAATTTGATCGGTCGAGATCCAGCTCATGTTCAAAATGACGTCTGAGCCAGAAAGATAATTTAAAAGGATCAACCGATGATTGCGTGCATTCGCACTCATGTTGAATCAATAGGATCAAAATGACGGTGTCAAAGGAGACTAATGAATATTGCCAGACATATGGGAAGCATCCATAATGCGAGCAGACAACTATTTGCAGAGCAATAGTTGACAATGGATTATCAAAAGACTGGATAGTATTTCAAAGTATCTTGTGGATCACATGATCAACTAGGAATGAACAAATCCTTGATGAGTGTGAGGAATCATCCATAGATGTATTAAAGCGGAGATGGAGCTGCAAGGCGGCATGCATAATGAATTCTCGGGATATTGGAATGTTTCAGGGAATCTTGTAAGAACAAGATCAACTAGGAATAAAAGTAAGAACGATAGGTGTATGTATTTATCCATAGGGATATTTTGGTGGTAGGGAATTGCCAAAGCAACAGTCACAACATCTCGAGAGAATATCAGAGAGTATCTTCAAAATCTTCTGGTGCAGACGGTGATCATCTGTAATAAGGGGCTCTCCGGGAGAAAGTAGTTACAAGAACCTAGAGTCAGATTTAGTACAATCATTTAAGCCGAATAGATGAGAGATTAGAGTCCCAGAGTATAGGTCGAGGAATAAAAGATCCTAATACCACCCAATTGGCGATGTGGGCCCATGGGCCGCACAACCAAGTTAGTAAAACAATTTTCATCGACTAGAGTCAACTTCGGCCAAGGATTTGGAAAGGGGGATTCCTACAGGTAGTCGGCTCTAATACCAACTTGTTGCGCCCCTGATTCAATCGTACACTAATCATGCACGCAACTGTGTACGATCAAGATTAGGGACTCACGGGAAGATATCACAACACAACTCTAAAACATAAATAAGTCATACAAGCATCATAATACAAGCCAGGGGCCTCGAGGGCTCGAATACAAGTGCTCGATCATAGACGAGTCAGCGGAAGCAACAATATCTGAGTATAGACATAAGTTAAACAAGTTTGCCTTAAGAAGGCTAGCACAAACTGGGATATAGATCGAAAGAGGCGCATGCCTCCTGCCTGGGATCCTCCTAAACTACTCCTGGTCGTCGTCAGCGGGCTGCACGTAGTAGTAGGCACGTCCAGCATAGTGGGAATCACCGTCGACGGTGGCGTCTGACTCCTGGACTCCAGCATCTGGTTGCGACAACCAGAAAGAAAGGAAAAGGGGGGAAAGGGGGGGGAGAAAGCAACCATGAGTACTCGTCGAAAGTACTCGCAAGCAAGGATCTACACTACATATGCATGGGTATATGTGTAAACGGCCATATCGGTGGACTGAACTGCAGAATGCCAGAATAAGAGGGGGATAGCATATACCCATGCATATGTAGTGTAGATGCTTGCTTGCGAGTACTTTGGACGAG
>NC_041385.1:419852395-419862664 GCF_002162155.2 Triticum dicoccoides
GTCGCAACCAGATGCTGGAGTCCAGGAGTCAGACGCCACCGTCGACGGCGATTCCCACTACGCTGGACGTGCCTACTACTACGTGCAGCCCGCTGACGACGACCAGGAGTAGTTTAGGAGGATCCCAGGCAGGAGGCCTATGCCTCTTTCGATCTATATCCCAGTTTGTGCTAGCCTTCTTAAGGCAAACTTGTTTAACTTATGTCTGTACTCAGATATTGTTGCTTCCGCTGACTCGTCTATGATCGAGCACTTGTATTCGAGCCCTCGAGGCCCCTGGCTTGTATTATGATGCTTGTATGACTTATTTATGTTTTAGAGTTGTGTTGTGATATCTTCCCGTGAGTCCCTGATCTTGATCGTACACAGTTGCGTGCATGATTAGTGTACGATTGAATCGGGGGCGTAACACTGATACGTCCACTTTGCATCATGTTTTCTTACTGTTATTTATGATGTTTTTATGCATAATAATGCTTTTTGGAGGAATTCTAATGTCTTTTCTCTCATAATATGCAAGGTATACTCAAAGAGGGAGAATTCCAGCAGCTGGAAAATCTGGACCTGGAAAAGCTACGTCACGCTACCTATTCTGCACAACTCAAAACAAGCTGAAACTTCATGGAAAATTTTTATGGAATATATGAAGAATATTGGAGCAAATAAGTACTAGAGGAAGCCCACCAGGTGGGCACAACCCACCTGGGCACGCCAGGGAGCCTAGGAGCACCCTGGTGGGTTGTGCTCACCCAGGCCCACCTCCGGTGCCCATCTTCTGGTATATAAGTCATTTTGACCTAGAAAAAATAAATAAGGATAGGACTTTCAGGACGGGGAGCCGCCGTCTCGAGGCGGAACTTGGGAAGGAGCACTCTTTGCCCCCTGGCGGAGCGATTCCGCCGGGAAAACATCCCTCCTAGAGGGGGAAATCATCGTCCTCATCATCAGCAACAACTCTCCCATCTTGGGGAGGGCAATCTCCATCAACACCCTCATTAGCACCATCTCATATCAAACCCTAGTTCATCTCTTGTGTTCAATCTTGTTACCGAAACTATAGATTGGTGCTTGTGGGTGACTAGTAGTGTTGATTACATCTTGTAGTTGATTACTATATAGTTTATTTGGTGGAAGATTATATTTTTAGATCCAACATGCTATTTAATACCCCTTTGATCTTGAGCATGATTATCATTTGTGAGTAGTTACTTATGTTCTTGACGTCAGGGAGATATCATGTTGCAAGTAATCATGTGAACTTGATATGTGTTCGATACTTTGATAGTATGTATGTTGTGATTCCCTTAGTGGAGTCATGTGAACGTCGACTACATGACACTTCACCATATTTGGGCCTAAGGGAATGCATTGTGGAGTAGCAATTAGCTGATGGGTTGCAAGAGTGACAGAAGCTTAAACCCCAGTTTATGCGCTAGTCCGTAAGGGACCGATTGGATCCAAAAGTAAATGCTATGGTTAGAATTTATTCTTAATACTTTTCTCGTAGTTGAGGATGCTTGCGGGAGGGTTAATCATAAGTAGGAGGTTTGTTCAAGGAAAAATAGCAACTAAGCACCGGTCTAGGCACATATCAAATTATCAAAGTACCAAACACAAATCAAACCAACATGGTCCCGTGTACCCTCAAGAACGCTTTGCTTATCATAAGAGACCGTTTTGGCATGTCCTTTGCCTCAAAAGGATTGGGCTACCTTCCTGCACTTTTTCTACTATTATTGTTACTTGCCCATTACAAATTATCTTGCTATCAAACTACTCTACTAATTACAATTTCAGCACGTATAAACATTACCTTGCTGAAAACCACTTGTCATTTCCTTCTGCTCCTCGTTGGGTTCGACACTCTTACTTATCGAAAAGGGCCACAAATGATCCCCTATACTTGTGGGTCATCAGAACCTCGCCTTCTCCTTAACGGTTCCGCCTCCATTTCCAGGCTTATCTCGTGGATGGTGTGGGCGCTCTCTTGTGGATGACCTGCTCCATGGCACGTTCATCATTGGGGTCAAACCTATATGGGCACATGGTAGGACGATCAAGTAGCATACCATCCTCGAGGGAACTAAGGAGACACACATTAAGGATGGAATTCACCTTAGTATGATTGAAGTAGAAGTTGGACGTGTTTCTTAGCGATGGGATTCTTGACATGGTGATGTCCATAGGATGCTCCGCATCATCCCCTCCCCCCTTGGGAAAGATCCGTCCTCAGATCAAAAACCAAATCACCGTGGGAAAGAGATGGCTGATACATCTCCAATGTATCTATAATTTTTTATTGTTCCATGCTGTTATATTATCATTCTTTGATGTTTTACAATCATTTTATAGCAACTTTATATCATTTTTTGGGACTAACCTATTGACATAGTGCACAATGCCAGTTACTATTCTTTGCTTATTTTTTACATCACAGAAAATTAATACCAAATGGAGTCCAAACGTAACGAAACGTGTTGGAGAATTTTTATGGACCACAAGACACAAGTTGGGCCAAAGAAATACCAGAGGGGTGCCCCGAGGGTGGCACAACCCACCTGGGCGCGCCTTGGGGCCCAGGCGTGCCCTGGTGAGTTGTTCCCACCTCGGTGGCCTCCCGCACCGCTTCTTCGCCCTATAAATCCCCAAATATTCTAGAAACCCTAGGCGAGTCGACGAAACACAATTCCAGTCGCCGCAAGTTCGAGAACCACGAGATCCAATCTAGACAACATCACAGAGGGGTTCATCATCCTCATTGGTGCCTCTTCGATGATGCGTGAGTAGTTCATTGTAGACCTACGGGTCTATAGGTAGTAGCTAGATGGCTTCCTCTCTCCCTTTTGATTCTCAATACAATGGTATCTTGGAGATCTATTTGATGTAACCCTTTTTTGTGGTGTGTTTGTTGGGATGCAATGAACTTTGAGTTTATGATCAGATCTATTTATCCATCAAAGTTATTTGAGTTTTTATCTCTTATATGCATGATTATTTATAGCCTCGTATTTCTTCTTTGGATCTTTGGTTTAGTTAGGCCAACTAGATCGATTTTTCTTGCCATGGGAAAAGGTGCTTTGTGATGGGTTCGATAGTGAAGTGTTCTTTCCCAGTGACAGAAGGGGCGGTAAGACACATAATGATCATTGCTATTAAGGATAACAAGATGGGGTCTGTTCCTACATGAATAGATCTTGTCTGCATCATGTCGTCGTTCTTATAGTATTACTCCGTTTCTCCGTGAACTTAATACACTAGATGCATGCTGGATAGCGGTCGATGTGTGGAGTAATAGTAGTAGATGCAGGCAGGAGTCGGTCTTCTAATCTGGGACGTGATGCCTATATATTGATCATTACCTCGATATCGTCATAATTATTTGAGATGCTATCAATTTCCGAACAGTAATTTGTTTACCCACCGTGTGCTATTTCTCGGGAGAAGCCACTAGTGAAATCTACGACCCCCGTGTCTATTCCTTATCTTATTTGCCTTCGAGATCTATTTTTATTTGCTTTTAGTTTTAGATCTATTATTCCAAAAACCCAAATATACTTTGCTGCACTTTTTATTTGTATCTTTTATGTTGTGCTTTATGGAGAGCTATTTATCCAATCTACCACAAATTTATCTATCTTTTTACCGTGGAGGGATTGACAACCCCTCTTACGCGTCAGGTTGCAATCAATTTTTCTTTGTGTGCAGGTACCGTTTACATAGTGTTGCTTGGTTCTCCTACTGGATCGATACCTTGGTTTCATAATTGAGGGAAATACATACCGTAGCTGTGCTGCATCATCCCTTTCTCTTTGGGGGAATACCTACGTAGTTCAAGCGACATCAGAAGGAAATTATTGCACCGTTGTCGGGGAGGCATCATCAACATCTATTAGGTTCCTAATCACAAATCTCATCTCCCTACAATTTAGATTATTTGCAATTTGCCTCTCGTTTTCATCTCCCCCACTTCACAAAAAATTGCCGTTTTCTTTGCCCTCTTTTTCGTTCGCCATTTTCTCATCAGATCTGTTTTTGTGTGCGATCTTGTTTGCGTACTCACGATGTCTCAAGAAAATACCAAGTTGTGTGATTTTTCCAATACCAATAATAATGATTTTATTAGCACTCCGATTGCTCCTCCCGCCACTAGTGCAGAGTCTTGTGATATTAATGTCGCCTTGTTGAATCTTGTTATGAAAGATCAATTTTCCAGTACTCCTAATGAAGATGTCGTGTCCCATCTAAACACATTCGTAGAATTATGCGATATGCAAAATAAAAAAGATGTGGACAATGATATAGTGAAGTTGAAATTATTTCCGTTTTCTTTGCGAGGTCATGCAAAAAATTGGTTTTCTTGTTTGCCTCACAATAGTATCAATTCTTGGGATAAGCGCAAAGATGCTTTTATTACTAAGTATTTTCCGTCCGTGAAAATTATTTCCCTTAGTACACAAATCATGAATTTTAAGCAACTTGAGCATGAACATGTTGCGCAATCTTCTGAAAGAATGAAGTTGATGCTAAGAAATTGTCCTACTCATGGTTTAAATCTTTGGATGATTATACGAAAGAATTATGCGGGATTGAATTTTGTTTCTAGAAATCTTTTAGATTCCGCCATGGGTGGTACTTTTATGGAAATCACTTTGGGTGAAGCTACTAAATTGCTAGATAATATTATGGCAAATTATTCACAATGGCATACTGAAAGAGCACCAACTAGTAAAAAGGTTAATTCGATTGAAGAAATCTCTACTTTGAGTGAAAAAGTTGATGCTCTTATGAAGTTGGTTGCTAATAAAAATGCTCCTATTGACCTTAACGACGTGCCTTTGTCTACTTTGATTGAGAAAAATAGGATGTCATAGATATGAATTTTATCTCGCAATTTTTTTAACAATAATGCTTATAGAGGTAATTTTAATCCTAGGCCTTTTCCTGGAAATTCCTCTAATAGTTATGGTAATTCCTATTGTAATTCTTCTGACAATAATAATAGGAACACCTCTGATCTTGAGAATAATATTAAAGAATTTAGTAATGCTCAAAAAGCTTTCAATACTATGATAGAAGAAAAATTGAGTAAGATTGATGATATTCTACAAGCATTGATAGGATTTCTCACAACGTAGAAAATCTCAAGTTGAAATTTTGTGTGCCCAAGGTTGATGAATCACTTTATATGTTTCTATGGATGAAAGTAGGAAAAGAACCGCTATATATGCTTAGAGCTAAAAGAGAAATTCTAGAAAGAGCGCTTTCTAGTGATTGCTTCCATAAAAATGATAAAGATCTTAAAATGATTAGTGTTTCTTCTATTGATTCTTTGTTTAGTAAAATTAAGATTGATGGAAAAGGGACTGAACAAGAGTCTGCTTTAGCTAGAAGGCGTCCCGATAATTCGAAGGGTGAAAATCTTGTTGAGAAAATTGATAAAAGTGGATTTGGAGAGGTCAAAACTTTAACTAGTGATGTGCCCACTCTTTTGGATCACAAAGACTTTATGATAGTTGTCCTTTGATTGATTTTATTTCTTTGTTGCAATCCATGATAAATTCACCCCATGCTTATGAATAAAATAAAGCTTTTACTAAACATATCGTGGATGCCATGATGAAAGCTTTAGAAGAAAAGCTAGAATTAGAGATTTCAATTCCTGATATTACATGATGAATGGGAACCTACTATCAAAGTCAAGATTAAAAATGATGAGTGCTTTACTTTATATGATTTGGGTGCCAATGTTTTCACAATTCCAAAATTTTTATGTGATGTGCTTGGTCTTACCGATATTGAAGAATGTTCTCTTAATTTGCACTTGGTGGATTCTACTTTTAAAAAGCCTATGGGAATAATTAATGATGTTCTTATTCTTGCAAAAAGGAATTATGTGCCCATAGATTTTATTGTTCTTGATATTGATTGCAATCCGTCTTGTCCTATTATACTTGGTAGACCGTTTTTACACCCTATGGGTGCCATGATTGATATGAAAGAAGGGAATATTAAATTTCAATTTCCACTAAGAAAGAGTATGGAACACTTCCCTAGAAGAAGAATTAGGCCACCATATGAATCAATCATGAGCACATCCTATGGATCTAGAACTAAAGATGACAATACTTGAATCTATGCATTATGCCTAGCTAGGGGCATAAAACGATAACGCTTGTTGGGAGGCAACCCAATGAATAAATTTTATTTTTGCCTTTTTCTTTCTGTTCTAGAGTGTTTGCACAATTATGCTACTGTTATGATTGTTTTTTATGTTTTAATTAATGTTTGTTCCAAGTAAAGCCTTGGGATCATGTTTGGTGATAGTTGATTTGATCTTGTTGAAAAACAGAAACTTTTGCATCCAGTAAAATAATTTTCAAAAATCACAGAAGTTTCGAAAGCTTCTGAATTTTTTACACAAGATTGATATACAAATTTCCTACATCTTCCTAATTTTTCAAAAATTTTGGTGGAGTTACAGAAGTATACAAAGTTTTCAGATTGCTACAAACTATTCTGTTTTTGACAGATTCTGTTTTCTTTGCGTTGTGTGCTTGTTTTGATGAATGTAAGGTTTGTATCGTGGGGTATGAGCCATGGTAATGTTGGAATACAGTAGGTATAATGAAAAAATAAAATATGAATGGATTTGCAACAGTACTTAGAGTAGTGATTTGCTTTGTTATACTAACGGATCTCACGAAGGTTTTGTTGAGTTTTGTGTGATTGAAGTTTTCAAGATTTGGGTGAGATAATGATGGATTAAGGAATAAGTAGTAAGAAGAGTGTAAACTTGGGGATGCGCCATGGCACCCCAAGTTATTATCCAAAGAGAAACAAGCAACTAAGCTTGGGGATGCCTCGGAAGGCATCCCCTCTTTTACTTGGAGCTATATTTTTATTCACCACATATCATGAGTATTGCTTGGAGGATCTTGCAACATGAGTCTTTGATTGTTTTGCTTTTTATTTTGGGTCATCTATCCTTTCTGGACACACCTATTTGAGAGAGCCAAAATTATACTATGATTTGTTACATTTGCTCTCTATGCTTCACTTAAATTTTTTGAGCTATGGAATTGCTCTAGTGCTTCACTTATATCTTTTTGAGCACGGTGTGCTTTAATATTTTTGAATAAATGCTCTCATGCTTCACTTAGATTTATTTGAGAGATAGTAATTTTTTTGAAGAAATTCTCTCATCCTTCACTCATATTATTTTGAGAGAAGAAATTTTTTATGCTCATGTTCTTCACTTAAATTTGTTTGAGCTAATCAAAAGCAACGTATGAAACTAGTACCAAAGTGATAGATATTCAAGAGGGATATAATAAAAACTTTCATGAAGATCATTGGAAAGAATAAACTTGATTCTTTGTAATATTTTTGCCATATGATGATAGTGATATGTGAGTCATGTTGGTGAGTAATTATGCCTTAGTAAGAATATCAGTGTTAAGGTTTGTGATTCCCTGTGCAAGCATGAAAGTCAATAGTTATGCAATGAAATTACATCCTACTTGTGGTGCATTATTCGGTGTTAGTTATTCTTAAAGCTCGCTTATGTGATTTTTCATTTCTTGGTTGGATTCTTCTCAATCTATTTGCTACCCTCCACTTGTACTAAGTAGAAATACTACTTGTACATCCAAAATCCATAAACCCAGTTTTGCCATATGAGTCCACCATACCTACCTACATGCGGTATTCCCGTGCCATTCTAAGAAAATTTGTATGTGCCATCTCTAATTTTCAAAATAAATTTCCTTTTTGTGTGCTCATACCGCTCATGCAACGGCAGGGGGTGACTAATATTTTCCATGCTAGATGTGTTATTCTCAAGATGAGTGTTTATTCACTTGTCATTGCACGAGAGTGCAATGGTAATAGGGATGCCTAGTTCTGAAATGAAAAAGAAATTTACTTTATGTTGTCAAATAATAAATTCCTTGGGAAGTGTTGGTATGGACGGCACCCGTGCATACGGCTAGTCGTGGAATGTGGAAGAATGGCGGAAAAAGGAATAAACTTTATTTTTTGTTTGCGAACCACCTATGATATATCTAGCATGGAAAGTGTTGGGAATTACTCTATCGTTTTCATTGACGGGAAAAGTATGCCTCTCAAAAATTTTATCTCTCAAATTAAGCTTTGAGCTCTGGCACCACTACAAATCTCTACTTCCCTCTGCGAAGGGCCTTTCTACTTACTTTATGAAATTTTTATTTTTATTTGAGTCACCATCTTCTCTTATAAAGCACCAACTAAGGGGCACTATGATCGTGCTTGAGCATTGGATGTAGCTAATATGCGAGTGTGTTTCATGAATGGATCAATGATTGAGCATGATGGGCTAGGGATAACTTGCTTTAGTGCAGATATTTTAATAGACATGGTTGCTTGTTGATATGCTTGAGTATTGAAATCTTCATGTCAAAACTAGACTATTTCTTTGAACCATATAAAAGCCCAAATTTCCATGCTACAAAAGAAAAGAATATGTGATGAACATGTTAGGCAACATTCCACATAAAAAATTCTGTTTTTATCATTTACCTACTTGAGGACAAGCAGGAATTAAGCCTGGGGTTGCTGATTCGTCTCCAACGTATCCATAATTTTTGATTGTTCCATGCTGTTATATTATCATTCTTCGATGTTTTACAATCATTTTATAGCAAATTTATATCTTTTTTTGGGACTAACCTATTGACATAGTGCCCAGTGCCAGTTGCTGTTTTTTGCTTGTTTTTTACATCGCAGTAAATCAATACCAAACAGAGTCCAAACACAGTGAAACTTTTTGGAGAATTTTTATGGACCAGAACACACAACTTGGACCAAAGAAGTACCAGAGGGGTGCCCCGAGGGGGACACAACCCACCTGGGCGCCCCTGGGGGCCCAGGTGTGCCCTAGTGGGTTGTGCCCACCTCGGTGGCCTCTCGCACCGCCTCTTCACCCTATAAATCCCCAAATATTCCATAAACCCTAGGGGAGGCGAAGAAGCACAATTCCAGCCGCCGCAAGTTCCAGAACCATGAGATCCAATCTAGACACCATCATAGAGGGGTTCATCATCCTCATTGGTGCCTCTCCGATGATGCGTGAGTACTTCATTGTAGACCTACGGGTCCGTAGGCAGTAGCTAGACGGCTTCCGCTCTTTCTTTTGATTCTCAATACAATGGTCTCTTGGAGATCTATTTGATGTAACTTTTTTTTGCGGTGTGTTTGTTGGGACAGATGAACTGAGTTTCATGATCAGATCTATTTATCCATGAAAGTTATTTGAGTTTTGATCTCTTATATGCATGATTATTTATAGCCTCATATTTCTTCTTCGGATCTTTGGTTTAGTTAGGCTAACTAGATCGATTTTTCTTGCCAGGGGAAGAGGTGCTTTGTGATGGGTACGATCGTGCGGTGTTCTTTCCCAGTGTCAGAAGGGGCAGCAAGACACGTATTGATCGTTGCTATTAAGGATAACAAGATGGGGTCTATTCCTACATAAATAGATCTTGTCTATATCATGTCACGGTTTGTAACATCCCAAATTTTCAATTTGGAATGTTATACACTAGATCATCATTGCGTATCATATTTTATTGCTTTTGGTTTGATCCTAGAAATTCTACGCAACTCAAGGACCCTCGGAGAGAGTTGGGGATTTTGTTATTTTCATATTTGAGTTTTTCTCAAATTTTGAAAATAGGATCATTTGATTTTATTTATTTATCTTCAATTATTTCAATTATAAAAATAAGAGAGGGAATAAAATGACTTTCCCAAAAACAAAGAAATATTGAGGATTTAATAAAAAAATCAAATAAGATTTTATTTCTGAGTCTTTGGCTTTTTATTTGAATTTAGGAAAAATTGCATGTTTTTTCAAAACTGCATTTAGGGCCAAGAAAATGTTCATCTCGTTCTAAATATTTTATTTAGATGGTGAAAATTTGTTTTGGAATTTTTAGATTTTTATTTATTTTTCTAGGATTTATTTTCTGTTCGGCAGAATTGTTTTTAAATAAAAAATAAAAAAAATCCCGCGCCCGACTGGGCCGAAGGCCCAGCTGAGCCAGGCCAGGCCCGCGCCGCCGCTGCCTTCCGCGCCGCCGCCGAGTCCGGCCAGGGCATGCCTCCCGAGGCCGACCCCGACCCGGCGCCCCCTTTCCCAAGCCGGCCGCCGCCCCCCTATATATATCCACCGCCCCACACCGTCACCCGACCCGCCTCGCCTACCGCCGCCGCCGCCCCACACCACCACCC
>NC_041385.1:419863322-419871201 GCF_002162155.2 Triticum dicoccoides
GCCGCAGATCACGCCGCCGCAGCCGTCGCCGCTGCTGCCGCCGCTCGCCGCCACCCACGCCACCCGCCGTCGCCACCCGGAGCCGAGGTAGCCGCCCCGCCGCCCCGGTTTTCTAAAGAAAACCGATCCATTTTTTCGAAAACCCTAGGTTTTATTTTTTTAGATCGGTTTTTTTTCGGTTTACTTATTTAGCGAGCGTTCGCTTGTTCGTTTGTTTTAATGGATGAGTTCACCGTTTAGTTTCAGTTAACGAACGTCCGTTCGTTCAGCTGTTCGTCAGTTTTACTTTTTCTCAGATTTTTCGCGATTATTTCTGATCGCGATTTCTGATCCGATTTTCGTTCTAGTATATCTTTTCGCTAGTTTATCGGAATCAGGCAATTCAAGCCCCTAGAGTTTCGTCTCGAAACCCTCTTTCTGTTTAACCAACTGAAACAAGTTTTTGCTTCTGTAAAATTTGACTTAGGTCCAGATTAGTAAATGAAGCTTGTTTCTTTCGTCGTTTGTGTTTCGTTGCTTCGTTCGATTTGATTCTTTTTGCAAACTGGAGTTCTTAAGTTGAACTTCTTGGTTAGATCTCTTATTTGAGCTTTACCTGTGCATTAGATGAGTGCTTATTGTATGCTTGTTTGTTGCGATAGAGTACCCGGAGTGCGCCGCTTGCTACTTCGAATCTCTAGGTTTCACGGGTCATCAGCAAGGCAAGTAACACTTTGATCATACCTTTTTACTACCCAGTTTTATTGCATTAGATCAATCCTCAAACAATTGCATGATTAAGATCCGACTTAATATGTGAGTTTTGGGAAGTAGATGAGGTAGTACCTGTTACTTGTTTTATTATCAAACCCTTGGGAGTTACTTCTACGTTTGCTTCCTATGCCATGCTATGCTAGTAGACGTGGATTGGGTGACTGTATCCATGACAGATGTGAGATTGTTATTTAATGGTTTATTTAAGGTGGCAACTTAAACACACATCTGGGTGGATTGAGGCACCTGGGTATTCCAGTGATTGCCTGTTTTCTTTATGGACCGCCACCCAGGCTCAAAGGGATCATGAGATTTTTCATGCTAGAAACTTCCGTGTGCAGTCGCAAGCTACTACGGGTGCATAGCTGATTAAGTCGTGTGAACTCTTACAGTGGTAGACTAGCAGATGTAGGGGATGTAGATTGGTACTGTCTACCCGATCGTAAGGTGCAAATGCTTCTGAAAGACTATGTCTCGGTCATCCGTTTCTCAAACACCATGTAGTGCGAGAAATCCAACGGAGGATATCGAGTCTTGTGGGGAAAAGTGTGCAAACCTCTGCGGAGTGTATAAACTAATCGTGGTTAGCTGTGTCCCCGGTTACGGACATTTTGAGTATCTAGTACTTGGATTATCATGTGAATCTCATCATGTTACTTTAATTAATTTTGTTGGGTTTAAATGATGATGCTTAATTGGGATTGAGAGGATGTCAATCTTCTCAATGTTTAACAACCACCATGATAGTTGAATAAAATTTATTCCTTTGTAGTAGGGCAAAATTGGCTTTATGCAAAAACTGTAACTATAGAGCTTTCCACCAGCCATATATGCATGTAGTATAGCATTATTCTTTCATTACTCTCTATTTGTTACATTGCCAGCATATTCCATGTGCTGACCCGTTTTCGGGGTGCAACGTTCATGTTGCAGACTTTTCAGACGACGAGTAAGGTGCTTTAGGTCGTGGTTCTATACTCAGTGATTTCATTGGAGTTGATGGACTCGCTTATCTTCCAGGCCTTCTGATGTTATCGTTATTAGATGGCCTTAAGCCATATTTATTGTAATAAGTTCTCTTTTGAGACATTCGATGTAATAAGTGTATGATTGCTACTCTGTTATAAATCCATCAAGTACTGTGCGTGTCAGCATTACTGATCCAGGGATGACACTAAAGCACAGAGATCAGACTGTTTGAGGTCTGGTCGCTACAAGATGGTATCAGAGCACACGCTGACTGTAGGACACGACCAGTAAGCTAAAAGCCCTAGATAACTACTCACTCATCTCATTTCTGACTCCTCATCTTTTCTACTCTTTTAGGATGGCGGATGCAAGGAACAAGTTCGCGCAACCGGATGAAGATACACCCTTTGGACGCCACTTGAAGGAAGTCACTAGATACCTGAACATCGGAGTACCAAGCTTCACTGGGACCTACAATGCTACTCTACCAGAAGAGGAGCGTTGGATGATTCAAGTTCAAGTTCCAGGAAGGACGTTCGTGCCCGTCACTGAGCCCATAGAGTTTTCCTTTGATGCACCAACCTGGAGTCTAGGAAAGACCATGGCAGCCCACATAACCATGGGACGCATTGGAGAAGTTTACCAAAAGGATCTCAAGGATACCATTTACTAGATTTGTGGGCGCCGAGATGAGCAATGGGAGATGATCGGCACTAGGAAGGATAGATCAATTGCAGCTTTCATTCAGGAGTTAAACCAGCACATTCGACGCCAGGAGAACCAGATGTGCACAGGCATGATAGATCTGAAGAATGCCATGACTAAGATCACGGAACTGGAGGAAGAACTCAAGTCTACACGCGATGGATATGAGGAGGAAATAGCAACACTCATGGAGAAGAATGATGATTTGAAGAAGAAGCTAAAGGTGTTTATGGGATTTTCCGCAACTAGAGGAGAAGATGATTGCACCTGTCCAGAGAACTACATCATCATCAACAACACCGACTCGGACCCAAACGATAGCGATGATGACTATGTTGATGAAGCTGGAGCAGATATCATGGAGTCTTCATCGGAGCAGTTTTTCTAGTTGACCACCATAACAGTAGTAGTATTCCCCCATGTATCTAGTATAGTCCGAGCACTTTTATAACGATAGTTAGACCATTGTATGCCCTTGTTTGATTGAATGAAGTGATTTTGCTTGCATTTGTCTCATGTGCATATGGGTAGTGTTTTATCTCTAGACCTCATTCTATTCTATTTTCTCATCTTTTCTAAACCCTCAGATGCCTCCGAGACGTGACAATGGATTTGCTTTTCCACCGGAGCTCACTTAGTTGATCCAGCAGCAGAATGCGTTGATGAAGTTGCTAGTCCAGAATCATAATCAGGGGAACAACAACAACAACAACAACAACAACAACAACAACAACAACAACAACAACAACAACAACAACAACAACAACAACAACAACAACAACAACCCACCACCTCCACCACCTATTGATCACTTACGTTTTCTTAGACTGAATCCGCCGGTGTTCTCCAATAGCACCCAGCCGATAGTTGCAGATGATTGGCTCCGCAAGACAGGAAGGGAGTTAACCACTACAGGATTCACATATCCGGAAAAGGTGCATTTTGCTGCACATTAGCTTGATGGACCCGTAGCATCATGGTGGGAGAATTTCACAGCCACGTATCCTATCGACACTGTCACATGGGATCAGTTTCAGTAGGCTTTCCGTACTGCCCATGTTTTAGCAGGAGCTATGGCCATGAAGAAGCGTGAGTTTCGCAACTTGTGCCAAGGAGGACGGACAGTTGGCCAGTATGTGGATGACTTTAGTAAGTTAGCACGTTATGCCCCGGATGACGTTGCTACGGATGCAGCTAAGCAGGAGAAGTTTCTGGAAGGACTGAATGATGAGCTGAGCATGCAGTTGATGGTAGCAACCTTCAACAACTACCAAGAGTTGGTAGATCGTGCTCTTATGATTTAAGGGAAGCAGGAGCAGATTGAAAACCACAAGAGGAAGTATGTACAAGGGAAGTACAATTCTGGAGCTCAGCAGAAGCCACGTTTTACCCTGAAATCGGAGGACATTTTCAGCATACCCATGGAGGAGGGAGTTCGCACAATTATAATGGCCCCAAAAATGGTAACGGGAATGGAGGAAGCAACGGCCAGAACCGTACCAACCCATCAACCCCAGCCAAGAGAGACCTGAGCCAAGTTACTTGCTATAAGTGTCAGAAGACTGGACATTATGCCAATGAATGTCCTGAAGCCCAGAATGGGAATGGCAATGGAAGCTCTGGGAATAAATCGAACCCTTTCAACAGTGGATAGGTGAACCACGTTAACGTGGAGGAGGTTGAAGCCCAGCCAGATGCAGTAATAGGTAAGTTTTTGGTTAAGTCATTTACTGCACTCGTTCTTTTTGATACTGGTGCATCGCATTCATACATATCAAGGGGATTTGTGGATAAGTAGAAACTGCCAACCCAAGCCCTTAGGTCACCCATGTTAGTGACCTCGCCAGGAGCAGAGTATATGGCTAGTCCATGGTGTGATCGGTTACCATTAAGGATTGGTAACTACGTGTTCCCCTTAGACCTAATAGTATTGGAATCGCAAGGATTGGATGTGATATTAGGCATGGATTGGTTATCAAAGTATGGAGGGAACATTGAATGTGCCAGTAAGTCGATTTTGCTTACCACGTCAGAAGGAAGAAGGATCAAGTATGTATCCCGGCATGTACCGAAGAGGACACAAGTAAATTCCTTATCAGGAGTTGTACAGGAGGAAGTACCAGTGGTGAAGGATTTCCCTGACGTATTTCCATAGGAGTTGCCAGGCATGCCACCGGATAGAGACATTGAGTTTTTGATTGAGCTTTTGCCAGGCACAGGGCCGATATCTAAGAGACCATACAGGACGCCCGCAAAAGATTTGGAGGAGATTAAGAAACAGATTAAGGAGTTACTTGTGACGCCCCCAATTCAATCATACACTAATCATGCACACAAACGTGTACGATCAAGATCAGGGACTCACGGGAAGATATCACAACACAACTCTAAAAACATAAATAAGTCATACAAGCATCATAATAAAAGCCAGGGGCCTCAAGGGCCCGAATACAAGTGCTCGATCATAGACGAGTCAGCGGAAGCAACAATATCTGAGTACAGACAAAAGTTAAACAAGTTTGCCTTAAGAAGGCTAGCACAAACTGGGATACAGATCGAAAGAGGCGCAGGCCTCCTGCCTGGGATCCTCCTGACTACTCCTGGTCGTCGTCAGCGGGCTGCACGTAGTAGTAGGCACCTCCGGTGTAGTAGGAGTCGTCGTCGACGGTGGCGTCTGGCTCCTGGACTCCAGCATCTGGTTGCGACAACCAGAAAGAAAGGAAAGGGGGAAAAGGGGGGAGAAAGCAACCGTGAGTACTCATCCAAAGTACTCCCAAGCAAGGAGTTACACTACATATGCATGGGTATATGTATAAAGGGCCATATCAGTGGAATGAACTGCAGAATGCCAGAATAAGAGGGGGATAGCTAGTCCTATCGAAGACTATGCTTCTGGCAGCGTCCGTCTTGCAGCATGTAGAAGAGAGTTGATTAAAGTCCTCCAAGTAGCAACGCATAGAATAATCCTACCCGGCGATCCTCTCCTCGTCGCCCTGTTAGAGAGCGATCACCGGGTTGTATCTGGCACTTGGAAGGGTTTGTTTTATTAAGTATCCGGTTCTAGTTGTCATAAGGTCAAGGTACAACTCCGGGTCAATCTTTTACCGAGGGACATGGCTATTCGAATAGATAAACTTCCCTGCAAGGGTGCACCACATAACCCAACACGCTCGATCCCATTTGGCCGGACAGACTTTCCTGGGTCATGCCCGGCCTCGAAAGATCAACACGTCGCAGCCCCACCGAGGCACAACAGAGAGGTCAGCACGCCGGTCTAAATCCTATGCGCGCAGGGGTCTGGGCCCATCGCCCATTGCACACCTGCATGTTGCGTGGGCGGCCGGAAGCAGACCTAGCAACCTCCATTACAAAGGAAGTTGCGTTAACGCAGTCCAACCCGGCGCGCGCCGCTCAGTCGCTGACGTCAAGAAGGCTTCGGCTGATACCGCGACGTCGAGTGCCCATAACTGTTCCCGCGTAGTTAGTTAGTGCGTATAGGCCAGTGGCCAGACTCAGATCAAATACCAAGATCTCGTTAAGCGTGTTATTATGAAGCAACCGAGAACGCCGACCAGGGCCAGGCCCACCTGTCTCCTAGGTGGTCTCAACCTGCCCTGTCGCTCCGCCACAAAGTAACAGTTGGGGGCCGTCGGGAACCCAGGCCCACCTCTACCGGGATGGAGCCACGTGTCCTTTCAGCCCCCACATCGGGATCACTTGCGGGTACTCAACGAGCTGACCCGACTTTAGTCACCATCTATATAATATGTATGTATGTATAGTATATACCCGTGATCACCTCCCGAGTGATCACGGCCCAATAGTATAGCAAGGCAGACTGACAAGAATGTAGGGCCAATGATGATAAACTAGCATCCTATACTAAGCATTTAGGATTGCGGGTAGGGTATCAATGACTGTAGCAACAATGACAGGCTATGCAACAGAATAGGAGTAACCAAACAGTAACATGCTACACTACTCTACTGCAAGCAGTATAGAGAAGAATAGGCGACATCTGGTGATCAAGGGGGGGCTTGCCTGGTTGCTCAGACAAGAAGGAGGGGTCGTCGGTGACGTAGTCGACCACAAGGGCATCAACATCGTCACGGGGTCTACCGGAGAGAAGAGGGGGGAGAAACAGTAAATACAAAGCAAGCAAGTGCATAACAGGACAACAAGCAGAGCTAGACGTGTTCTAACGCGGTATGAGGTGATACCGGTGAAGGGGGGAAACATCCGGGAAAGTATCCCCGGTGTTTTGTGTTTTCGGACAGATGAACCGGAGGTGAAATGTTGCAGCTTCACTATGCTAGGGACGCGTGGCAGATGAACGGGCTGCGTATCCGAATCCATCTCATCGTTCTGAGCAACTTTCATGTTGAAAACATTTTAATCCGAGTTACGGATTAAAAGATATGATTTTCTAAAGATTTTATTAATTTCTGGAATTTGATTAATTATTTAATTAATTCGAAAATGAAATAATGACATCAGCATGATGTCATGCTGACGTCAGTAGTCAACAGAGTTGACTGGTCAACCTAACCAGTGGGTCCCACTGGTCAGTGACACATTTTAATTAAACTGATTAAATAAACTAATCATAATTAATTAGGAGATGGGCCCTTGATTAATTAACTAACAGTTAATTAGGTTAATCTAATTATGATAATTAACTTAATTAATTCGTTAATTAATTAATTAATTTAATTATTATTATCTATTTATTTATTTTTATCATTATTATTATTATTTTTAACATCCTGGGGGCTAGGCCCCACATGTCATTGGGCCAGGGGCTAACGGGCGCGCGGGCGACAGGTTTCGGGCACAGCGTCAACGGGCAAACCCGGGTGGCGCTGTCGGCGCGACGAGCGGCACCGGACGAGGACGAGCGAGGCACGAGGGTCGCTGGAGGGGGACGCCGGCAGAAGGGCAGCGGCGGGCGCGGGCGCTTGACTGGGGCAGACCCGAGCGCGCGAGGGGGCCGTGGCGGTGCGGCAGTAGCAGCCGTGGCAGGGGCGGCGTCGTGCGGGTGGACGGGGAGCTCCGGGCAAGGAGGACCCGCGGGCAACCAGCGTCGAGGAGCAGGGTGCGTGACCACACGCGGCGCGCGTGCGCGGCCGACGCTGTCAGGGCACGCGGCAGGGGGGAGCAGAGGGCGCGGCGATGCGGGGAAGAGAGGAGGAGGGGAAGCGGCTCACATCGAGCCTGTCGTTGTGCAATCGTGTTCTCGAGGAGGGCCTGAGGTAGAGGGCGCCGTCGATGGAGTCCGGCGAGGTCCTCGGGCGGCTGCGCGGGCTCTGGGCGGCAGTGAATCGAGGACGAGGCGGCGGCGTACGGCGGGTCGGGCGCGGCGTCGGAGCTCGCAGATCGGGAGAAGGGGGAGGCGAGGAGGAGGCGTTCGGCGAGGTCCAGCAACGGGGCCGGGGCGGCACCAGGCGGCCGC
>NC_041385.1:419871755-419875806 GCF_002162155.2 Triticum dicoccoides
GTGCGGGGGGGGAGGGGATGGGTGGACCGGCTAGGGTTCCGGTCGGGGTGGGGGTTAAGGGGAGGCCGGCTGGGCCGGCCTGGCGGTCTAGTGGCCTACTAGGCCGTGGCCCAGTGGGCCAGGGGGGTTTGTGTTTCTTTTTCCCTTTTTTATTTATTTACTTTTCTATTTTATTTTAGTTACCTTTTATTTTAGTTTCTGTAAAATATATACATAGCATCTAATTTAGTATTTCAGTTTAGCCCACCGCCACAAAATGTCTAGTCCCCAATTAATTTTAGTTTGATAATTTAATAATTAGTAAAGGCACTTAATTATTTGTTTTTATTACTGTTTTATTTATTTCAGTGCAATTAAATACTTTATAAAAATGTGGATTCTCCACCACAATTATTTATGCAATATTTGGCACATATAGAACATTTTAGTTTTAATGTTTGAAAACTTTTATTGTTTGCCTTGATTTTGAATTTTGAATTCGGACGGGATTGAATCATCGCGAGGTTTACGACAGTAAGAGTGGTGACGTGGCATCATTAGCAGAATTTTACTGTAGCCTAATTATCCGGGCGTCACATTACTGGATAAAGGCTCTATTCGCCCAAGTTCTTCACCTTGGGGATCGCCAGTGCTTCTAGTGGAAAAGAAGGATGGATCATTAAGGATGGTTGTTGATTATCGAGGATTGAATGAAGTGACAATCAAGAACAAGTACCCACTGTCGATGATTAATCATCTGTTTGACCGATTGCAGGGAGCTAAGGTATTTTCCAAGATCGATTTGCGATCAGGATACCATCAGTTGAAGATTCGAGAGCAGGATATACCTAAGACGACTTTTACCACCAGGTATGGGCTGTACGAGTATACCGTTATGTCATTTGGTCTGACTAACGCACCTGCATATTTCATGAACATGATGAATAAGGTGTTTATGGAGTTTCTGGATAAGTTCGTCGTGGTGTTCATTGATGATATTTTGGTCTACTCAAAAGAATGAAGAAGAACATAAGGAGCATTTGCGTTTGGTACTTGAGAAGCTCAGAGAACATCAGTTATATGCCAAGTTCAGCAAATATGAGTTTTGGTTGAAGGAAGTTGGATTCCTCGGACACGTTATATCCGGAGAAGGAATAGCAGTAGACCCCACCAAAGTTGTCACTGTGACAAACTGGGAAGCCCCAACAACAGTTGGAGAGATCCGGAGTTTTCTTGGACTTGCAGGATACTACCGGAGGTTCATTGAGAATTTCTCGAAGATTGTGAAGCCCATGACGGAGTTGTTGAAGAAGGACACCAAGTTTAAATGGACTAAAGAATGTGAGGCCAATTTCGAGGAGTTGAAGAAACGTTTGGTTACATCGCCAGTGTTGATTCTGCCAGATCAATGCAAGGTTTATGAGGTGTATTGCGACGCTTCACGTTCAGGACTTGGAGCACTGCTTATGTAGGAGGGAAGAGTTGTTTCATATGCCTCACGACAGCTTAAACCTCATGAGTTGAATTACGCTACACATGATTTGGAGTTAGCAGCCGTAGTGCACGCATTGAAAACATGGAGACATTTTCTCATCGGAAACCATTGTGAGGTGTACACGGATCATAAGAGTTTGAAGTATATTTTCACGCAGAAGGAGCTGAATCTCAGACAGAGGAGATGGTTCGAGCTCATCAAGGGTTATGACATGAGATTACATTATCACACAGTAAAGGCTAACGTAGTAGCTGATGCGTTGAGCCGCAAGAGCCATGTCAACATGCTCATGACCGGAGAGTTACCAAAGGAGTTAGCCGAGGACCTTCGTGAACTATGTTTGGAGATAGTTCCGAGAGGCTATGTAGCAGCGTTGGAAATTCAGTCTACTTTGATGGATAAGATCAGAGAAGCTCAGAAAACTGACAAGGAGATTGCCTCTACAAAGGAGAATATGAGCAAAGGAAAAGCTAAGGGATTTCATGAGGAAAAGCTAAGGGATTTCATGAGGATGTGCCTAATGACCCGGAGATCAGGAAGTTGGTTCTGCAAGAGGCTCATGATTTACCGTATTCGATTCACCCAGGAAATACCAAGATGTATTTGGATTTGAAGGACACATTCTGGTGGACCGGAATGAAGAAGGATATTGCGGAGTACGTAGCAGTATGTGATGTATGTCAGAGAGTGAAGGCAGAGCATCAGAAGCCAGCAGATTTGTTATAGCCATTCCCGATACCCGAATGGAAGTGGGATAAAAACTAGGCATGGATTTTATCACGGGATTGCCCAGGACTCGTTTAGGCTATGACTCGATTTGGGTTGTAGTCAATCATTTGACGAAGGTAGCTCATTTCATCCCCGTAAAGACCACTTACGCCAGTGCTAAGTTGGCTAAGATATACATGACCAGGATCGTATGTCTGCATGGAGTTCCGAGGAGCATTGTATCACATAGAGGAACCCAGTTTGCCTCAAAGTTCTGGAATCAGTTGCACGAAACTTTGGGTACCGGGCTAGAGTTCAGTACAACCTTTCATCCGCAAACAGATGGACAGACCGAGAGAGTCAATCAGATTTTAGAGGATATGCTGAGAGCTTGTGCGGTAGATTATGGATCTAGTTGGGATGACAATTTGCCATATGCAGAATTCTCTTACAATAATAGTTATCAATCCAGTTTGAAGATGGCCCCTTTCAAAGCCTTGTATGGAAGGAGGTGCAGAACCCCGTTGTTGTGGGATGAAGTTGGAGACCGCCAGTTGTTTGGACCAGATTTGATTAAGGAGTCTGAACAAAAGGTGAAGTTGATTCGCGATAGGCTCATGGTAGCCCAGTCCAGGTAGAAGAGCTATGCTGTTTCAAAACGCAAGGAGACAGCTTACGAAGTTAGAGACAAAGTTTATCTTCGTGTATCTCCACTTCGAGGAGATAAGCGCTTTGGAGTTAAGGGGAAGTTAGCACCACGTTTTGTGGGACATACAAAGTTTTCGGGCGTATGGGAGAAGTTTCCTACAAATTGGAATTGCCCGAAGGATTGTCGGGAGTTCATGATGTGTTCCACGTTTCCCAATTGAAGAAGTGCCACGCAGAGATGGCAGATATACCGCTGAGAGATACAGTGCCGCTCGAAGCGATTCAGTTGGATAGTAATTTAACCTACGAGGAGAAACCAGTAAAAATTCTTGAGTACGCCAGCCGAGTCACCCGCAGTAAGGTTATCAAGTTTTGAAAAGTTCAGTGGAGCCACCACACCGAGGATGAAGCCACCTGGGAGCGAGAGGAAGATCTGCTGAAGGACCACCCTCACCTATTTTCTAGCCAACCCGAATCTCGAGGGCGAGATTAATCTTAAGGGGGATAGGTTTGTAACATCCCAAATTTTCAATTTGGAATGTTATACACTAGATCATCATTGCATATCATATTTTATTGCTTTTTGTTTGATCCTAGAAATTCTACGCAACTCAAGGACCCTCAGAGAGAGTTGGAGATTTCGTTATTTTCATATTTGAGTTTTTCTCAAATTTTGAAAATAGGATCATTTGATTTTATTTATTTATCTTCAATTATTTCAATTATAAAAATATGAGAGAGGGAATAAAATGACTTTCCCAAAAATAAAGAAATATTGAGGATTTAATAAAAAAATCCAATAAGATTTTATTTCTGAGTCTTTGGCTTTTTATTTGAATTTAGGAAAAATTGCATGTTTTTTCAAAACTGCATTTTCGAGCCAATAAAATGTTCATCTCGATCTAAATATTTTATTTAGATAGTGAAAATTTATTTTGCCATTTTTAGATTTTTATTTATTTTTCTAGGATTTATTTTCTGTTCGGCGGAATTATTTAAAAAAAATCCCGTGCGCCCGACTGGGCCTAAGGCCCAGCCGAGCCAGGCCAGGCCCGCGCCACCGCCGCCTTCCGCGCCGCCGCCGAGTCCGGCCGGGGCACGCCTCCCGAGGCTGACCCCGACCCGGCGCCCCTTTCCCCAAGCCGGACACTGCCCCCCTATATATAGCCAACACCACCGCTACCTGACCCGCCTCGCCTAACGCCACCGCCGCCGCCCACA
>NC_041385.1:419876000-419895229 GCF_002162155.2 Triticum dicoccoides
CCCGAGCCGAGCCGCCGCCGCCGCAGATCGCGCCGCCGCCGCCGTTGCCGCTACTGCCACTGCACGCCGCCACCCACGCCACCCGCCGTTGCCGCCCGAAGCCTTGCAGCCCTGCAGCCCCGCCGGACCCCGTCGGACTTTGCTGGAGCCCGAGCCAAGGTAGCCGCCCCGCCGCCCTGGTTTTCTAAAGAAAACCGATCCGGTTTTTTTAGAAAACCCTAGGTTTTATTTTTTAGATCGGTTTATTTTTTTCCAGTTTACTTATTTAGCGAGCGTTCGCTCGTTCGTTCGTTTTAACAGACGATTTCACCGTTTAGTTTCAGTTAACAAACATCTGTTCGTTAAACTGTTCGTCAGTTTTTCTTTTTCTCGAATTTTCTGCGATTATTCTGATCGCGATTTCTAATCCGATTTTCGTTCTAGTATATCTTTTCGCTCGTTTATAGGAATCAGGCGATTCAAGCGCCAAGAGTTTCGTCTCGAAACCCTCTTTCCGTTTAACCAACTCAAACAAGTTTTTGCTTCTGTAAAATTTGACTTAGGTCCAGATTAGTAAACGAAGCTTGTTTCTTTCGCCGTTTGTGTTTCGTTGCTTCGTTCGATTTGATTCTTTTTGCAAACCGAAGTTCTTAAGTTGAACTTTCTGGTTAGATCTATTATTTGAGTTTTACCTGTGCATTAGATGAGTTCTTATTGTATGCTTGTTTGTTGCGATAGAGTACTCGGAGTGCGCCGCTTGCTACTTCGAATCTCTAGGTTTCACGGATCATCAATAAGGCAAGTAACACTTTGATCATACCTTTTTACTACCCAGTTTTATTGCATTAGATCAATCCTCAAACAATTGCATGATTAGGATCTGACTTAATATGTGGGTTTTGGGAAGTAGATGATGTAGTACCTATTACCTGTTTTATTATCAAACTCTTGGGAGTTACTTCTACGTTTGCTTCTTATGCCATGCTATGCTAGTAGACGTGGATTGGGTCAGTGTATCCATGACAGATGTGAGATTGTTATTTAATGGTTAATTTAAGGTGGCAACTTAAACACACATTTGGGTGGATTGAGGCACCTGGGTATTCCAGCGATTGCCTGTTTTCTTTATGGACCGCCACCCAGGCTTAAAGGCATCATGAGATTTTTCATGCTAGAAACTTCTGTGTGCAGCCACAAGCTACTATGGGCTCTAGCATAGTTGATTAAGTCGTGTGAACTCTTACAGTGGTAGACTAGCAGATGTAGGGGATGTAGGTTGGTACTGTCTACCCGATCGTAAGGTGCAAACGCTTCTGAAAGACTGTCTCAGTCATCCGTTTCTCAAACACCATGTAGTGTGAGAAATCCAATGGAGGAGATCGAGTCTTGTGGGGAAAAGTGCGCAAAGCTCTGCAGAGTGTATAAACTAATCATGGTTAGCCGTGTCCCCGGTTATGGACGTTTTGCTTATCTAGTACTTGGATTATCATGTGAACCTCATCATTTTACTTTAACTAATTTTGGTGGGTTTAAATGAGGATGCTTAATTGGGATTGAGAGGATGTCAATCTTCTCAATGTTTAACAACCACCATGATAGTTGAATAAAATTTATTCCTTTGTAGTAGGGAAAAATTTGCTTTATGCAAAACTGTAACCATAGAGCTTTCCACCAGCCATATATGCATGTAGTATAGCATTATTCTTTCATTACTCTCTATGTGTTACATTGTGAGCATATTCCATGTGCTGACCCGTTTTTGGGCTGCAACGTTCATGTTGCAGACTTTTCAGACGACGAGTAAGGTGCTTTAGGTCGTGGTTCAATACTCAGTGATGCCATTGGAGTTGATGGACTCACTTATCTTCCAAGCCTTACGCTT
This sequence comes from Triticum dicoccoides, assembly GCF_002162155.2. Classification (NCBI taxonomy): domain Eukaryota; kingdom Viridiplantae; phylum Streptophyta; class Magnoliopsida; order Poales; family Poaceae; genus Triticum; species Triticum dicoccoides. The sequence continues at coordinate 419,877,862 of NC_041385.1, forward strand.
TTATCGTTATTTGATGGCCTTAAGCCATGTTTATTGTAATAAGTTCTCTTTTGAGACATTTGATGTAATGAGTGTGTGATTGCTACTCTGTTATAAATCCTTCAAGTACTGTGCGTGTCAGCATTACTGATCCAGGGATGACACTAAAACACAGAGATCAGACTGTTTGAGGTCTGGTCGCTACACCATTCTTATTGCATTACTTCGTTTCTCCGTGAACTTAATACACTAGATACATGTTGGATAGCGGTCGATGTGTGGAGTAATAGTAGTAGATGCAGGCAGGAGTCGGTCTAATAATCTTGGACGTGATGCCTATATATATTGATCAGTTCATGTATATCGTCATAATTATTTGAGGTTCTATCAATTGCCCAACAGTAATTTGTTTACCCACCATGTGCTATTTCTTGAGAGAAGCCACTAGTGAAATCTATGGCCCCCATGTCTATTCCTTATCATATTTGCCTTCGAGATCTATTTTTATTTGCTTTTATTTTCATATAGATTATTCCGAAAACCCAGAAATACTTTGCTGCACTTTTTATTTGTGTGAGGACCCTGATCCTAAGTCACACCGATCTAGCATGTAACACACCATATGTGACGCCCTCGATTCAATCGTACACTAGTCATACACGCAAGTGTGTACGATCAAGATCAAGGACTCACGGGAAGATATCACAACACAACTCTAGACACAAATTAAAATAATACAAGCTTTATATTACAAGCCAGGGGCCTCGAGGGCTCGAATACATAAGCTCGAATACACAAGAGTCAGCGGAAGAAACAATATCTGAGTAGAGACATGAGTTAGACAAGTTTGCCTTAAGAAGGCTAGCACAAAAGCATCTACGATAAAAAAGGCAAGGCTTCCTGCCTTGGAGCCTCCGAACTACTCCTGGTCGCACAACTAGGGAAAACCCTAGCAGTAGCGCGTGTTTTGTGCCCACTAGTAGCGCGGGTGGCCGCGCTACTAATAAGGCGCTACAGCTATTGCTTAGCAGTAACGCGTGCCACCACGCGCTACTGCTAGGACAAATAGCTATAGCGCTTGTTCACTACCGCGCTACTGCTAATGTATCTACTTGCAGCGTGTTTTCTTTCCATCGCTACTAGTATTTTTTTATTTTTTTTATTTTTAGTGTATTTATGCGCCATCATACAAATATTGGTACAATACTAGCTGTTATGAGGTTTACATCATTATGTCCATAACAGTGTATTAAATGAAGGTGGATTAGGTTCAAGTGGAGGCAATATGTGGTGCATGTCAAAATTATACTACTAATCCAAACTTGATCTAGTTTGGACTAGTAGTACTTTCAATGTGCACAACATGTTGCCTCCACTTGAATCTACTCCGCCAGCACAAGCTATTTAATCATCATCATAGTCATTACCACCAACAGTATTTATTTAATCAGCACTAACACTAGCTAATAATAATCATCATAGTCATTACCACCAACACTAGCTATTTTATCATCATAGTAATAGTGTATCACATCATCATCCTCAAACTCATTTCTAGCTAGCTAATCACTCCTGCTGCTCTCTCTTAGGTAAAATAACATAAAACATACATAGCTCTCCTCCTCGATCAAACTGGAGCATGCAGATGAACCTGTCTCCTAATCGTGGGTAGCGCATCTGTTTGCTGCCCCCTAGTACTTCTCTGCGCTCCCCCATCACATATCTGGTCCAGTCTTGCACTATTAAGCATCCGTCGCTAATCTTGAATGCACTAAAGTAATCTGTAGGATATCTTGGCCGTAAGCTGATAATACTCATGGTACCTTTAGTCTCGATCCCATAAGGCACAACATTCATTGGGAGTCCCTGTTGAAGAACATCGTACGGTAACATACTTAGCAATGAAGTTTAGCTTCAAAAATAATGTATGGAAAAGATGCACCGATGACAAATAGTAAAAATCTTACCATCCTTCCTAAATAGATGTGACCTTAGTTCATTACGAACACTATTGGTCGCACATTTTTAGTACTAACATTTCTAAATGCAGGAAGAAAATTTGTCTTGACAGTATCAAGATCCTCAAGCCATGAAACATAATGACTGAGCTCCTCGCAGTTGAGTTCAGCCCCAGGACAGTATACGGTCCTGTCTACCAAGCGCTGGACATGTTTGCTTGCACGGAAATAAGCTGACAATACAAATTAGTTGTCAACTATTTTTGAATAAACAATATCAAAGACATAAATATGGTTGAGAAACTTACATAATGGTATAACTGGAGGCATTTGCACATCGACCCAGATGTCGGTATTATCTTCAATATCATCTTCTGGACGAATATCAAAGTTGATAACCATATCAGGCTCAAATGCACAAGTTTTGCATAGTGCTCGCCATGTTTTGCATCCAAAATAGGTGTAGTCGTCTGAATTGTATAACTTCGCATGGAAAATATAACCATGCTCGGTCTTCAAGTAAACTTTCTTTTCCTCCATACTATGACTGAAACCTATCTTATCCAATACAAAAACTCTTGCATGGCAGGGGATACGCTAGTAGAATAGTAAAAAAAATAAGTTGAAGCAAATGAAGCAGATGTCATGCTTAATTACGAAAAAAGACTTGTCATTGTGACTTACTGTATCCACTTCGAAGTTCTCGTCCATCTTGATGCTGAAGCGCCTATCATCATCTAGGAAGATTCCTGTCAGGACCCCGACTCGATGTCACATCGATCTAGCTGGTAACACCTCATATCACTTTGCGGCCTCACGCACGGTATCCCCACGGGTGTCGTCTTACCTTTTCCCGGGACCGTTTGCGCCTTTTGGCTCACGTATATGATAGTGTCGCTAGCATCCATATGATAAGGAGCCCGGGCTGACATGACTAGTCGTAAACCCAAAGTGGCACAGACTTACAGGGACAGGCATCCATGACCCAGCTTCGAACGTGTCGGTCAACAGCAAGTGGGTCCGGGCTGTAGCACTGGGCTAGCAGGACTCCGGTAAACCGGGCTGTAGCGGGCTAACAGGACTCCGATACTCATAGCGTGACATTTCCCCGAAGGGACAGACACAGGAACGAAGAAGGACACATGCCGGCCAGCCTAAGTGTTCCAGAGCAGTAGCAAGCTACCATGGCTCAGCGGTAACACTAGGAGACATTTCCCGGTAAGAGAGGCTACTAAAGATAAACAACTAGATAGTCAGATCCCACACATACCAAGCATTTCAATCATACACACAATATGCTCGATATGTGCAAATACAACGAAGCATCACAACATGACTCTATGACACAAGTACTTTATTTAAGGCTCAGGGAGCCATACATATCATACACAAAGGTACGGGTCTCACGACCCAACATACAAGTCATACAGTCATACAAGCCAACAGCGGAAGTACTTTGTCTGGGTACAGACAACTAGTAAAATAAAAGAGGCTTGGAAGCCTAACTATACTACGTGGTCCATCACAAGCTCAGGGTCACCACCTGGGTCTTTAGCCTACTCGTTGATGTCAACGTCTACATAGAACCCATCAGAAGGGGTTGCAGCGTCTTCTGTAAAAATGTAGATTATAGCAACATGAGTACAAAGGTACTCAGCAAGACTTACATCAGATCCTACATACATGCATAGTATCAAGAAGGGTTGGTGGAGTTATTGCAGCAAGCCAGCTTTGACTCTTGGCTAGGCTAACCTACGATACTCCAACTTGAAATGGTTTTGCGCACACGAGTCCACTACTCACCACTTCAATACACTACCGAGGATCCGCCTCCGTCTTCCTACGGAAGAGCCATCCTCGGCACTCACACTTATCTTGAGGTTTTTAACAGTTTCCATTTACTTGTCTATGAACTGTATAGGCAACCAAGTAGTCCTTTACCGTGGACGCGGCTATTCGAATAGATCATGTTAACCCTGCAGGGGGTACTTCTTCATACACGCTCTCACCACTTACCGTCGTTTACACGACATGTACTCGGCAACCTTCAAGCGGAAGCCCAACGTGGGTGTCGGCCACGACCTACCTAATCACCTAAGCCTCCAGTCCAGGTTTATCGCCTATTCAGGTTCCATCCGCAGGGAGTCCGGCCGAGGTTTCCCATACGGCCCCGAACGATGTGAACAGGGTTCCCGAGATACCTAACGGGTATTCGGTACACCCGGCCACGTACCTACCGCATCACAGCCCACCCCTACGGTCAGCGCTGTCCACGGCCTCCAGTAGGCTACAAACACCAGAAACTACTTGCAACTCCTGGACGGAGAACTAGGGTGAATAAGAAGCCGAGAGGGTCCATTGGTTTCGGGCCCAATGCATGGTAGTAGCTGATTCTTAAATCACACATACAGATCTCAGTGCTTAAGGTCGGCTTCAATGAAACAACCCACCATGTACTCCTACATGGCCTCTCATCGATACCTTTACCAAATCGTGTTCACCACACCACTCTCCTTACTGACATAACATTTCACTCCAGCCCACCACCCAGATGAACCAGACCTGACACGACTCTAAGCATAGCAGGCATAGCAAGGTAGGAACAACACATACATAGGGCTCAATCAACTCCTACACATGCTAGTGGGTTTCATCTAGTTACTGTGGCAATGACAGGTCATGCAGAGGAAATGGGTTCAACTACCGTAGCACACATCAGTTTGAATCGCGTTGTCTTAATGCAGTAAAAGAGAGCAGGAGCGAGAACATGGGATTGTATCGATATGATCAAATGGTTGGTTGCTTGCCTGATGGTTCGTTGCACGGATACGGTTCTTCGTTAGGGTAATCACGGTACTCCTCGGGGACAGATCCTGTCGCAAAGGACATCGATACACAAACATCACCAAACAATATGCAACAATATGATGCATGCATGAAACATGGCAATATGAGTGTGTTGGGCTAATGCAACTAAAACTAGAAGGGTTTGAACAAATTTGAATCAAGGATTCAAATTTCAAATTCAAATATGGCCTTTTAAAGTGCCTTTTCTTGTTCTGATTAAAACATCAACTTAACTTGTTTGATCATGCATGGAAATGGTACAGATGGATAGATTGGATTTTTCTGATCATTTTTCATATATAATTTGTCCAATTTGGAGTTACAGAATAAAAGTTATGAATTTTTGAAGTTTAATTAATATTCTGGAATTTCCTGATTTAATTTAAATCCAGAAATTCAATTACTGCGTCAGCCTGACGTCAGTGTGACGTCAGCAGGTCAACTGCGGCTGGCTGAAGTCAAACCTGACGTGTGGGGGCCACACGTCAGTGACAGGGGGGGTTAAACAGATTTAAATTAATTCTAATTACTAATTAGTGGCGCTGGGGCCCACTGTCAGTGTCAGGGGGGGTTGACTAACAGTAGTTAGCGCTAACCTAACCATCTGGCCGACAGGGCCCACGCGTCAGTGACCCTGGGGGGGTCAAACCCCAGGTCGGACCAGTCAAACCCCACCGGCGACATGACGCCGGCGAGATCCGAGACGGCGGCGAGAGTGCTTTTTGCTATTCCGGCAACCAAATGGACGGCGGAGGACATCTACGTGTTGCTGAGGTCGAGCCGCGTCTATTGGTGGTGGTGGTTGGGCTCGGGGTGGCCGGAGTTGACGGCGGCGAGCTCGGCTGCGGCGGTGGTGTTCGGCCGTGTGAGAGAGAGAGCGAGGGAGAGGAAGGAGAGAGCCGGGGAGAGTGAGAGAGAGCAGGGGGGATCGGGACGGGCTGCGGGCGTCGTCCACGCGGCCAGGAGGGCGTCGGCAAGCAGGAGGTGGCCGCGCGGCCGTGCGCGCGCGAGCACGCAGCAGCTTCGGGGCGAGGGGAGGAAGACGACGGGGAGCTACAGTGCTGGGCTGGGTCGGTTGCTGGCTGGGCCGGCCAGCTGGCTGGGCCGCACAGGTAAGTCTTCCCCTTTCTTTTCTGTTTTCTGTTTTTATTTAATATATCTGCAACTTTGTTGAATTAAATAAAATACCTAGGCAACTCCAAAAATCACCAAACTATTTCTGGCCCATAGTTGGATTATTTCCAACATGAAACATTTTAGTTTGGAGATATTTGAGTATTTAAATATTTTATATAATTTTAAATGCCCAAATTCAAATGGTTATGATTTAATTCAAAAACCCTAGGATGGCCTAGGAAAATGTGCACCATTTTTGGCAGAGGTTCTGAACCAAGACAAAAATGATGGGCATTTTAGAAGGGCATTTCAGGTTCATTGAAAATTATTTTAGTAACCCTGGTTGGTTTCAGAGGGGACTGGGGGTTCTGTCATCCCCATTTGAAGTTTCTGATGAAAGAGTAAACATGATGCAACACTCTAATGCATGACTAGCTAGGGTGTGACAACTCACCCCCACTCAAAAGAATCTCGTCCCGAGATTTGGGTTCCTCCGAGAAGAAGGCGGGATACTCGAGTCGAAGACGATCCTCCCTTTCCCAAGTTGCTTCATCCTCAGAATGGTGCGACCATTGAACCTTGAGAAACTTGATATTATGACGTCGCGTGGTACGTTCGGCTTGATCGAGGATACGAATGGGGTACTCTCGATATGTAAGATTATCTTGGAGATCAAGCGTTTCGTGGTCCACTTCACGGATAGGATCCGAGAAGCAACGCCTGAGTTGAGAAACGTGGAAGACATCGTGAACTCTGGAGAGGTGCGGAGGTAGTTCCAACTGGTAGGCAACTTCCCCTCGTTTGGCAAGAATGCGAAAAGGTCCAATGTAACGAGGAGCCAATTTGCCTTTGATACCGAAACGATGGGTTCCCTTCAGAGGGGTGACCCGAAGATAAGCCTTCTCGTCAACCTCGAAAGTCATAGCCTTATGTTTTCGGTCATATTGACTCTTTTGACGGGATTGGGCTGTTTTCAACTTTTCACGAACGATACGATCTTGTTCTTCTGCTTCCTGAATCATATCCGGGCCAAAGAATTGTCTTTCCCCGGTCTCTGACCAGTTAAGGGGTGTTCGACATCGTCGTCCATAGAGAACTTCAAAAGGGGCTTTACCCAAGCTAGATTGATAGCTGTTGTTGTAAGCGAATTCGGCAAATGGAAGGCACTTCTCCCAGTCCATTCCGAAAGAGATAACGGAGGCTCGAAGCATGTCTTCTAGAATTTGGTTGACGCGTTCCACTTGACCACTTGACTGAGGGTGGAAAGCGGTGCTAAAGGAGAGACGGGTTCCCATAGCATTTTGGAAACTTTCCCAAAATCGAGAGGTGAAAAGACTTCCTCGATCCGAGTTAATTTCCAAAGGAACACCATGGAGGGACACTATTCGGGAGATGTACAAATCTGCCAGCTGACTAGCGGTTATACTCTCACGAACAGGTAAGAAATGAGCTACTTTGGAAAGACGATCGACCACGACGAAAATAGCATTATTCCCTCTTTTGGTCCGGGGAAAACCGGTAATGAAATCCATACCAATTTTATCCCATTTCCATTCAGGAATAGCTAAGGGTTGAAGGGTGCCAGCAGGCCGTTGATGCTCTGCTTTTACACGACGACAGACGTCGCAATTTGCAATATACTGAGCAATTTCCCTCTTCATCCTAGTCCACCAGAACCTCTGGCGTAGGTCCTGATACATCTTAGTACTACCGGGATGAATGGTGAGAGGAGATTCATGAGCTTCCTTAAGGATTAAACGCCTTAGGTTGCGCACTTTGGGAACCACTAGTCGATCCCCGAAGTATACTACCCCTTGATCATCAATGGAGAAACAGTTCGCAATTCCCTTCTGAATGTTTCTCTTGATGCGGGAGATTCCCGGATCTACCTTCTGTGCTTTGATAATTTGATCCGTAAGGGTAGGTTTTGCCACCAAGGTGGAAAGAAAACCTTGAGGTATAATGTGAAGGTTAAGCTTCCGAAATTCCTCATGGAGAAGCGGTTGACTTTGTTGTAACATCAGGTTGTTACAATAAGATTTACGACTTAGCGCATCAGCCATGACGTTGGCTTTCCCTGGGGTGTAGGTTATTCCTAAGTCGAAGTCAGTGATCAATTCAACCCAACGTCTTTGCCTGAGATTCAGATCCGGTTGGGTGAAGATGTACTTCAGACTTTGGTGATCAGTGAATATCTCGCAACGATTACCGAGGAGGTAATGTCGCCAGGTCTTAAGTGCATAGACTACGGCTGCAAGATCTAGATCATGAGTAGGATAATTCTCCTCATGTGGGTGCAATTGCCGTGAGGCGTAGGCAATTACGTGTCGATCTTGCATGAGAATGCAACCTAGTCCTTGTCGCGAGGCGTCGCAGTAGATAACAAAGTCCTTGGAGAAGTCTGGCGGTACCAGCACGGGAGCAGAGGTCAGGCGTCTTTTCAGTTCCTGAAAGCTGTGCTCACATTGTGGGGTCCATTCGAACTTTTTATCTTTCTTGAGGAGTTCGGTTAGAGGTTTGGCAACTTTGGAGAAGTTCTCGACAAAGCGACGGCAATAGCTTGCTAAGCCTAGAAAACTCCGAACTTGCTTGACTGATTCAGGTGGAGTCCAATCAAGGACGGCTTGAACTCGCTCAGGGTTAACAGCAATACCTTTACCAGATATTACATGACCCAGATAGGTCACTTCTGACAACCAGAATTCACATTTAGAAAATTTGGCATAAAGGCGATGCTCTCGAAGTTTCTTCAACACTAGCCTTAAATGTTCGGCATGTTCTTCCTCGTTCTTGGAGTAGATGAGTATATCATCGAGATAAACTACGACGAATTTATCCAAATACTCCATGAAGATTGAGTTCATTAACCGAGAAAAAGTGGCTGGAGCGTTGGTTAGTCCGAAGGACATGACGGTGTACTCGTATTGGCCATAACGAGTAACAAAGGCCGTTTTAGGAATGTCCCCGTTTCTGATTTTGATTTGATGGTAGCCCAACCTCAAATCCATCTTGGAGAAGACTGAGGATCCAGCGAGCTGATCATACAGATCGTTGATCCTGGGAAGTGGATATTTGTTCTTGATTGTGACCAAATTGACAGGTCGGTAATCTACAACCATCCAGTCCGTACCATCCTTTTTCTTAACGAACAGGACGGGGCAAGCCCACGGAGATGAGCTAGGTCGGATGAAACCCTTTTTCAAGGACTCATCGAGTTGTTTCTTAAGCTCGGCTAGTTCTAGGGGTGCCATCTTATAGGGTCTTCTAGCAATCGGAACGGTTCCGGGGATGAGGTCGATTACGAACTCAACATCCCTGTCAGGTGGAACACCTGGCAATTCCTCTGGGAAGACATCCGGGAAGTCACGGACTACCGGAATGTCCTCAAGGTCTGGCAAAGGGCTGGCGTTAAGAGAATATAATTGTCGCTTGGCTATTCGGGTCAAGACATTGACTGTCTTCCCCGAAGGATGGGTGAGTTGAACAGTCCTAAAGAAGCAATCAATTTGGGAATGATGAGCTGACATCCAGTCCATACCCAGAATGATATTAATATCTGAAGATTTAAGGGCTATCAAGGATGCAAGAAGAACAAGTCTGTCGACTTGGATTTCATTTCCATAACTTACCCTAGAGGTCTGCCATCTAGACCCAGGGGTAGAGATTTCCATAGTGGATGGCAAGTCACAAAATGCAACGTTATGCAAACGAGCATAATTTTCATATATAAAGGAATGAGAGGCCCCTGTATCGAAAAGAACAGATGCCGGGTGGCAATTAACAAGAAGCGTACCGAGAACGACGTTGGGATCCTCTTGAGCTTCTTCGGCAGAGACACAATTGACATGGCCACGTGAAGCGGTGACCGGTTTAGCATGAAACACTTTTCCTGTCGGCTTGCCACGGCCAACAGCTTTAGCAGATTGATTGGGGTTGGTCTGGGGGCATTCACGCATATAGTGACCAGATTCCCCACACTTGAAACAAGTCACGGAACTGGTACGTGGAGGAGCATTGTTAGATGGACCCCCATAGGGCTTGGCCGGTGCAGACTGTTGAACAGGGCGAGGCGCCTGGAAAGATGGCCTCGGTGTGAACCTGGGTGGCAGGGCAGTGTTGGGTACCCACACGCGGCGCTTCTGAGGACCAGCACCGGATGAGGAACCCATGTCACGTCCATGCTTGCGTGTTTCGTCATAGTCAGTCTGACCAGTTTCAGCACTGATGGCTTTGTTGACAAGTTTCGGAAAAGATGTGCACTCATGCAGACGGAGGTCGCGGCGAAGCTCAGGACTAAGGCCCTTACGGAACCTTGCTTGCTTCTTGGCGTCAGTAGACACTTCCTCAGTTGCATATCGGGCGAGCTTACCAAACTCCCTGCTATAGGCATCCACAGAAAGTCGGCCTTGGGTGAAATTGCAAAATTCTTCACGCTTACGGTCCATGAGACCCTCCGGAATGTGATGTTCACGGAAAGCCTCGCTGAATTCAACCCAAGTAGTGACATGGCCCGCTGGGCGCATAGCTCCATAATTCTCCCACCATAGGCTGGCAGGGCCTTCAAGATGATATGCAGCAAAGGTGACCTTGTCAGCCTCCGCTACCAGCGCGGAACGCAGCTTGTGAGAGATACTGCGAAGCCAGTCATCAGCGTTGAGAGGCTCGACGGAGTGGTGGAACGTGGGTGGATGCAATTTGATAAAATCACTGAGTGACACCACGTTAGCCCTCTGATGGTGTGCTGTATTCTGTTCAATACGCTCCAACAAACGGTTTGTCTCCCGCTTGTTTCTCTCAGCTTCCATCATAACCTCGGCTAGTGAAGGAGGTTGAGGCAGATGTTCATTTCTGGCTTCACTGCCTTCGGCCTGCTCTTGAGAAGCAGGGTTGGCGCGCGTGTTGACCATCCTAGGTAATCAAGACAATGATTTAGTCAGAATGATAAAATTCCGACATAGGAATACATAATGTAAGGAATAACTCGGAATGCAAGATGATCATCCGTATGACATGGTAGATACAGAAACTGCTTCTTTATTCCATCGTCATACACACCATACAAGGTTTAGTACAAGACCAAACAAAGTACTATTACGGTGAAAAGGGATTACATCTCATCGGAGGCATTCCAAACTCCTATACATTATTTTTCTACAACTCCGGAAAGAGTACAAACTAGGACATATCCCACAAGTCACGCGGGACGATAGACGACACAGCTAGTGCGAACTAGTGGTACTACCACTAACTCAGACCGATCCGTAGTAGTCCTCGTAGAAGTCGCCTCCATAGCCTGGAAGTTCAACATGATCATCCGGAAACAGACGGTCTCGCGGAGCTTGTGGACCATAGGGGCTAGGATGAGGTCGTGGACCAACAAACGGTGGCCTGCGGGGACTGCGAGGTGGGGTGATGCCTCCTACATCACGCCAAACCATCACGTCTAGCAGAGCAGATCTCACAGGATAGAGATCGCGCATATCTGAGAATCCAGCTTGCACCGCCGGTGCGAACCGAGTCAAAGTGGCCCAGTGGTCAGCACGGGTATTGAAGAGCTCTAACCTTAAGGCCCGATTTTCACGGTCCTTATCCTCGAGCATCTCAGCAGTGGTGCGAGTTCGTGAATCCTCCTGAGTGGAGTCAGCATAGATAGCCTGGAGATACCCTTGTGCTCCCGGAAGTGATCCTGGCATATACCGGAAATCAGAGTCCCGAAATAAACCAGATCTGACTCGCATAATGGTCATCATAGAGTAGGCGGCATCCTGCACAGCCATCTCAATAGTAACCCCGAGTCCATAGGAGCAGTGAAGAGGCTCAGTGGATCCAGGATAAGATGGAAATATCCTGACAGTGCAGAGATACTGGCTTTGATTGAAGTCCCGGAATTGCTCTTTGACCGTGTACTCAGGATACCAGTGGTATCCAGCCTCAGTCATTACCCTGACCAACTTAGCAGTATGGCCGGGTACATCTAGGCATCGAGTCAGGCGAACCACTTGATTGAGGTCGCGAGTGGCCATCTGAAAGCACAGTTATAATGCAAAGGCATTAGAATTTCTAGCAAAATTTCGGCAGCATAACAGCTGTAAATGCTCAAAAAGGATATTGAGACATTTGACAAAGGATTTCGTACACACTCAACATCGTCATATCAAAGTTCTGAAACCGTTCTGGCAACATAATGTGGTAGTAAAACTGAACTAGGCTTGAACTCATCAACTTATAAGGTACTACTGATTAGTAACACGTGATCCTGATAGAGAGAACAGATCCTAATTCCTTAACCCCCGATGGAAGAATGGACTGACTCAGATCAGAATGTCATAAGATAGAGGAGTAAAAAAGAGCCTTACGTTCCATCCACAAACAATTCCCCTACATATAACTAAAGAATTTCTAGACTCAACATCGACCAGTTTGGCTTGGAGAACCTACAGGCAGTCCGGCTCTGATGCCAACGCTGTCAGGACCCCGACTCGATGTCACATCGATCTAGCTGGTAACACCTCATATCACTTTGCGGCCTCACGCACGGTATCCCCACGGGTGTCGTCTTACCTTTTCCCGGGACCGTTTGCGCCTTTTGGCTCACGTATATGATAGTGTCGCTAGCATCCATATGATAAGGAGCCCGGGCTGACATGACTAGTCGTAAACCCAATGTGGCACAGACTTACAGGGACAGGCATCCATGACCCAGCTTCGAACGTGTCGGTCAACAGCAAGTGGGTCCGGGCTGTAGCACTGGGCTAGCAGGACTCCGGTAAACCGGGCTGTAGCGGGCTAACAGGACTCCGATACTCATAGCGTGACATATCCCCGAAGGGACAGACACAGGAACGAAGAAGGACACATGCCGGCCAGCCTAAGTGTTCCAGAGCAGTAGCAAGCTACCATGGCTCAGCGGTAACACTAGGAGACATTTCCCGGTAAGAGAGGCTACTAAAGATAAACAACTAGATAGTCAGATCCCACACATACCAAGCATTTCAATCATACACACAATATGCTCGATATGTGCAAATACAACGAAGCATCACAACATGACTCTATGACACAAGTACTTTATTTAAGGCTCAGGGAGCCATACATATCATACACAAAGGTACGGGTCTCACGACCCAACATACAAGTCATACAGTCATACAAGCCAACAGCGGAAGTACTTTGTCTGGGTACAGACAACTAGTAAAATAAAAGAGGCTTGGAAGCCTAACTATACTACGTGGTCCATCACAAGCTCAGGGTCACCACCTGGGTCTTTAGCCTACTCGTTGATGTCAACGTCTACATAGAACCCATCAGAAGGGGTTGCAGCGTCTTCTGTAAAAATGTAGATTATAGCAACATGAGTACAAAGGTACTCAGCAAGACTTACATCAGATCCTACATACATGCATAGTATCAAGAAGGGTTGGTGGAGTTATTGCAGCAAGCCAGCTTTGACTCTTGGCTAGGCTATCCTATGATACTCCAACTTGAAATAGTTTTGCGCACACGAGTCCACTACTCACCACTTCAATACACTACCGAGGATTCATCTCCGTCTTCCTACGGAAGAGCCATCCTCAGCACTCACACTTATCTTGAGGCTTTTAACAGTTTCCATTTACTTGTCTATGAACTGTATAGGCAACCAAGTAGTCCTTTACCGCGGACGCGGCTATTCGAATAGATCATGTTAACCCTGCAGGGGTGTACTTCTTCATACACGCTCTCACCACTTACCGTCGTTTACACGACATGTACTCGGCAACCTTCAAGCGGAAGCCCAACGTGGGTGTCGGCCACGACCTACCTAATCACCTAAGCCTCCAGTCCAGGTTTATCGCCTATTCAGGTTCCATCCGCAGGGAGTCCGGCCGAGGTTTCCCATACGGCCCCGAACGATGTGAACAGGGTTCCCGAGATACCTAATGGGTATTCGGTACACCGTGCCACGTACCTACCGCATCACAGCCCACCCCTACGGTCAGCGCTGTCCACGGCCTCCAGTAGGCTACAAACACCAGAAACTACTTGCAACTCCTGGACGGAGAACTAGGGTGAATAAGAAGCCGAGAGGGTCCATTGGTTTCGGGCCCAATGCATGGTAGTAGCTGATTCTTAAATCACACATACAGATCTCAGTGCTTAAGGTCGGCTTCAATGAAACAACCCACCATGTACTCCTACATGGCCTCTCATCGATACCTTTACCAAATCGTGTTCACCACACCACTCTCCTTACCGACATAACATTTCACTCCAGCCCACCACCCAGATGAACCAGACCTGACACGACTCTAAGCATAGCAGGCATAGCAAGGTAGGAACAACACATACATAGGGCTCAATCAACACCTACACATGCTAGTGGGTTTCATCTAGTTACTGTGGCAATGACAGGTCATGCAGAGGAAATGGGTTCAACTACCGTAGCACACAGCAGTTTGAATCGCGTTGTCTTAATGCAGTAAAAGAGAGCAGCAGCGAGAACATGGGATTGTATCGATATGATCAAATGGTTGGTTGCTTGCCTGATGGTTCGTTGCACGGATACGGTTCTTCGTTAGGGTAATCACGGTACTCCTCGGGGATAGATCCTGTCGCAAAGGACATCGATACACAAACATCACCAAACAATATGCAACAATATGATGCATGCATGAAACATGGCAATATGAGTGTGTTGGGCTAATGCAACTAAAACCAGAAGGGTTTGAACAAATTTGAATCAAGGATTCAAATTTCAAATTCAAATATGGCCTTTTAAAGTGCCTTTTCTTGTTCTGATTAAAACATCAACTTAACTTGTTTGATCATGCATGGAAATGGTACAGATGGATAGATTGGATTTTTCTGATCATTTTTCATATATAATTTGTCCAATTTGGAGTTACAGAATAAAAGTTATGAATTTTTGAAGTTTAATTAATATTCTGGAATTTCCTGATTTAATTTAAATCCAGAAATTCAATTACTGCGTCAGCCTGACGTCAGTGTGACGTCAGCAGGTCAACTGCGGCTGGCTGAAGTCAAACCTGACGTGTGGGGGCCACACGTCAGTGACAGGGGGGGTTAAACAGATTTAAATTAATTCTAATTACTAATTAGTGGCGCTGGGGCCCACTGTCAGTGTCAGGGGGGGTTGACTAACAGTAGTTAGCGCTAACCTAACCATCTGGCCGACAGGGCCCACGCGTCAGTGACCCTGGGGGGGTCAAACCCCAGGTCGGACCAGTCAAACCCCACCGGCGACATGACGCCGACGAGATCCGAGACGGCGGCGAGAGTGCTTTTTGCTATTCCGGCAACCAAATGGACGGCGGAGGACATCTACGTGTTGCTGAGGTCGAGCCGCGTCTATTGGTGGTGGTGGTTGGGCTCGGGGTGGCCGGAGTTGACGGCGGCAAGCTCGGCTGCGGCGGTGGTGTTCGGCCGTGTGAGAGAGAGAGCGAGGGAGAGGAAGGAGAGAGCCGGGGAGAGTGAGAGAGAGCAGGGGGGATCGGGACGGGCTGCGGGCGTCGTCCATGCGGCCAGGAGGGCGTCGGCAAGCAGGAGGTGGCCGCGCGGCCGTGCGCGCGCGAGCACGCAGCAGCTTCGGGGCGAGGGGAGGAAGACGACGGGGAGCTACAGTGCTGGGCTGGGTCGGTTGCTGGCTGGGCCGGCCAGCTGGCTGGGCCGCACAGGTAAGTCTTCCCCTTTCTTTTCTGTTTTCTGTTTTTATTTAATATATCTGCAACTTTGTTGAATTAAATAAAATACCTAGGCAACTCCAAAAATCACCAAACTATTTCTGGCCCATAGTTGGATTATTTCCAACATGAAACATTTTAGTTTGGAGATATTTGAGCATTTAAATATTTTATATAATTTTAAATGCCCAAATTCAAATGGTTATGATTTAATTCAAAAACCCTAGGATGGCCTAGGAAAATGTGCACCATTTTTGGCAGAGGTTCTGAACCAAGACAAAAATGATGGGAATTTTAGAAGGGCATTTCAGGTTCATTGAAAATTATTTTAGTAACCCTGGTTGGTTTCAGAGGGGACTGGGGGTTCTGTCATCCCCATTTCAAGTTTCTGATGAAAGAGTAAACATGATGCAACACTCTAATGCATGACTAGCTAGGGTGTGACAATTCCGTCGCACAGGCCGCGCTCGTCTTCACAGTATTTGCAAATACCGAAATCCTTCTCGTTGTCAGACATTTCCTATGTTCATAGTTAAAACATTAATTGAAAATCGATCAAAGACAACTACCAAGATACTCAACAGACAAATCCGGGGCACTCAATATTTCCTACATATTCTAGCACAAGTCATGCCAAAATTCACAGAAAAATCCGGCATGACCTTTGCTAAAATAGGACATATCGAGCACCTGAAATTTTCCGGAACGGAAATGAATCAACACTCCGGCAAAACATAGGCCACTCGAAGGTGTAACCTGCAAACATGACCGGCCACTTGGATATTGAGAAACACAAGATATACATTTCAAAATATCTTATAGGACTCAAATTAGCATGCATTCAATAAGCAAAAGTAGATCATCTCATGCGTCAGTACATCATCGAATATTATCACTAATACACCACGAATAGTGTCATACATATAACATCACTAATACAACTAAAACTCTAGCACACGACGGGTATCGGCGTGGGCGGTGGACACCCACAGAGAAGGCACCATCACGGGATCATAGCTCTAGTGAGATCCCCGGAGAACCTGCCAGGTATTGGAGAACGGCCTGTGCTCCAACGCAAACAAGTAGCGATGAACGTGCGCATCCTACTCACTGACACGGTGACGCACCACCTCCGCGGAGTCCTCGAGCCTCTGGATCATCACTGGCCCACGCGACCGCCACCAAAGAAGGTTCGGGTCAATGACAGGCTGGCTCCTCACCAACCTGCGACCCCCGGTAGGTAGCGCCTCCCAGTACCCCCCTGGCGGAGCCCAGTCCCGGACATGGCCGATCTGGTCAAGCAGGTGTAGTCCTCCGCTGACTCGACGACGAGGATGCGGGATAGGCATCGTCCACGTCGAGGCGGGAAAAATTGCTTTAACTAAAAAATCACCTAATTAGTACCTAAGAAAAAATCCCAGCCGCATCTGTATCCAATTCATTTCCACCCATAGATGAACCCTAACTATTTCCACCCATATCTTACTAACTAGTTCTTACTAACTAAATAGAAGAAGGTCAAATTTTACTCGTTTTATTATGCATTACACTAGTGTTTATTCATCATCTAAGAAAACGTCACCTAAGAAAAAATCCCAGCCGCATCTGTATCCAATTCATTTCCACCCATAGATGAACCCTAACTATTTGATGAAACTAAAATTTGAAGAACTCTATCTAGGAAGAGGTAGGGGAGGGGGAGGAGCAGGCGTGCTCACCTCGATCGGGTGCCTGCGGCGAGAGAGGGGCAGGCGGCGTCGAGGTCGGGCTTGGGGCGGCGTCCGGGGC
>NC_041385.1:419895552-419908342 GCF_002162155.2 Triticum dicoccoides
GAGGTCGGGGGCGGCGTCCGGGGCGGTGTTGAGGTCGGGGGCGGGGGCAGCGTTGAATCCGGGGGCGGGGGCGGCGTAGAGGGTGTGCGGAGAGCGCGCGGCGACCGACGGGCGACGGCGGCGGCGAGAGCGGAGTAGTGAGATTTGGGGGAAGTGGCCGTGGGGAAGGACGAACGCGGTGGTTAAGTCAGAAGTAGCAGTAGCGCGTTCCTAGAAACACGATGCTGCTACATTAGCTACAGCGTGTTCTGCGATACGCGCTACTGCTACAAGTTTCTCCTTTTTCCCCTTTTCACTTATTTTTCTTCACATTTTATTTTTTTCCTTTCACCTTCTTCTATTTCTTTCATTCTCAATTACCTTTCTATTTGCTTTTCATTTAATTTTATATCATTTAGTAGTAGCGAGTTTAGAGCAAAACGCGCTGCTACAAAGAAACTAGCAGTAGCGCGGTTCCATGTAGATCGCTTGTACTATGTGTACCATATCGGCTAAGCCGTGAGAATTTTAGTAGTAACGTGTTTTGTGCGAGACGCGCTACTGCTACGAAACTATCTGCAGCGCGGTTTCAGCAGGCTCGCTGCTGCTATTTAGCACCAGCGTGCTTCTTCGACACACGCTACTGCTAAAGTTCTATGTATAAGGTTTTCCCTAGTAGTGTCGTCAGCGGTCTCCACGTAGTAGTAGGCATCGGCGATGGCATCTAGCTCCTGGGCTCCACATCTGGTTGCATCAACCGGAAAGAAAAAGAAAGGGGAAAAGGGGGAGCAAGGCAACCGTGAGTACTCATCCAAAGTACTCGCAAGCAAGG
The DNA here is from genome assembly GCF_002162155.2 of Triticum dicoccoides. Classification (NCBI taxonomy): domain Eukaryota; kingdom Viridiplantae; phylum Streptophyta; class Magnoliopsida; order Poales; family Poaceae; genus Triticum; species Triticum dicoccoides. Next base: position 419,896,364 of record NC_041385.1, read on the forward strand.
ATCTACACTACATATGCAACATCATTAAAGGAAGGTTGTATATGTGGACTGGGCTGCAGAAATGCCAGAATAGAGAGAAGGCCTAGTCCTATCGAAGACTAGCATCTTCTGGAAACCACCATCTTGCAGCAAACAGGAGGGAGTAGAGTAGCATAAAGTACAGTAGTAGTAGTAGTGTTATCAACCTCAGCCAGAGATCCTTTCTCGACTCCCTGCGAGAAAGTGATCCCAGAGCCATACTATCTAGTTATCACCTCATCACCATCCAATTCTCATCACAAGTATCCAGTTCTAGTTGTATCGATCGGGATACAGCTCCAAGTGTCCATTACCGTAGGACAGGCTGTCAATAGATGTTTTCTTCCCTGTAGGGGTGCACCAACTTACCCACCACGCTCGATTAACTCCGGTTGGACACACTTTCCTGGGTTATGCCCGGCCTCGGCCAAACAATACGCCACAACCTGACCTAGGCTTAATAGAGATGTCAGCACGCCGGACTAAACCTATGCCCCCAGGGGTCATGGGCCATCTCCCCGGGAACTCCTGCACATTGCGTACGCGACCGGTGAGCAGACCTAGCTACCTCCTTAAAAAGGCAGGTGCTTACCAGTCCAACCTGGCGCGCGCCACTCAGTCGCTGATGTCTATTAAGGTTTGGCTGATGTATACGACGCAGAACGCCCATGCTATGCCCATGTGATGGTTAGTGCTATCAGGCCAGAGGCCCCTCGGATCAAATATCCAAATCGTAGTGGATTAGGAACGTGCGGCAACAAGAAGAGACTCACGAAATATGTGACCCCATTGCCCCGTCTCGAGGACTTGCGGCAAGGGCTAGGAATGCCCGACCACGCCTTGTAAGTATCTCGCGGGCACCCTCCAGGTCAACCCGTATCCACATCACTCGCAGGTACCCCTCAGAGTTGACCCGCCTTTCCAAGTAACGGTGGTAAAGTCCAAGTATCCGTGTGTCCAAACATCAAGGGGAAAACCCAAGGAATCACCCCCGATGAATTCCACTCGATGTAATCATCAAGGTGAATGTAAGAGGAATCACCCCCGAGGTTCACACGAGGGGTTGCACGACAGAGTCGTATCGGAAGTGGTTAAGGAGGAATCACCCTCGATGACCATGAACGAATAGCTACACTACAGGGTTAACATCAGAAGTGCTGTAGAGGTCTCACCCTCGGCACTCCATAGTAACCCTGTAGTGTCGAGCAATGAAGGGGAATGCGATGTGCGGTGCTGGGGCCTGGTCTTCGATCCCGTTGATCGGGTCTTCAATGATGAAGCAGGGGCAACAAGGACAAGGTGGGGGTCACTGATGGATCACTAACCAACCTATACTAAGCAGTTTAGGATAAGCAAGTAAGGTACAATATCAGAAAGAAAAGGAGGGTATGCATCAGAATAGGAGCAAACAATTACAGTAGCAAAATCTAATGCAAGCATGATTGAATGGAATGGGCGATATCAGGATGATCAAAGGGGGGGCTTGCCTCGTTGCTCTGGCAAGGAGGGGTCATCGTCGACGTAGTCGATCACAAGGGCGGCACCGGTCTCGGGGTCTACCGGAGAGAAGAGGGGGAAGAAATAGTAAATATAAAGCAAACATAGCATCACAAAGCACAACGTGGCAATATGATGTGCCCGGTGTGACCTGACGTATGGCTACATGATAAAGGTGAAGGGGGAATTCAACCGGGAAGGTTTTCCCAGTTCCGGACCTGTGTCAGACAGATGACCGGAGAGGGAATGTTCCATGTTCAGATAGTTAGATGCATCTGACAGATGAACGGGCAGCGTATTCGGAATCCTAGGATTTTTCTGAGCAACTCTCATGTAGAAAACATTTTCATCCGAGTTGCGGTTTATTTTCTATGAATTTTGAACGTTTTAAACTTTTTCTGGAATTAAATAAATTAACAGATGGGTTTATTGCGTCATCATGACGTCACAGTGACATCAGCAGTCAACAGGGCGGCTGACCAGGTCAAACCAGGCCTGTGGGTCTAGTGGGACCCACATGTCAGCCTGTGTTAGTCTAACAGTGTATTAAACTAACTAATCTAGGTTAGTTAGCTACTGGACCCCACCTGCCAAAGACTAATTAGCTAAACTAATTAGTTTTAATTAATAAAACATTTTAGTTAGAGGAATAAGCGGTGGGGCCCACACGTCAGTGGCAGGGGCCTGCACAGTCAGCAGTTGACCGAAGTCAACAAGACAGCCGGGCCCAGGGGCCCATGGGTCAGCGACCGAGGGGGGGGTGGGGGCCACTGAGCCACGTTGACATTGGCATCAGAGAGAGCTTCGACGACCAAATTGCGCAGTGGCGCGCGTCGGGGGTGCTCGGAAATCGTCGTCCGACGGCGAAAACAACGGCGGTTGGTCGCGTTCGAACGGGAGCAACGTTCCGCGTCGATCTATGGCACAAGCGCAAGCTGAAAAGGCCGGTGTCGTGCGCTAGTTCGTCGCCGGCGGATAACAGAGTTGGTCGTCAATGGAACCAGAGCTGCACAGCACGGGGAGGCCCGCTTGTGGTGGCGTTGGCTCGCACGAGCTCCAGGAGCTCGATGCGAGGCTCAGCCGCGCGTGACAGTGGCGATGGCCACGAAGGTGATATCGGCGGCGGCGATGCGTGCGAGTGCTAGCGGAGCGGCGGCTACGGGCGAACGAGGTGTCGCAGGGAGGGGGAAGGAAGCAGAGGCTCACCGGGAGCCTGTAGGTGTGCAATCATGGGCTCGTGGGAGGCTTGGTGGAGCGAATTCAACGCCGGCGTTCGTCGGAGCAGAGGAGGAAGAAGAGGTCGCCGCGCTCGCTGTGCAGGGCTCCTGGCTTGGTCCGGGGTCGAGGTCGAGGAAGACATCGCGGGGCACGACTGTGCTCGGGGACTCGTCGGAGAGGGACGGGGACAGCGGTGGCCGCAGGATGGACCGACGCACGGTGACGGTGGCACTCGGGAGGAGTGAGCGCATGAGGGAGAGGGAAAAGTGTGGATCTGGGGGAGGAGAGGCTCATGTGGGAGTGGGCAGTGGGGAGGGAGCCCGAGGCGTCGGGGCTGCCCCTATCCCCTCGCCGGCGACGTGGCAATACGTGGCGGCGCGCCCGGTCCGGCGGGGACGCGCCCCGGTCGGAGGAGCAGTGGGGAAGGGGACTGACCACGCAGGTGTGGGGGTGGGGGAAGGTGAGTCGGCCTGCTGGGATTGGCCGAAGCTCAAGGGAAGGCCAGGGGCTCTCCCACCCCTTCTTCTCTCCTTTTATTTGTCCTTTTTATTTTCCCTTTTTCCAGCAGCTTTTGCTTTTCTTTTAGACACAACTGACTTTGCAAAAATATGCCACTGGTCAACACAATTTCAAAGAATAATTGGGCACTGCCACAAAAAGTTTGGGGCCTTCAGGAGTTGTCCAAGCATTTTTAGAAAATGAAAAGGACATCTTAAGTACTGCTGGACCAGATAATAAATCCTTAGGGGTAATTTTGGAATTCCAAAAATGTTGGCTTCAACATGACAAATATCTAGGGATTATTTGCCATAGGATGAACTATTTTATTTGCATGAAAGAAGAAGAAAATATTTGACATGCAATTTGAATTTGAATTTGAAGCAGATTTTGGACAAGAGGCATTTTGGCATGATGATCATGATGACATGACCTTCATTAGGGGGAGATTACTGTAGTGTGATGCTGGGGATGTTACAAATCTCCTCCACTACAAGAAATCTCGTCCCGAGATTTAAGTGGGGAAGTAAAGAGTAACTTTGGGTGAACTGACCCTTATAGGGTTAGTTGTCTGGTGAACAATGCAGGGAATGTGACAGAAGTATCTATCGAGTTGAAATTTGAGAAAACGTCGAGAGCAAAATATGAAGGTACAATAAGAAGTTTCAAGCAAATGGGCAAATGGTCGATACCTGAACAGAGTGTGAGAAAGGGGTTCAGAGCATCGGGAATAGATCATCTCTCGAAAGGTGGCTCATGAATTACATACGAAGGCAATTGCCACTACTAGGAAAAGGGCTATAGATAATATGGACATTAATGGAGCACCACACATGTGGTGCGCCACTACTATATAGCAGTGGCGCACCATGTGTCGGTGCGCCATTAAACTAAATACTAATGGTGCACCACATCCACGGTACGCCACTACTAACAATTTTTTTTCAAAACTAGTAATGCGCACCAGGGGATAGTGTGCCATTACTAGTTAAACTAGTAAGGGCGCACCACACCCTCGGTGCGCCCCTACTAATTTTTTCAAATTTCTTCAATTTTTTAATTTTTTTGAAAACTAGTAATGGTGCACCGTGGGTGTGGTGCGCCATTACTAGTTTAACTATTAATGGCGCACCACTCCCACAGTGCGCCAGTACTAACTTTGACCAAAGTTCCACCGAATGCACCCCCCGGTGGACTGCCTTTTTCAGTTTAAAAAAAATAAAAGAAAATGATGGAAATGTCAAAAAATAAAAGAAAATAAGTTTCCCATGTGATATGTGGTCTACTTGTTGGGAAAATTTACAAATATGAATTTTGACTTTATTTGCAAAATCTCTCTGGAATATGTAAAATGGGCATAACTTTTGCATACGAACTCGGATTAAAAAGTTTTTTATATGAAAAATCATCTACTCGAAAAGTTACATCCGAATTGAATCTGGGGAACCCTGTTCAAGATTTTCAGAATTCCCAAAAACCTAACAGAATAAAAGGTACGGGGTTTTTAAGATCTAGAGGGGGGAAATGGAAAAAAATTCAAACTTACAAGTGGCGCACCATTTGCCAGGTGCACCACTAGTAATAGAAAAAAAATTGGTTTCGATTTTTTTTTCATTTTTTTTCAAAAAATGATACGTAATATGACCGGGAAGTTTGAAATATTTTTCAAAATTTTATCATACTCATGAACGTGAACAAAGTCCTAGACATCAACAAGGTTTAATAGGATTGATATGATAGATATATCAACAAGTGCCTGTTAAGTGGGGTGGTGCTGGGGTTGGATAGAACTACGAAGTTAAGCGTGCTCGAGCTGGAGTAGTGTGAGGATGGGTGGCCTTCTGAGAAGTTTGACCACTTAGTGCGATTTGACTTGAGATTAAGCATATTGACCCGAGATTAAGCCATAGTGACCCGAGATTAAGAAAAAACAAAAAAAATTGAAAAAAATTCTGAAAAAATATTTGAAAAAAATTTGTTAGTAATGGCGCACTTCTATGTTGTGCGTCATTACTAAGTCAGATAGTAATGGCGCACCGTGTGATATACTAATGGCGCTGGTATACTAATGGCGCACCAGGAGTGCGCCATTAGTATGAATTACTAATGGCGTGATGCTAGTGGTGCACCTATAGTGCGCCATTAGTAGCCAAAACAGGTGCGCCACTAGCAGGCCTTTTCCTTGTAGTGTGCAAAGGATACTTCAAAATCAAGGATGTACAGGAGAGTCAGGTTGCGATCCTGTGTAACTGTGGGTTATGGGCCCACCTTGTGGTTCTAAAGTAGGAAGGGCGTTGACATATTGCACGGTCATGGTAGCAAGGCATGTCGGAGGATAGCCTGTCAGTTATGTTGGCAACAACGTTGGTACTAAGGGCGAGGGACGAAGAGAACCATTTTCCTGCTCGTTAAGACGAGGCAGACCAATAGGCAAAGTTCTCATCCATCAGTGGCTACCGGAATGTTATCAACAATAGTAACAAGGTCTTGCTGACGGAGTTGTACATCGAGGTGTTTACCTAAGCAGATAATTAACTCTGATCCGATAAGTTAGATTACGAGAATGGTTAGTCAAACCAATGGAAAGGAAAATGTGATTATTAGTTTAACCAGTCCAATGGAAAGGAAAAGGTGCCTATACAAAAGTATTAGAGTATATGCTTCCCAAGAACAAACAGAGCAAGATATACATGACAGGACATCAAGTACTTATCAATTTAGTTAATGGGGGCAATGAGAATCATGATATTACCCATACAACGGTGTTTGGATAATAGATCAAGAAACATTCGGCAATGTGCTTCCAATGTTCTTGTTGTATTCGGAATACCTCAGTCATACTTTTGGATAGCATTGACATGGTCATCAGGTAAAGGCCGGACTTCAGAAACACAAGGTTCCATGGGGAATTTTTAGAACATCTCATGCAATTTTACCAGGAAAAAGATGAGGATGTTGTCGATGGGTCCAACAACAATCCATCGACATGTCACAAAGGATGTATTCCAAAAATTTATATGAACAAGTTTGTGTTGGGGGGGAGGAAAGAATGTTGTCGATGACAACCCAAATCATCGAGGGGCAAGGATGATATTTCTCATCACGAATTCAATTGATATCCTGGAAGAGCATCAGAATGTTGATGATGATCACGACACATTTGTCAAGAGATTTCATGAAGATGTAATCGATCGGCGATGACATCAAGTCAAAGGAATGATGAAGCAAAAGGTTGTTGGAACCACAGTTATGACACAAACTTGAAATCAAGCTTGTTGTTCAAGGCGAAATGATATGACGAGGAAGATCGACGTAAGCTTAGCTCATCATCGAAAATTCTGTTCCGAGAAGAAGGACCAGGTAGCATAGTTAAAATTTAGCACGATAATGACATAGCCGGCCAGGCTAGGAATGACTAGAAGGAATATTAAACTCGTAAGCAATGAAAATTACTTAGAGTTATAGAATCGGGGTGCGGGATCGATTCAACCAATTCACTTATCTGTGTTCTCGAGTGATTAATAACTCAGATCCGAAGCAATACTAGATGAAGACTCATAGGAAGCAACACAGTTCATTGATATTCTCGAGGTACCGGAGGGTAATACTCGAAGGAAGATCAAAATAGAGGTTGCGGAGATGCATTGATTTGTAGAAGACAAGTGCGTGAACTTGTTCGAGAAATGGAATCAAAGGGGAACAATCATGGTCAGAACCACGGTTGCAAAGGACCAAACATAGATACCAGATGAACTTATAAGAAGGGGATTATTATTATCACAAGAAGCTTCCATGATAAGTTCTACATCGGCTCCATGGGCATGAAGACAAAGTTCAAGGTCGACTCCCACTTCTCCAATGTATAACCTCCCATTCACTTCTCGTTTTTTGAAAATGACATTAGTTGTTGAAAGTTTACCTGGTGCAAAACCAGATAAGTATGACCCATGAAATTTCTGGGTTCACACAAATTAAAGAAAGCATTAGTTCAACCCGTCGGGGCATCTTAGGAACATCTGCAAAAACTTTAGAGGTAATTAACTCAAGCTTGGAAGCAGAGTATGGTAGTCAAAAGTAGGGGATACAATTTACCAAAGACATTAGGTAGCAGGGAAGAATTCACAAGATGATTAATTATGAAGGACACTATCGGATGGTAGTCCAACAAAGGATCTGCTGACCCATAACAGAGCTGATTTGGGTAATCGGTACCGAATCAGACAAAGAAAGAAAGCAAGGAGATGAGATTATAGAAAGATCTGACTAACTCAAAGGTTTAATTAACAAAGGAATTATGATTTCCAAACTGAAGGATCAGAAGCAGACACTCTGATCAAATGATGGGAAACTTGAATAGAATTAGAATGGCAATCAACCAAGGTTTGATTTTCCGAGAACCAGCTCCTGTTCAAAATGATGTCTGAGCCGGAAGAATGAATTCTAGGATTTGACTAAGGTTGCGAGCATCCGCAACATATTGAATCAACGGACTCAAATTGATAGTGACAAAGGATACCAATAAGATTACTAACTTATGGGATTTAACCATAATGCAAGCAAGCAAGAATTTCAAGAGCAATAAGTTGCTGAGGATTTTCGGAAGATCGAATAGTATTCCGAAGACTTTTGTGAAACACTCAAACAACTGGGGATGAAGAATCCTCGGTAAGTGTGTGGAATTATTTGTAGGGGTATTCATGCGGCAAGGAACTTCAAGAAAGTTGCGGAAGGGGTTCTCGAAACATCGGAGTGTAATTTGAGGCATCTTGTAATAACAGGAGCAACCGGAAAATGATGTATGAACGACAGGTGTATGTAGCTATACATAGGGGTTGACGGTGGAAGTGAAGTGCAAAAGTGATGAGCACATGTTCTCGGGAGAACATCATAGATTATCTTCGAAGTCTTCTGGCGAAGCAAGCGATCATTGATAATGTCGGGGCTCTCCGAGAGGAAGTGGGTACGAGAGCCTAATGTCAGAGTTAGTAAAATGTTTAACCCGAATAGATGAGATATCAAAGACCCAGAGTATAGACGAGGAATAAAATATCCTAATACCACCCAATGGCGACGTGGGCCCGTAAGCCACACAACCATGTTAGTAAAAGTTTTTTTAAGTGACTAGACTCAACTTTGTCCAAGGAGTTGGAAAGGGGGCTACCTAGAGGCATTCGGCTTTGATACCAACTTGTGACGCCCTCGATTCAATCGTACACTAATCATACACGCAAATGTGTACGATCAAGATCAAGGACTCACGGGAAGATATCACAACACAACTCTAGACACAAATTAAAATAATACAAGCTTTATATTACAAGCCAGGGGCCTCAAGGGCTCGAATACATAAGCTCGAATACGCAAGAGTCAGCGGAAGCAACAATATCCGAGTACAGACATGAGTTAGGCAAGTTTGCCTTAAGAAGGCTAGCACAAAAGCATCTACGATCGAAAAGGCAAGGCCTCCTGCCTGGGAGCCTCCTAACTACTCCTGGTCATCAGCGGCCTCCACGTAGTAGTAGGCACCGGCGGTGGCATCTAGCTCCTGGGCTCCGACATCTGGTTGCATCAACCGGAAAGAAAAAGAAAGGGGGAAAAGGGGGAGCAAGGCAACCGTGAGTACTCATCCAAAGTACTCGCAAGCAAGGATCTACACTACATATGCAACATCATCAAAGGAAGGCTGTATATGTGGACTGGGCTGGAGAAATGCCAGAATAGAGAGAAGGCCTAGTCCTATCAAAGACTAGCATCTTCTGGAAACCACCATCTCGCAGCAAACAGGAGGTAGTAGAGTAGAATAAAGTAAAGTAGTAGTAGTGTTATCAACCTCAGCCAGAGATCCTTTCTCGACTCCCTGCGAGAAAGCAATCCCAGAGCCATACTGTCTAGTTATCACCTCATCACCATCCAATTCTCATCACAATTATCCAGCTCTAGTTGTATCGATCGGGATACAACTCCAAGTGTCCGTTACCGTAGGACAGGCTATCGATAGATGTTTTCTTCCCTGCAGGGGTGCACCAACTTACCCACCACGCTCGATTAACTCTGGCCGGACACACTTTCCTGGGTCATGCCCGGCCTCGGCCAAACAATACGCCGCAACCCGACCTAGGCTTAATAGAGAGGTCAGCACGCCGGCCTAAACCTATGCCCCCAGGGGTCATGGGCCATCTCTCCGGGACCTCCTGCATGTTGTGAACGCGGCCGGTGAGCAGACGTAGATACCTCCTTAAAAACGGCAGGTGCTTACCAGTCCAACCCGGCGCGCGCCGCTTAGTCGCTGACGTCTATTAAGCTTCGGCTGATGTATACGACGCAGAACGCCCATACTATGCCCACGTGATGGTTAGTGCTATCAGGCCAGAGGCCCCTCAGATCAAATATCCAAATCATAGTGGATTAGGAACGCGCGGTAACAAGCAGAGACTCACGAAAGATGTGACCCCGTTGACCCGTCTCGAGGACTTGCGACAAGGGCTAGGAATGCCCGGCCACGCCTCGTAAGTATCTCGCGGGAACCCTCAGGTCAAGCCGTCTCCACATCACTCGCGGGTACCCCTCAGGGTCAACCCGCCTTTCCAAGTAACAGTGGTAAAGTCCAAGTATCCGTGTGTCCAAACATCAAGGAGAAAACTCAAGGAATCACCCCCGGTGAATTCCACTCGATGTAATCATCAAGGTGAACGTAAGAGGAATCACCCCCGAGGTTCACACTTGGTGGGTTGCACGACAGAGTCGTATCGGAAGTTGTTAAGGCAGAATCACCCTCGATGACCACGACCGAATAGCTACACTACAGGGTTAACATCAGAAGTGTTGTAGAGGTCTCACCCTTGGCACTCGATAGTAACCCATAGTGTCAAGCAACTAAGGGGAAAGTGGTGTGCGGTGTCGGGGCCTGGTCTTCGATCCCGTAGATCGGGTCTCCGATGATGAAGCAGGGGCAACAAGGACAAGATGGGGGTCACTGATGGATCACTAACCAACCTATACTAAGCAGTTTTGGATAAGCAGGTAAGGTACAACAGCATATACAAAAGCAGGATATGCATCAGAATAGGAGCAAACAATTACAGTAGCAAAATCTAATGCAAGTATGAGAGAATGTAATGGGCGATATCGGGATGATCAAAGGGGGGGCTTGCCTGGTTGCTCTGGCATGAAGGGTCGTCATCGACGTAGTCGATCATAGAGGCGGCATTGGTCTCGAGGTCTACTAGAGAGAAGAGGGGGAAGAAACAGTAAATATAAAGCAAACATAGCATCACAAAGCATAACGTGGCAATATGATATGCCCGGTGTGACCTAATGTATGGCTACACGATAAAGGTGAAGGGGGAATTCAACCGGGAAGGTTTTCCCGGTTCCGGACCTGTGTCAGACAGATGACCGGAGAGGGAATGTTCCATGTTCAGATAGTTAGAGGCTCTAACAGATGAACGGGCCACGTGTTCGGATTCGTTGGATTTTTCTGAGCAACTTTCATGTAGAAAACATTTTCATCCGAGTTACGGTTTATTTTCCATGAATTTTCAAAGTTTTAAACAGTTTCTGGAATTAAATAAATTAACAGATGGATTTATTGCGTCAGCATGACGTCATAGTGACATCAGCAGTCAGCAGGGCGGCTGACCAGGTAAAACCAAGCCTATGGGTCCAGTGGGACCCGCACGTCAGCCTATGTTAGTCTAACAGTGTATTAAACTAACTAATCTAGGTTAGTTAGCTACTTGACCCCACCTGCCATAGACTAATTAGCTAAACTAATTAGTTTAATTAATAAAACATTTTAGTTAGAGGAATAAGCGGTGGGGCCCGCACGTCAATGGCTGGGGCCTGCCCAGTCAGCCGTTGACCGAAGGCAACAGGACAGCCGGGCCCCAGGGGCCCACGGGTCAGCGACCGAGGGGGGTGGGGCCATTGAGCCACGTCGGCGTTGGCGCCGGAGAGAGCTCCAGCGACCAAATCACGTGGCGGCGTGCGTCGGGGGTGCTCGGAAATCGCCGTCCGGCGGCCAAAACGACGGCGGTTGGTCGCGTTCGAACGGGAGCAACATTCCGCGTCGATCTAAGGCACGAGCGCAAGCTGAAAAGGCCGGTGACGTGCGCTAGGTTGTCGCCGGCGCACAACGGGGTCGGTCGTTAGTGGAACCGGAGCTGCACAACACGGGGAGGCGCGCTTGTGGTGGCGTTGGCTCGCATGAGCTCTAGGAGCTCGATGCGAGTCTCAATCATGCCTGATAGTGGCGATGTCCACGGCGGCGAGCTCGTCGGCGGTGATGCGTGCGAGTGCTAGTGGAGCGGCGGCTACGGGCGAACTGGGTGTCACAGAGAGGGGGAAGGAAGCAGAGGCTCACCGGTAGCCTGCAGGTGTGCAATCGTGGGCTCGTGGGAGGCTCGGTGGAGAGAATTCGATAGCAGCGTTCATCGGAGCAGAGGAGGAAGAAGAGGTCGCCGCGCTCGCTGTGGCGGCCTCCTGGCTTGGTCCAGGGTAGAGGAAGATGTCGCAAGGCACAACGGCGCTCGGGGACTCGTCGGAGAGGGACGGGGACAGCTGTGGCCTCGGGATCGACCGACGCACGGTGACGGTGGCGCTCGGGAGGAGTGAGCGCGTAAGGGAGAGGGGAAAGGGTGGATCTGGGGGAGAAGAGGCGCAAGTGGGAGTGGGCAGTGGGGAGGGAGCCCGAGGAATCGGGGATGCCCTTATCCCCTCGCCGGCGACATGGCAATATAGGGCGGCGCG
>NC_041385.1:419908513-419927386 GCF_002162155.2 Triticum dicoccoides
CGAAGCCCAAGGGGAGGCTAGGGGCTCTCCCACCCCTTCTTCTTTCCTTTCCTTTTTCCTTTTTATTTTCCGTTTTCCAGCAGCTTTTGCTGTTCTTTTAGACACAACTAACTTTGCAAAAATATGCCACTGGTCAAAACAATTTCAAAGAATAATTGGGCACTGCCACAAAAAGTTTGGCGCCTTCAGGAGTTGTCCAAGCATTTTTAGAAAATGAAAAGGACATCTTAAATACTGCTAGACCAGATATTAAATCCTCAGGGGTAATTTGGGAATTCCAAAAATGTTGGCTTCAACATGACAAATATGTAGGGATAATTTGCCATAGGATGAACTATTTTATTTGCATGAAAGAAGAAGCAAATATTTGACATGCAATTTGAATTTGAATTTGAAGCAGATTTTGGAAAAGAGGCATTTTGGCATGATGATCATGATGACATGACCTTCATTACGGGGAGATTATGGTAGTGTGATGCTGGGGATGTTACGCCATATCACTTTGTGGCCTCATGCATGGGATTCCCTCAGCTGCAACCTTACCCTGGCCGGGACCTTTCACGCCCTTTGGTTCACGTATATGATTGTGTCACTAGCATCCATATGACCGAGAACCCGGGCCGACATGACTAGTCGTAAACCCTAGGTGCCACAAACTTACATGGACATGCATACGTAACCCAACAATGAACGTGTCAGTCATCAACGTATGAACCCAAGTCGTAGCAAGCTAAAAGGACTTAAAGGAACAACGCGTGACATTTCCCCAAAGGGACAGACACGGGAACAAAGAAGGATACATGCCAGCCAACCTAAGTGTTCCGGAGTAGTAGCGATCTACCATGGCTCGGTGCAATCACTAGGAGACATTTCCCCATAAGGAAGGCTATCAAGAATAAACAACTAGGTGTCGGATCCCACACATACCAAGCATTTGAATAACATACACACAATATGCTCGATATGTGTAAATACAACATGGCATCACAACAAAACTCTATGACTCAAAGTATTAATTCAATAGCCTCTGACGAGCCAGATATTACAAAGATGGGTCTCATGAGCCAGCATTCAAGTCATACAAGCAACCAGCATATGCGGAAGAATAAACTCTGAGTACAGACATCTGAAAAGAAAGAAGGCTAGAAAGCCTGTCTATCTACAAGACCCTCCAAAGGAGCCAGACCTCTGTCTGGGATTCCCGAGATAATTATCGAAGCCCACGTGGAACTACTATGAGACTGAAGTCTCTCTGCAATAACATAAATTAAGCAAACATGAGTACAAATGTACTCAGCAAGACTTACATCAAAACTAGCTACATATGCATCAGTATCAACAAGGGGTGGTGGAGTTTAACTTTAGCAAGGCAGCTTTGAGTCTGTGGCTATCCTGAACTACGAGTACTTCCTTTGAGGTGGCGCACACGAGTCCACATATTCACCAAATCAATACACCACTATGGATCCGCTCCCGTCTCCCTACGAGAAGGCCATCCATAACACTCACGCTTATCTTGCGCATTTTAGAGTATCAACTTCCAGTTATCTATGAACAATGTAAGCGTTCCAGGTAGCCCATACCCACGGACGCGACTATTCAAATAGATCATATATAACCCTGCAGGGGTGTACTACTTCACACATGCTCCCACCACTTATCGCCGTTTACACGACATGTACTCGGCAACCTTCAAGCGGAAGCCCAACGAGGGTGTCGGCCACGACCTGACTAACCGCACAAGTCTCTAGTCCAGGTTTATCACTTATTTGAGTTCCATCCGCAAGGAAGTTTGGCTGGGGTTTCCACTACAGCCCCAAACGATGTGTGCAGGGTTCCCGAACCCACCAAACGGGTGCCTCGGTACGCCGGGCCACTTGCCTACCACATCACATCCCACCCCTAAGGTCAGCGTTGTGCATGGCCTCCAGCATACTACAAACACCAGAAACTACTTGCAACTCCTGGAAAGAGATCAAGGTGATTAATAAGTCGAGAGAGTCAATAAAGGATCCTAATGTGTGGTAGTAACTGTCTTGGATCACAAACATGGGACTTAGTTCCCGAGGACGTTTCAATGAGACAACCCACCATGTACTCCTACATGGCCTCTCATCGCTACCTTTACCAAATCGTGTTCACACACTTAGCTCCCAACAGTAGGACATGTTCACCTCCATTCCAATCCATCCCAAATGAATCAGACCGCATAACAGGCATAACAAGGAAGCATGAATGACTAGGCATGTGATGGCTCAAACAACTCCTACTCATGTTAGTGGGTTTCAACTATTTACTATGGCAAAGACAGGTCATGCAGAGGAATGGGTTCAACTACCGCAACATGTAATAGTTGAATCATTGTTGTCCTAATGAAGTAAAATAGAGCAAGAGCGAGAAAGTGGGATTGTATCGGAATGTTCAAAGGGGGGATGCTTGCCTGGCACTTCTGAAGATAGCATAGTGTCTTCATCGGTGTCATCGATCACATCGTCGAAACAACGTCTAATGAGAGGGGACAACACCGGCAAACAAGAGGGAGCACAATCAATGCAATGCAACACTATGATGCATGATCATGACATGGCAATATGCATTGAACTAATGCAAAATGCTACCATGTTAGTTGAAGTTCATTTGAATCAAAGATTCAAATTCAAACTCCAAAAGAAGCATTTAAAATGCCCTTTAATTGATTTGACCTGATTAGTAGGTATAAGTTTTTCAAACATGCATGAAAATGCCATAAACAGATTTTTTGGATTTTTCTGATAATTTTTCATATATTATTTCATTTGGAGTTACGTTTAAATTTCTATGATTTTTCAAAGTTTCGGACATTTTCTGAAATTTCCAAATCATTTAGAATTAGAAATAATCCAGAAAATGATTACTACGTTATCGGTGTGTCATGCTAGCGTCACCAGGTCAACAGATACGGTTAGGTCAAACCTAACTGGTGGGACCCGTGTGTCATTGACACATGGACTAATCCTGGTTAAATCCAGTGCTGACTGGGTTTGACCCCATGGTAGGGCCCGCTGTTAGTGGCTCTCGCCATTATTAAACTTGGTTACCACCTAATCTAATGACGCCACGTCAGCACGCCGGAGTTTGGACGGCGGTGACCATTCCGCACGGCGGAGGCGCAGCTGGGCGGCACTACAGGCATAGGGTTCGCATGCTGAGGGCACCAGGCGCATAGCCCTTGATCGCCCACCTCGAGCAGCAGTTGAGTTGGACGCGAGGGTCACCGGAATCGATGCCGACAACGAGGTTTGCAGTGGCCGGAGTGCGAGTGTGCATCGAGATGGTGCTACGAGGCACGGGAGGACGAGTGAGTGCATGCGTTCAGCTCCTGGGGGCTTCCTTAGCACGGTCACGCCCTCAGTTTTGAGCCTGCGTGGCTGTGGCCACGGCGGCGGCGCGATTCTGTCATCGGCGAAACAGCGACTACAATGATAAAAAGAGCATGGGAGCAAAGGGAGAGAAGGCAGGGTCTCACAGCGGTTTCAGCGTTGGTCTCGGCGAGCACGGGTGGGGCTGGGGACAGTGTGGGGTCGCTGGTGATCTCCGCGATCGATGGAGGAAGAAGGGGTCGGGGAGGATGCGTCGGGGCTCTTCCGGTCACGTGATCCGGCGGAGAGGACGAGGGCGGCACGGCGGAGCTCGGGGGCTCGTCGGAGAGGCGAGGGTTTGGCGGCGGACGCAGTGGTTCACGCCGGTAGGCTCGCGACACTTTGGCCTTGGCGAGAAGAAGGCGAGGGAGGGAACACAGAGGCAGGGGAGTGGGCGAGGGGGTTCTAGCCATCTCCCAGGCACGAGAGGGCGGTGAAGGGAGGTCGGGCAGGCAGGGAGGAGGTGGAGGCCTCGAGTGCGCTGGCGTCGACACACCTCTGCCTACTAGCAGAGGTAAGCCCAGGTGACCATGGTCTCTCTCTTTTATTTCTATTTTTCTTTTCTATTTATTTCATTCTGTTTTGATTTGATTTACAAACCAAATCATTTTTTAAACCTTCTGTAAATTTTTATGTGAGCTCAGGAAACTAGTTCAAGGTCACATGCAAACTTAAAAAATATTTGAAGTTTATTTCTTATATAGCAGAAATAAATCCAACTCAAATATGTTATTGATTTAAATCCAAAGTACCAAAATAATTCCTTAAAAATGTTCCTGAATGTTGGTTTGAAATATAATTCTTGCCAACATTCTCAAAACATTTAAAGGAACATTTTAGAAACATAGGATGAGATTTCCACGGTTCTTTGCCCTTCTTTTGATTAAATTTTTGAAGCTTTCGAATTTCCTCAGTTCAAATTTTAGAATTTAGACATGATGCATGGATACTCTCTATGAAACTATTGCAAAAAATTCTAGGTCTGTGACAACTTGCATCTTTTATTTCGCGTTTTATCGAGAGCTATTTATCCAATCTACCATAAATTTATCTATCTTTTTACTGTGGTGGGATTGACAACCCCTCTTACGCATCGAGTTGCAAGTATTTGTTCTTTGTGTCACTATTGCATGTTTATCCAAACACGACAGTCTAATCAGAGACCCTTCGACGAAAGTGTGTGTGATGCATTAATCACAAACCAAGATGAAATAAAACCGTCAAAAAAGATGCAAAACATTTGCGATGGCAGCGATATCGAACACGGTTCAGATTAGAGTTGCATGTGCGATGCGTGGCAAACGATTAATCCAGAAGAACTGTTTGGGATGAGGCAGAACAAGAGAAACGAGCAGCCAGATGAGGGTGTGTGTGATATACGGTGCACACACTGGTGCGCGTTGGTGCTATACAAACGGTTTTTAACCCCTTTCCACGACGACGTTCGGAACCGTTACCTAGTGAGTGTGGGCGATAGGTGGGTCCTTCCCACACGACCCAGAAACCATCGGGGATATGCCCTCCTGGCACACATGCTCGGCAAAATGAGATCGTGTGCGACCGGCAAGCACTCGAATACAGAAATACTTACAGTAGTGCTTAAAAAATACAATTATACAGGCAAAATCATTTCCGGTCGTAAGTACATCCCACACAGTCAGTCACCGCTAAACGTTTCCATTCGTATATACATCCCACACAGTCACTCCAATGAAAATGTTTCCGCAAGGTGGCGTAATGCAAATAGTTTTCAAGAGAATGTCGTGTGTGATTGTTCATTGATCCAACACGGTTTATTCCTAGAAACTGTGTGAGTTGCCTAAGGTCATCGCCCACGGTGTTTTCTCAATAACCGTTTGCAATAGGAAAACCCAATTAGCAAGCTAATTGGCCAATTAGCGGGCTAATTTCCCTATAATTAATAATCCATTTACTAAACTAATTGACATTCATATTAAGCACATAATATATTCCATTTCCATATTAAGGAAGCAGGATTTCATGATTGAAATACATCGAAGTACAACATGATATAGCTTCAGCACTCAGCTACCCCATTACACGACTGCACCAGCAACAAGTTTCACATGCAACATATAGAACCTTCCGAAATTAGCATCATAGACGGTACATAGAGAGATGCATCTCATCTGGAAAACTACTAAAGCGAAAGGCGAATATTGAGCCTTCATTCATGTTGAAGGTCTTTGCAACTTTAGGCTAGTGCCTGTGGATGATTGACCGTCCATCCTTCGATCTCTTCAGGAACACTTCAATATTGAACCGTGGGTGTTGCATGAAAACTTTGCTCGCCTCCTGACCACAGAGGATGTTTGAGAGGTAATCATAAGTGAACCCTGAAAACAAGGATGTGCATAAATACCTTCTCTATATTGGAAATGGGGCAAAGGAATAAAAAAGAAAACGTATAATAGTTAGTACCATTTTGTAAACCTCAGTGCTTCCCATTGTTTCCTGCAAAACATATAAGGTAGTTAGTCATCAGGTTAAGTAAGTGTTCGCATGCTATCAGTAAAATATGTTGATGATAAATAAGCACATTGCAGATTCATCAGATTAATTCAAGCCACATGGAAAACCCATTTATCCAAACCAAGCATGATTAAGAACTAGGAAATATAGCACTTGTATATGTTTCTCATGTATTAAGTGCAACCAAATTTGGTTTATTCCTCACATGGTATACAATAACAGAATGCAGCCACAACAATTGAACATAGCATTACAGAATTGAACCAAGAAATTAACTAATCACCACAACAAATGAACCAAACATTAAGTGAGCACCACATTGCACAATATAACATACTCATAATAGAAGATCAGACAGTTAACCAAACCAAGCATGCCCAACTTGGAAATATAGCAATTGTATTTGTTTCTCATGTATTTAGTACAGCCAAATTGATTTATTTCTCACATGGTATACAATAACAGAATGCAGCCACAACAATTGAACATTGCATTGCAGAATTGAACCAACAGTTAACTAAACACCACAACAAATGAACCAAATGTTAACTTAGCACCACATTGCAAAATATAACATACTCCTAATAGAAGATCAGACAGTTAACCAAACCAAGCATGCTTAACAACTTGGAAATATAGCAATTGCATTTGTTTCTCATGTATTTAGTATAGCCACATTTTATTTATTCGTCACATGGTATACAATAACAGAATGCAGCCACAACAATTGAACATCACATTGTAGAATTGAACCAAGCAGTTAACTAAACACCACAACAAATAAACCAAACATTAACTGAGCGCCACATTGCACAATATAACATACTCCTAATTGAAGATCAGACAGTTAACCAAACCAAGCATGCTTAACAACTTGGAAATATAGCAATTGTATTTGTTTCTCATGTACTCCCTCCGTCCAGAAATACTCGTCGAAGGAATGGATGTATCTAGATGTATTTTAGTTCTAGATACATTCATTTTGATGCATTTCTTCGACAAGATTTCCGGACGGAGGGAGTATTTAGTATAGCCAAATTTGATTTATTTCTCACATGGTATACAATAACAGAATGCAGCCACAACAATTGAACATCGCATTCCAGAATTGAACCAAGCAGTTAACTAAACACCACAACAAATGAACCAAACGTTAACTAAGCACCATATTGCACAATACAACATACTCATAATATAAGATTAGACAGTTAACCAAACCAAGCATGCTTAACAACTTGGAAATATTGCACCCTGAAGAATTGAACATCACAATTGCAGAATTGAACCAAGTTGTTAACTAAGCACCACATTGCACAACATATAGAACAAATACACTAGAATTTGTTAAGGAAAGGCAGTAGCTAGCAAACTGAACATGGGTCCTTATAGTGAGGTAATAAGATAAGCTACTCCTCATTGTCGGAGATATCGATGACGATTGGCTCCTTCAACATGGAAGAGGGTGAGGCCTTCGCATCGTGGGTGACCTCGTTGTAGTGGTGAGTTTCCTGAGCCACTCCGGGCACAAACATGTGGCTCTCGAGATGAGGTAAGCACGTGCACGCTGAGAAAACACCTCGTAGTCTTCGTCGAAGGCACCGATGGGCCTCGAGAAAACGCCACGAACTGTCATTTAAAGCAGCCAACCGCGTTGCGTCATCAGCGTGCGAGGCGTCAATGGTGGCCTCAACGACGAGGTTCTCCCCCAAGATCTGGGGGTCAGCACGAATGGCAGCCATCGTGACCTCATCCGCGCGTGCGGCCTCGATTTGCTTCTCCGCTGCCAAATGCTCCTTGAGATCTTGGCTATACTGCGTGCACCATGGCTTAGGCCGGCGTTTATTTGGTGGAGGGGTCGGTGATTTGGGTGGAAGGTGTCGCGCTCGTGATGGAGGTCGAATCATGTGGGATGTGGAAGGAGGAGGAGGATGGGGGTCGGGTGTGGATTACCTTCCTGGATAAGCGGGGCTGAGCAGCGTGAAGGAGGGTCGCCGGCGCGGAGGCGGCGCGGCAAGCAAGGAGTGAAGGTTTCAACTTGGAAAGGAAGGCGGAAGCAAGGGAAATGTGGCTTTTGGTAAGGGGGAGGGGGCGGGGAGGTAGATATTTCCGTGGAAGCCGAAAATTTGGAATCACTTCAGCGAAAAAAAGGGCGCGCAAAGTGTCATCAGACACGGTCCCTTATTCTGAGCGGGCTGTGGAATGTAGCCATCGCA
Source organism: Triticum dicoccoides (assembly GCF_002162155.2). Taxonomy (NCBI): domain Eukaryota; kingdom Viridiplantae; phylum Streptophyta; class Magnoliopsida; order Poales; family Poaceae; genus Triticum; species Triticum dicoccoides. The sequence goes on from NC_041385.1 coordinate 419,916,618, forward strand.
CCTTCTCGCGTAAGCCGTATGTGCACTATACTCCGACGATGCTCCAAGATATTTTGTGCTGCATCTCACACGGTTGGTTATAACAAACTGTGTGGGATCTACTTGATTTTTCGTCTTGATTTGAAATACATAATGGGGTCACAGCGGCCATGGACGGTGTTTGAATTGCTAGACCTTTTATCTGTAGTGAACATGCAACTATATGCGTGTCATAAAATAATTGGAGTTATTCGGGGTTCGTTTGGAAATTTTAAGCATTAAGTGAGTTCTCAATGCATTTAAGTGCATAATTCAAATTTGAACTACATGCACATACTCCAGTGCATATAAATTGGTTGAAAAATCAAATCTTTGTCCTTGGGTTCATGCTTAGGTCCCATGCAAGAAATGGGAATGAATAGCAAACACCCTGCCACCGTCACTGGGCCGCAAACATTGCGATACCTGGTTTTTAAATTCTAGTAAATCCAAAACTCGTCTGAAATTCATGAAACTTGGCATGCTATCATGGAGCGGCATCAGCGTGTCGTGCTAAATTTTTTGTCCCATTTGGGCAGGTTTAGGTATAAGCTTCTCGCGAACTAGAGCTTCTCACAACAAGCATGATGGTTTCGATAGGGAACACCCCACCTTTGGGGACAAAACTATATCCATTGCCTCTTATTGCTTTGAAAATTTTTCTCATGTCAACATAGAACAACAGGAGTGTTGTGTTATTTTCTGTGATTTTTTGGGGTTTGTTTGGACATTTTAATGCATTAACTGAGTTTTCAATGCATTTATGTGCATAATTCAAATTTGAACTACATGCACATGCTCCAGTGCATATAAATTGGTTGAAAACTCAAATCTGTGTCCATGGGTGCATGCTTAGGTCCCATGCAAGAAATGGAATGAATGTCAAACACCCTGCCGCCATCACTCGGCCGCAAACATTGAGATACCTGGTATTTAAATTCTAGTAAATCCAAAACTTGTCTGAAATTCATAAAACTTGGCATGCTATCATGGAGTGGCATCAACATGTCATGGTAAATTTTTTATCCCATTTCGGGCAGGTTTGGGTATAAGCTTCTCACAAACCAGAGCTTCTCACAACAAGCATGATGGTTTCGATAGGGAACGTCCCACCCATGGGGACGAAACATTATCCATTGCCTCTTAGTGCTTTCAAAAAATTTCTCGTGTCAACATAGAACAACAAGAGTGTTGTGTCAATTTTTGTGATTTTTTGGGTTCGTTTGGACATTTTTATGCATTAACTGAGTTTTCAATGCATTTATGTGCATAATTCAAATTTGAACTACACGCACATGCTCCAGTGCATATAAATTGGTTGAAAAATCAAATTGGTGTCCTTGGGTGCATGCTTAGGTCCCATGCAAGAAATGGGAATGAATTTCAAACACCAGGGCACCGTTGATTGCCGGCAAAACATTGAGATACCTGGTATTTAAATTTTAGTAATTCCAAAGCTTGTCTGAAATTCATGAAACTTGGCATGCTATCATGGAGTGGCACCCGACATGCTGTGGTATTTTTCGTGTCCATTTTGAGAGAAGGCGCACTCGAATAACAGCTAACAAAGACATTTTGAAGAAATAGTTGCCACTTTAATATCTCAAACGTTTGTATAATTCAAATCGTGTGTGTTATGTTAAATATTCATGCCATGCCACGTGTCTTGGTTTTAATGTCTATACGGTTTCATGGCTCTTGATCGGAAATGTTTTGGATAGAACACCCGTATGCAAAGTGAGAGCGGGATTTGTGCATCTCTTGAACACAAACGGTTCTTTTGGATGACCCGTGTGAACCACTTACAAACAATTTGGTAAGATTTGCATCTGTCATATTGGGTATGTTGCCGTTTGTCAAACTAGAAAGATTGAAATTTGTTGATCTAGTAACATTGCCATTTGCCAACCTTGTAACACTTTGATTTTTCAAAATATGAGGCTAAAAATCAATAGCAGTATCTAATTTTTGCAACTAAAATTTACTCCCTCCGTTCCAAAATAGATGACCCAACTTTGTTCTAAAGTTAGTACAAAGTTTAGTCATCTATTTTGGAATGGAGGGAGTAGTAATTAAGCATAGATGGAGGCGAGGAGGCGTGTTCAGCCGGGCATGCAGTGGGCGACGCAGTACTATTCGATTTGACAGCGGGCAACGCAGTTCCTGATACGGCTTTAATGCAGACGAGGGAGAGGGTAGCGGTTCCTGAAATGTTGAATGGCCAATGATGCATCCTCCTTCAATTAGCATCGTGTGAATGCATGAGGGAAGTAATGGGAGGAGGACCGGGAAAAGAGGCAGCATGATGTGAATGCAACACAGTTTGCACTAAGCATCTACACTAATAAGCGCAAAAGTGCTCACTCCAGACCCATGGAGGCGATGCGCGCGAGCGGCCAGCGGCTGTGCTAGATGGTCCACTATGCCAACCTGCGGCATGGCACCATGGATCGTCTCCACACGGTGTTGGCGACCGGCTGGTGGATGGCCGTCGTCGACGCCAGCTACGACTCTTAGTACGACTAGATGATCGTTCACACCACCAAACAGGTTCACCGTTGTCAAGAAGCTCGTGGATGACATCCCCATACTCCTCCAGCCCGCGCGCACGGGCTCCTCATTGCCTGCCACCCTAATCGGCCTTCATGGTCGGAACCTCTTTCAAGCACTGGTGGCCCTGCGACTGCCCGCCGACGCCACGAAGAATGTCCACCTGGAGGTCGCGCTCGCCATGAGGTGCCTTGCCCTACAAGAAACCGTCGACCTACACATCCATGTGTATGAGCAAATCATGTACATATGTATCTAAAAGGCCAGTGAGGACGCTATGATGTTGGCCTTCCTCAACCGGCTAGAAGCCTTGGAGGCCATTGCTGAGAGGCACCTTGACCTCGCCACAAAAGCCGCCGCTCGTTAGCCGCCGGTCGGTGGCCCGACGCACTGAGTTGAAGAGGAGGAGGTTTTACATTGATGGATGCATCTTTCTTCTTGCCTCCTGTAACCACCACTGTGGCCTTAGTTCTTATTGTGCTATTGCATTCTCGTTCTAGTCAATACAGACATGTGTGATCCCTTTGCTTAATTATATGCATCACTGTAACTAGTACTCCATCCGTCAATTTATAATTTGTGCTGCCAGTGTTTGGGGCTGGCGCACGATCATGCATGTTTGTGTGCATGCTGTTGCGCTGGGTGCGGCGCGACGATGCAGTTACCCGCTGCAAAAACTGCCATGCAGGGGACGTGGCATTGACCATTGGGCAGCAACAATTGGGCATCCGGGTGCCCAATAAAGGATGCAAAGAGGGATCCTACAGCAGCAAGGACCAGCTTCCCTACAGATAGCTCATCTAACAGAACTCCCAAGTTAAGTGTGCTAATGCTGGAGTAGTCATCAGATGGGTGACCGGATGGGAAGTGGCCTTGATGTTAATTTAACTGATGTGATGGGTCATTGTAAACATTGAATTGCATGAATGTATGTAGTGCTCCATCATATTAGTTGAATTAACCCCGAGGTCCGTGTTTTGTAATTTTTTAGATTTTTTGTTTTTTGTACACATGTTGATTGGCTTGAAGACGGTCTATCTTGTTACTGTTTGATAATTTTTGTTTTTTGAACACATGTTGATTGGCTTGAATGAAGGTCCATCCCGTTACTTTACAATATGTTTCCAAAACATGGAGCTCAAGGTTAATTCAACTAATAGGACGGAGCATTATATACATTCAGCGCAATTAAATGTTTTCCAAAGAAACTGATATGATTTCTGTGAAACTTATAAGTCTTGTATGTCAAATTAATTAACCTCTGTGTACTTGTTCTCAAATTAACCTCCGGGACATTTTGTTGCGTCTCACACACATCTTGTTAAGTCGAACATTTTATGTTCTCTTCCCTAATCGAAAACAGTTCATTCGACTAAACATATGTCGTATATCACGCACACATTGATTTGGCTGACCGTTTCTGTTGCTTTCCCTAATAGCAAACAGTTCATCGGAGCGAACCGTATGGCGTGTATCGCACACACATTGATATGGCTGCCCATTTCTGTTGTTCTATATAATCGCAAACAGTTCGTCTGGATCAACCGTATGCCCTGCATCGAACACGGAACTAAAATCTGAAACATGTTTGATGCATCCGTCATCGCAAATGTTTTGCACCTTTTTTGACGGGTTTTTTACACCACCGTTTGTGATTATGGCATCACACATAGTTTTGTCAAAGGGTGTCTGATCATAGTGTCGCGTTAGCAGCATCCTGCAATAGTGACAGTTCACTAGGATGAACTGTGTGTGATTACGCACCACAATAGAAACGGTCAGCCAGCTCAAGGTGTGTGCGATGGAGGGCATATAGTTCACTCGGCTGAACTGTTTGCGATGAGCCAAGACAACAAAAATAGTTCAACTGAACAAGATATGTGTGATACGTGGCAAACAGGTCCGTAATCAGAAATGTGTGCGAAGACCAATAATAACATAGACGATTGCTGCTAATAAGCCGTGTGATTTGCTCTGTCTACTGAAGAATAACACACACACACACACACACACACACACACACACACATATATATATATATATATATATATATATAATAAACATCCAATTACATAAGTGAGTATACAGATCATTCGCACACATCTCAATAAACAATTGCATGCATTCTAAACTAGGAGGAACGATCGTCTAGTCATCTACTTCTTGTGATGGTCCTGCCACTGCTCTATGGCTCGATCCCTTGTCTGGGGAAGGAAGAAGATAGTTCCTCATGTCAACGATGTGCATGTACATCTCGTAGCTTGTGTATGTTCCCTTGTCCGCGTACTTGACGTGTTGTTCATCCAGTCTCTCATGCCAGGCATTCTTGTGCTTCTTGCTCTCATCCTTCATCTTCATGTAGTAGGGGTTGATGATGGCCGAGGAGAGGTCAACCAGGGAGTTCTGTTTGTTGTTGTCGCTGCCCAGAGCATGTAGTGGTCTTGGATGTTGACAAGATTCTGGCATTTCAAGCCTAAAACCTTGAGCGCTTTTAGATCATTGGTGGTGTCCACCGTAGTGAAACTGCAGTCGGAGTTGTTGATAAACCTGGAGAAATGCTCACAAGGCCTTGTGGCTAAGTGTTAGTGGTAGACGAGGATGTCATGTCGCACACACAACTAGGAGACGACAACCTTCTGATCGTGACCGGCACGACCGCTGGTCTACTCGAGGTCGAAGCCGGCCACGTGGTACTTGTCTTCAGCAAGCAACTGCTCCATAGTTTGGATGGAGATATCCACCAAGACTGGCTCGTTCGTGTACACCACCAAGAGGGCCTTCCCCCTCATGTGGGTGTCCACTACATGGTGTGTGGTGAAATGCCCCCTGTTGTCGTCGGCGGCCGCTGGGAGCGTCATTGGAGCCACGGGGAGCGCCATTGGAACCTCTGGATGTCCTCTCTGTATGTGTCGTCATGGGTGCGCTTATTATGTCGTGTGGCGTGAGAGATGAAGGTAAATGGCCACAAGAATAAATGGGGGCCAGGCGGCCTGGATACTCGGCGCATCCGCATGACAGTTTTTGTAGTGGCTAACTGCATCATGGTGTTGCGCCTAGCACAACCGCATGCATAATGGTTGCACGAACGTACGTGATCATGCGCCGGCCCCAAACACTGGTAGTGTGCGTGGAGGGACGATGTCAGAGCGCCCGGAGGGACGTGAGAGCAGAGCGCACCGCGGCCGCCACCGCGAGCAACCACAGGCATAGAGCAGTTGAACACACAGGGAATGGTCGTCTACAAGCCGGCCAGCAGTTGCGTCGCTGCATAGAGAGCGGCCGTGTGCTACTCCCTTCGTCTTGGTCTATTAGTCCCCTTTATATTATGTGCCATATTTTGATCTTAAATTTAACCAACAAAATTTTAATGCATGTTATAAAAATTATATGATTGGAAACTATGTTCAAATACGAATCCAACGATATAATCTTTGGCGACATGCATTCGTACTTTGTAGTTAAATCTCTAGTCAAAATTAGCCACAAAAATACCAGGCCAGGGGTAGTAGGTAATTTAATCGCAAATGTCTTTTTATTAACCGTATGTGTACATGTCCTTTCGTCCTCCTCTCGCATGTATTGTCACCCCACTGCCATAGACGGCTTAGAGCTCAAGCTTGAGCAGCGCATGGGGGCGTTCTTTTCGCCAAACGATGGTGAGTTCGTTCCCGCGCAACTGCACAGGTTCCCGCGTCAGCTTCCCACCCAACTCGGTGAAATCCCCCAAAATCCCAATGCTTAATGTCCTGCTATATAAACCCTCACGACCGGCAAGTCCTGTGTGGCATTTTCCCCTCCCTCCCTATAGTTTATCTCTTCTGCTTCTCCCACAATCGCCAATGGCACCGGTCCGTCGTCGTCGCACGGCCACTCCACAGTCATCAGAGGATAGCTCTAGCTCGGAGGCTACACCGCGGCGGTGGTGCAGTCCCCGGGGTAGTGTAGTGCGTGTAGCGTCCCTGTTGGGTGTGCGTGGAACACCCACCAGACGCTCCACCGCCGCTGCGTGTCGGTAGCTATCGCCGGCCACCATTGCTGCCACCCCACCGTCTACCGCCGTGGCCGCCACACTACCGTCGAAAGCCAGGGCCATTGCCCGCTTCGCCTCCACAACCTGAAGGCCAGAGGTGGCCATCGTGGCCACCGCCCCATTGCCAGCCACCGTGGCCATCACCCGCTCCGCCACTGCCGCTCGAAGGCGGGAGGAGGACTTGGAGGCCTGCACATGCATTAGCAACCTTGTGCACTACATCGAGTTCGTGTGGGAGGAGGAGGAGCGCCTCATCGAGCACGGAAAGAGCCTTACCGCTATTGTGGCCGTAGCACACGCTGCCACAGAGGCGAGTAGTCAGGAGATCTACGAGGAGTCCCACTGTCGGTGTCAAAACCAAAGGATCTCGGGTAGGGGGTCCCGAACTGTGCGTCTAGGTGGATGGTAACAGGAGACAAGGGACACGATGTTTTTACCCAGGTTCGGGCCCTCTTGATGGAGGTAAAACCCTACTCCTGCTTGATTAATATTTATGATATGGGTAGTACAAGAGTAGATCTACCACGAGATCAGAGAGGCTAAACCCTAGAAGCTAGCCTATGGTATGATTGTTGTTCGTCCTACAGACTAAAACCCTCCGGTTTATATAGGCACCGAAGAGGGTTAGGGTTACAGAGAGTCGGTTACAATGGTAGGTGATCTACATATCCGTATCGCCAAGCTTGCCTTCCACGCCAAGGAAAGTCCCATCCGGACACGGGACGAAGTCTTCAATCTTGTATCTTCATAGTCCAGGAGTCCGGCCAATGGTCATAGTCCGGCTATCTGGACACCCCCTAATCTGGGACTCCCTCCGTAGCCCCTAAACCAGGCTTCAATGACGATGAGTCCGGCGTGCATATTGTTTTCGGCATTGCAAGGCGGGTTCCTTCTCTGAATACTTCATAGAAGATTTTGAACACAAGGATAGTGTCCGGCTGTGCAAAATAAGTTCCACATACCACCGTAGAGAGAATAATAGTTACACAAATTCAATCTGCTGACGTATTCCATGGCGTGACATCACACCATGGCCAAGCCTTTATTCGAATCGGTTTTATTGTCCCACCTCAGCGCGTTTAGCGAGGCGGTTTCCTTGGCATGTCTTGTCGAAGCAGAGATCGTGTCCCCTGATTCTGGGATTCTCATCAATATGGGCGTGGGTAACCCCACCGCGCCATCGATTATGGCGTTTGGGAGATAAGCGAGTTTTACCAAGCTGGTGGGGACGCATAGCTTCGTCCGTCCATATAAGGGGATAAGGATCCACTTTTTCACACACGCCTTCTTCCTCCTTTGCTCATCCATTTCCGCGCACTCGAGCTCCAGCGCCCAAGTCCGCACATCTCGCCTCAACCTTCCCCAGCCATGTCCGGAGGGGGAGGCAAGTGGATGGTCTCGTCCGTCACAGAGGGGCACATCAAAAAGCTGCGGAAGGCCGGATACTTGTCCAGCGACATCACACATTAGCTCCCCGACAAGGGGCAGCTTATCCCCACCCCCAGGCCCCATGAGAGGGTGGTGTTCCTCACCCACTTCCTCCGTGGACTAGGTTTTCCACTACACCCATTTGTCCGGGTTGGATTTCCACGATCTGGCCCCGAATTTCATCCTCAACATCTCGGCGTTCATCGTCGTCTGCGAGGCCTTCCTCTGCATCCAGCCCCACTTCGGCTTATGGCTGAAGACCTTCAATGTCAAGCCGAAGGTAGTGGGCGGCAGCCAGGCGGAGTGCGGAGGTGCCATGGTGGGAAGGATGCCCAACGTCTTATGGCTCGAGGGATCCTTTGTGGAGACCATAAAGGGGTGGCAATCGGGGTGGTTCTACATCACCGAGCCGCGTGACCCTAAATGGGTGGCGGCCCCCAAATTCCGATCTGGCTTCCCTACACGGCTCACCTCTTGGAAAGAGACGTGCCTGACATGGGGTAATTCGGAAGAGCTCACCGGACTCCAAACCTGCGTCCAAAACCTGGTGAACAAGAAGCTCAAGCTTGTCAACGTAGTCCAGGTCATACTCATCCGCCGGATCCTCCCGTGCCAACAACGGGCCTTCAACTTGTGGGAGTTTGATCTGGCACAGCACCAAACCTTGAGCAGGCTCTTCGACACTACTTACGAAGATGCCTAGAAGGTGCTGTTCAAGGGCGCCGAGGCTCCCGCATCCGCTACCGAAGATCGCGGATTCAGCTCACAGCGTCAAGCCAGCGAGGTAAGCTATTTTACCCTTTACAGGACACTTGTTTTTCATAGTTTGACTCTATGCGGGATCTAAACTCCCTTACCTTTGATAGGCCTGGCAGAAGACGTCCGGGTAGGTTGACTATCCGGCTCCCTTGCCAGAAGACCCAGCGGACACCCGATTGACGGGGCTGCTGGTTCCGGCACCTCACGTGGTGCCGGAGAAGAAGGCCAAGAAGAAGGCCACGGGAACTCGAAGGAGTTCCCAGCGCCAGGTGTTGTCGGACTCATCGTCCGATGACTCCGAGGCGGACTCCTCCCACGAAGACAAGGAGGAGGAAAAAGAGGCCTCTCCCACAGCGGGGGGAGAGAAGAAAAGGAAGGCTACCCCAACTGGGGAGGCCGGAGGGTCCAAGAAAGGAAGGACCCTTCCTCCGGACTACTCCACCAACGCCGACGACGGCGAAGAGGAGTGGCGACCGAGGGCTAAGCCCCTGGCGACATCCTAAGTGTCCGGATACCAGAATAACTCATGGTGTTTCGTTTGTCGTATAGAATCTCCTAACGCCGAATATAACCCTGCAGCTCGCCCAAGGACGGGCTCGACGCTTCAACGAGCGGCTCCCTGGCTTCGTTGGACGTGAATAGCACTTCACTTCCGGCTGCCTCCTCTCCTCGCGTTGCGGATGACGCCAAGGTGGGGTCCCAAAAGGGGCCCAGCCAGGAGGAGGTGGTCCAGGAGGCGCCGCAAGGCAACCTCCCGGACTCCAGGTGCAAGGGGGATAAAACCCCAAAGGGCTCTAAGTCCGCCCATTGGCCGGACTCCGTACTGGAACCTTCAGTGGTTCCGGAGTCCGGCAGGCGGCCCCTTCATAAGAAGGGCGAGACTGCGACACCGGTGACCTCCGTCCAACCGGAGGCACCGGATAATTTGCTGGAGGCGCTTAACGGCGCCTCCATCGATGAGGAGCACCGCACTGTTATGAGTGTGGTGATCCAGAAAGTTCAGTCCGCCAAGAGCGGGCTGGTTGAAGCCTGTGCACTACTAGGAAAAGGGCTATAGATGGGATGGGTACTAATGGCGCACCTGTCAGGTAGTGCGCCACTACTATATACTAATGGCGCACCATTTGTTGATGCGCCATTAGTGTGGAAGACACTAATGGCACACCGGACACACGGTGCGCCACTAGTAATAATTTTTTTTCCATTTTTCCATAAATACTAATGGCGCATCCGAGCGAAGTGCGCCATTACTAGTTCTAACTAGTAATGGCGCACTGGACACAGAGTGCGCCATTAGAATATATGCTTTTTTTTTGCAAAACTTCTAATGGTACCAGGGTCGACCCCCCGCTCCACCGGCCGCCGCTGCCGACCGCACCCTCCACCGAACCCCCGTCCCACCGCACCCTCCCCCGCTCCACCGGCCGCCGCCGCCGACCCCCGGCCCGCACCCTCCCCCACTCCACCGTCGCAGATGACCCACCACACCCTCCACTCCACCTTTTTCATATTCATACATATTTCCAAATAACAAATTTGAACATATTTTTAAAAAAAATTATAACTGTTTTTATAAAAAAATATTACTGTTATGATTTAAACAAGCTTGAAGATATTTAAACACAAATAAATATTAAACAGCATTTTAAATGCATAAAAATAAAAATTGGGGAGCCTGGGAATCGAACCCAGGACCTCCTAGTGTGTGTGTTGCGTGCTAACCAGTCGGGCTAGTGGGCGGGTTCTGATCTAGACTGGGTTAGGTGGAATATAACCTGAGGGCTCGAACTGTAATAAAAAAACATACTAATGGCGCACTGCTGTGGGGTGCGCCATTAGTAATCTCCCCCTAGCTAATTCCACCCTCTCCCTCGCCAGATCCCTTCGTGCCTCTCCCTCGCCAGATCGACCCCCGCCGCCGCCGCCCCGACCCCCGCCGCCCCCGCGCCCCCGCGCCCCCCACCACTGCAGCTCCCCCGCGCTG
>NC_041385.1:419927626-420028617 GCF_002162155.2 Triticum dicoccoides
ACGTCCCCTCCCTCGCTTCCCCCTAGCTTCTCCTCCTCCTCCTCTCACCGCCCGAGCCTTCTTCTGCTCAGAAGGTCAAGAAGGAGACCCCTTGCTCCGGATCGCCGCCCACCGCCTCCTCGACACCGGCGCCCGAGAAGGTCGTGTCGGCGCCCCCCGCCGCCCTCGCGCCGGACTCGCCACCCGCGCCCAAGCTCAGGCCCGCCCCCACGCCCTACGAGGCGCATCACCGGCCGACCAAGTACCAGACGTCCCTGTCCCCGTAGCCGCTGGACTACACGCCGCCCCCACCGCCCAAGCCCAAGCCGGAGCCCAGGCTATCCAAGCTCGAGGTATCCCCCTTTTTCTGTTGGGGAACGTTGCAGAAAATTAAAAATTTTCCTACGGTTTCACCAACATCCATCTATGAGTTCATCTAAGCAACGAGTCATGGGAGAGAGTTTGCATCTACATACCACTTGTAGATCACGTGCGGAAGCTTGCAAGGGGATGGTGATGATGGAGTCGCACTCGACGTGATTCGAATCACCGATGTCCAAGTGCTGAACGGACAGCACCTCCGCGTTCAACACACGTACGAGACGAGAGACGTCTCCTCCTTCTTGATCCAGCAAGGGGGAAGGAGAGGTTGAGGAAGCTCGCTCCAACGGCAGCACGACGCCGTGGTGGTGTTGGTGCAGCAGTACTCCGACAGGGCTTCGCCAAGCGCTTAACGGAGGAGGAGAGGTGTTGGGAAGGGGAGGGGCTGCGCCTTTGGATGTGTGCAGCAGCCCTCCCCCCACTCCTCTATTTATAGGGGAAGGGGCAACGGGGGCCGACCCCTCTAGATGGGATCTACAGGGGGGCGGCGGCCAGGGAGGGGGGACTTGCCCCCCATGCAAGGGGGCGCCCCCTTTAGGGTTTCCCTTCCAACCCTAGGCGCATGGGCCCAAGGTGCGAGGCGTGCCCAGACCTCCAGGGGCTGGCTCCCTCCCCTTTGCGGCCCATGTGGCCCTCCGGGAGGGGTGGCCCCTCCCGGTGGACCCCCGGAACCCCTCCGGTGGCCCCGATACAATACCGATAAGCCCCCGAAACTTTCCGGTGTCCGTATGACAACTTCCCATATATAAAACTTCACCTCCGGACCATTCCGGAACTCCTCGTGATGTCCAGGATCTCATTCGGGACTCCGAACAACATTCGGTAGTCACATACTAGTCTTCCTACTAACCCTAGCGTCACCGAACCTTAAGTGTGTAGACCCTACGGGTTCGGGAGACATGCAGACATGACCGAGACGACTCTCGGGCAATAACCAACAGCGGGATCTGGATACCCATGTTGGCTCCCACATGCTCCTCGATGATTTCATCGGTTGAACCACGATGTCGAGGATTCGATCAAAACCCTGTATGCAATTCCCTTTGTCAATCGGTACGTTACTTGCCCGAGACTCGATCGTCGGTATCCCAATGCCTTGTTCAGTCTCGTTACCGGCAAGTCACTTTACTCGTACCGTAATGCATGATCCCGTGGCCAACACCTTGGTCACCTTGAGCTCATTATGATGATGCATTACCGAGTGGGGCCAGAGATACCTCTCCGTCACACGGAGTGACAAATCCCAGTCTTGCTCCGTGTCAACCCACCAGACACTTTCGGAGATACCTGTAGTGCACCTTTATAGTCACCCAGTTACGTTGTGACGTTTGATACACCCAAAGCACTCCTACGGTATCCGGGAGTTACACGATCTCATGGTCGACGGAAGAGATACTTGACATTGGCAAAGCTCTAGCAAACGAACTACACGATCTTTGTGCTATGCTTAGGATTGGGTCTTGTCCATCACATCATTCTCCTAATGATGTGATCCCGTTATCAACGACATCCAATGTCCATAGTCAGGAAACCATGACTATTTGTTGATCACAACGAGCTAGTCAACTAGAGGCTCACTAGGGACATATTGTGTTCTATGTGTTCACACGTGTATTACCATTTTCGGATAATACAGTTATAGCATGAACAAAAGACAATTATCATGAAAAATGAAATATAATAATACTTTTATTATTTCCTCTAGGGCATATTTCCAACAGTCTCCTACTTGCACTAGAGTCACCAATCTAGTTACATCGTGATGAATCGAACACCCATAGAGTTCTGGTGTTGATCATGTTTTGCTTGCGAGAGAGGTTTAGTCAACGGATCTGCGACATTCAGATCCGTATGTACTTTGCAAATATCTATGTCTCCATCTTGAACATTTTCACGGATGGAGTTGAAACGACGCTTGATGTGCCTGGTCTTCTTGTGAAACCTGGGCTCCTTGGCAAGGGCAATAGCTCCAGTGTTGTCACAGAAGAGTTTGATCGGGCCCGACGCATTGGGTATGACTCCTAGGTCGGTGATGAACTCCTTCACCCAAATCGCTTCATGCGCTGCCTCCGAGGCTGCCATGTACTCCGCTTCACACGTAGATCCTGCCACGACACTCTGCTTGTAGCTGCACCAGCTTACTGCTCCACCATTCAACATATACACGTATCCGGTTTGTGACTTAGAGTCATCCAGATCTGAGTCAAAGCTAGCGTCGACGTAACCCTTTACGACGAGCTCTTCGTCTCCTCCATAAACGAGAAACATGTCCTTCGTCCTTTTCAGGTACTTGAGGATATTCTTGACCGCTGTCCAGTGTTCCTTGCCGGGATTACTTTGGTATCTTGCTACCAAACTTACGGCAAGGCTTACATCGGGTCTGGTACACAGCATGGCATACATAATAGATCCTATGGCTGAAGCATAGGGGATGACACTCATCTCTTCTTTATCTCTTGCCGTGGTCGGTGACTGAGCCGAGCTCAATCTCACACCTTGTAACATAGGCAAGAACCCTTTCTTGGACTGATCCATTTTGAACCTCTTCAAAATCTTATCAAGGTATGTGCTTTGCGAAAGACCTATGAGGTGTCTCGATCTATCTCTATAGATTTTGATGCCTAATATATAAGCAGCTTCTCCAAGGTCCTTCATTGAAAAACACTTATTCAAGTAGGCCTTAATGTTGTCCAGAAGTTCTATATTATTTCCCATCAAGAGTATGTCATCTACAACATATAATATGAGAAATGCTACAGAGCTCCCACTCACTTTCTTGTAAACGCAGGCTTCTCCATAAGTCTGCATAAACCCAAACGCTTTGATCATCTCATCAAAGCGAATGTTCCAACTCCGAGATGCTTGCACCAGTCCATAAATGGATCGCTGGAGCTTGCATACTTTGTTAGCGTTCTTAGGATCGACAAAACCTTCCGGATGCATCATATACAGCTCTTCCTTAAGATGTCCGTTAAGGAATGCCATTTTGACGTCCATCTGCCATATCTCATAATCATAGTATGCGGCAATTGCTAACATGATTCGGACGGACTTCAGCTTCGCTACGGGAGAGAATGTCTTGTCGTAGTCAATCCCTTGAACTTGTCGATAACCCTTAGCGACAAGTCGAGCTTTATAAATGGTAACATTACCATCCGCGTCCGTCTTCTTCTTAAAAATCCATTTGTTTTCTATCGCTCGCCGTTCATCGGGCAAGTCTGTCAAAGTCCATACTTTGTTTTCATACATGGATTCTATCTCGAATTTCATGGCTTCAAGCCATTTGTTGGAATCTAGGCCCGCCATCGCTTCTTCATAGTTCGAAGGTTCACCGTTGTCCAACAACATAATTTCCAGGACAGGGTTGCCGTACCACTCTGGTGCGGAACGTGTCCTTGTGGACCTACGAAGTTCAGTAGCAACTTGATCCGAAGTACCTTGATCATTATCATTGTTTTCCTCTTCAGTTGGTGTGGGCATTACAGGAACGGTGTCCTGCGCTGCACCACTTTCCCGTTCGAGAGGTAGTACTTCATCGAGTTCTACTTTCCTCCCACTTACTTCTTTCGAGAGAAACTCTTTTTCCAGAAAGCATCTGTTCTTGGCAACAAAGATCTTGCCCTCGGATCTTAAGTAGAAGGTATACCCGACAGTTTCCTTAGGGTATCCTATGAAGACGCATTTTTCCGACTTGGGTTCGAGCTTTTCAGGTTGAAGTTTCTTGACATAAGCATCGCATCCCCAAACTTTTAGAAACGACAGCTTAGGTTTCTTCCCAAACCATAATTCATACGGTGTCGTCTCAACGGATTTAGACGGTGCCCTATTTAAAGTGAATGTAGTTGTCTCTAGAGCGTATCCCCAAAATGATAGCGGTAAATCGGTAAGAGACATCATAGACCGCGCCATATCCAATAGAGTGCGATTACGACGTTCGAACACAGCGTTACGCTGAGGTGTTCCAGGCAGCGTGAGTTGTGAAATGATTCCACATTTCCTTAAGTGTGTACCAAATTCATGACTTAAGTATTCTCCTCCACGATCTGATCGTAAGAACTTTATCTTTCGGTCACGTTGATTCTCCACCTCATTCTGAAATTCCTTGAACTTTTCAAAGGTCTCAGACTTGTGTTTCATTAAGTAGACATACGCATATCTACTCAAGTCATCAGCGAGAGTGAGAACATAATGATATCCTCCGCGAGCCTCAACGCTCATTGGACCGCACACATTAGTATGTATGATTTCCAATAAGTTGGTTGCTCGCTCCATTGTTCCGGAGAACGGAGTCTTGGTCATTTTGCCCATGAGGCATGGTTCGCATGTGTCAAACGATTCATAATCAAGAGACTCTAAAAGTCCATCAGCATGGAGCTTCTTCATGCGCTTGACACCAATGTGACCAAGGCGGCAGTGCCACAAGTATGTGGGACTATCGTTATCAACTTTACATCTTTTGGCATCCACACTATGAACATGTGTAATATTACGCTCGAGATTCATTAAGAATAAACCATTGACCATCGGAGCATGACCATAAAACATATCTCTCATATAAATCGAACAACCATTATTCTCAGACTTAAATGAGTAGCCATCTCGTATTAAACGAGATCCAGATACAATGTTCATGCTCAAACTTGGCACTAAATAACAATTATTAAGGTTCAAAACTAATCCCGTGGGTAAACGTAGAGGCAGCATGCCGACGGCGATCACATCGACTCTGGAACCATTCCCGACGCGCATCGTCACCTCGTCCTTCGCCAGTCTCCGTTTATTCCGCAACTCCTGCTATGAGTTACAAATATGAGCAATGGCACCGGTAACAAATACCCAGGAGTTACTACGAGTACTGGTAAGGTACACATCGATTACATGTATATCAAATATACCTTTGGTGTTGCCGGCCTTCTTATCCACTAAGTATTTGGGGCAGTTCCGCTTCCAGTGACCCTTCCCCTTGCAATAAAAGCACTCAGTCTCAGGCTTGGGTCCATTCTTTGACTTCTTCCTGGCAACTGGCTTACCGGGCGCGGCAACATCTTTGCCGTCCTTCTTGAAGTTCTTCTTACCCTTGCCCTTTTTGAACTTAGTGGTCTTATTGACCATCAACACTTGATGTTCTTTCTTGATTTAAGCCTCTGCTGACTTCAGCATCGAGAACACTTCAAGAATGGTCTTCACCATCCCCTGCATGTTGTAGTTCATCACAAAGCTCTTGTAGCTAGGTGGGAGCGACTGGAGGATTCTGTCAATGACCGCCTCATCTGGGAGGTTAATGTTCACCTGGGTCATACGGTTGTGCAACCCAGACATCTTCAGGATGTGCTCACTGACAGAACTGTTTTCCTCCATCTTACAATTGTAGAACTTGTCGGAGACATCATATCTCTCGACCCGGGCATGAGCTTGGAAAACTAGTTTCAGCTCTTCGAACATCTCATATGCTCCGTGATGCTCAAAACGCTTTTGGAGCCCGGTTCTAAGCTGTAAAGCATGCCGCACTGAACGAGGGAGTAATCATCAGCACGAGCTTGCCAAGCGTTCATAACGTCTTGGTTCTCTGGGACGGGAGCGTCACCTAGCGGTCCTTCTAGGACATATTGCTTCCTGGCAGCTATGAGGATGATCCTCAGGTTACGGACCCAGTCCGTATAGTTGCTGCCATCATCTTTCAGCTTGGTTTTCTCTAGGAACGCGTTGAAGTTCATGTTGACCTGAGCGTTGGCCATTTGATCTACAAGACATATTTGCAAAGGTTTTAGACTAAGTTCATGATAATTAAGTTCTAATCAAATTATGAACTCCCACTCAGATTAGACATCCCTCTAGTCATCTAAGTGTTACATGATCCGAGTCGACTAGCCCGTGTCCGATCATCACGTGAGACGGACTAGTCATCGTCGGTGAACATCTTCATGTTGATCGTATCTTCCATACGACTCGTGTTCGACCTTTTGGTCTCCGTGTTCCGAGGCAAGGTCTGTACATGCTAGGCTCGTCAAGTTAACCCTAAGTGTTTTCGCTGTGTAAAACTGTCTTACACCCGTTGTATGTGAACGTAAGAATCCATCACACCCGATCATCACGTGGTGCTTAGAAGCGATGAACTGTAGCAACGGTGCACAGTTAGGGGAGAACACTTCTTGAAATTTTTGTAAGGGATCATCTTATTTACTACCGTCGTCCTAAGTAAACAAGATGCATAAACATAATAAACATCACATGCAATTATATAGTTGTGACATGATATGGCCAATATCATATAGCTCCATTGATCTCCATCTTCGGGGCTCCATGATCATCTTGTCACCGGCTTGACACCATGATCTCCATCATCGTGTCTTCATGAAGTTGTCACGCCAACGACTACTTCTACTTCTATGGTTAACGCGTTTAGCAATAAAGTAAAGTAGTTTACATGGCGTTCTTCAATGACACGCAGGTCATACAAAAAATAAAGACAACTCCTATGGCTCCTGCCGGTTGTCATACTCATCGACATGCAAGTCGTGAATCCTATTACAAGAACATGATCTCATACATCACAATTCATCATTCATCACAACTTCTGGCCATATCACATCACATGATCAATCACTGCAAAAACAAGTTAGACGTCCTCTAATTGTTGTTGCATCTTTTACGTGGCTGCAATTGGGTTCTAGCAAGAACGTTTTCTTACCTATGAATAACCACAACGTGATTTTGTCAACTTCTATTTACCCTTCATAAGGGCCCTTTTCATCGAATCCGCTCCAACTAAAGTGGGAGAGACAGACACCCGCCATCCACCTTATGCAACTAGTGCATGTCAATCGGTGGAACCGGTCTCACGTAAGCGTACGTGTAAGGTTGGTCCGGGCCGCTTCATCCCACAATACCGCTGAAGCAAGAAAAGACTAGTAGAGGCAAGCAAGTTGACAAGATCCACGCCCACAACAAAATTGTGTTCTACTCATGCATTAGAGAACTACGCATAGACCTAGCTCATGATGCCACTGTTGGGGAACGTTGCAGAAAATTAAAAAAATTCCTACGGTTTCACCAAGATCCATCTGTGAGTTCATCTAAGCAACGAGTCATGGGAGAGAGTTTGCATCTACATACCACTTGTAGATCACGTGCGGAAGCTTGCAAGGGGATGGTGATGATGGAGTCGCACTCGACGTGATTCGAATCACCGATGTCCAAGTGCTGAACGGACAGCACCTCCGCGTTCAACACACGTACGGGACGGGAGACGTCTCCTCCTTCTTGATCCAGCAAGGGGGAAGGAGAGGTTGAGGAAGCTCACTCCAATGGCAGCACGACGGTGTGGTGGTGTTGGTGCAGCAGTACTCCGACAGGGCTTCGCCAAGCGCTTAACGGAGGAGGAGAGGTGTTGGGGAGGGGAGGGGCTGCGCCTTTGGATGTGTGCAGCAGCCCTCCCCCCACCCCTCTATTTATAGGGGAAGGGGAAAGGGGGGCCGACCCCTCTAGATGGGATCTAGAGGGGGGGCGGCGGCCAGGGAGGGGGGACTTGCCCCCCAAGCAAGGTGGGCGCCCCCTTTAGGGTTTCCCTTCCAACCCTAGGCGCATGGGCCCAAGGTGGGGGGCGCGCCCAGCCCTCCAGGGGCTGGCTCCCTCCCCTTTGCGGCCCATGTGGCCCTCCGGGAGGGGTGGCCCCTCCCGGTGGACCCCCGGAACCCCTCCGGTGGCCCCGATACAATACCGATAAGCCCCCGAAACTTTCCGGTGTCCGTATGACAACTTCCCATATATAAAACTTCACCTCTGGACCATTCCGGAACTCCTCGTGACGTTCGGGATCTCATCCGGGACTCCGAACAACATTCGGTAGTCACATACTAGTCTTCCTACGAACCTTAAGTGTGTAGACCCTACGGGTTCGGGAGACATGCAGACATGACCGAGACGACTCTCGGGCAATAACCAACAGCGGGATCTGGATACCCATGCTAGCTCCCACATGCTCCTCGATGATTTCATCGGTTGAACCACGATGTCGAGGATTCGATCAAAACCCTGTATGCAATTCCCTTTGTCAATCGGTACGTTACTTGCCCGAGACTCGATCGTCGGTATCCCAATACCTTGTTCAGTCTCGTTACCGGCAAGTCACTTTACTCGTACCGTAATTCATGATCCCATGGCCAACACCTTGGTCACCTTGAGCTCATTATGATGATGCATTACCGAGTGGGCCCAGAGATACCTCTCCGTCACACGGAGTGACAAATCCCAGTCTAGATCTGTGTCAACCCAACAGACACTTTCGGAGATACCTGTAGTGCACCTTTATAGTCACCCAGTTACGTTGTGACGTTTGATACACCCAAAGCACTCCTACGGTATCCGGGAGTTACACGATCTCATGGTCGAAGGAAGAGATACTTGACATTGGCAAAGCTCTAGCAAACGAACTACACGATCTTTGTGCTATGCTTAGGATTGGGTCTTGTCCATCACATCATTCTCCTAATGATGTGATCCCGTTATCAATGACATCCAATGTCCATAGTCAGGAAACCATGACTATCTGTTGATCACAATGAGCTAGTCAACTAGAGGCTCACTAGGGACATATTGTGTTCTATGTGTTCATACGTGTATTACGATTTCCGGATAATACAGTTATAGCATGAACAAAAGACAATTATCATGAACAATGAAATATAATAATACTTTTATTATTGCCTCTAGGGCATATTTCCAACATTTTCTTCTCTCTAAATTTTCAAAATTAACAAATGTTCACAAATCTTTACATTTTGCTCTCTAAACTGTCCAAACTGTCCGAACTGTATTTAGTTTTTGCCCTAAATGAAATTTGACAGTGGAGTACTATCCAAACTGTATTCACTATCCAAAATGCATCTAAGAACCCATGGTTGTGCTTATTTCTGAAGATGGAATGAACTATGACCTCCTGATCACAGAAAAAACTTGTGTAGCTAATATTGCAATGTTAAGTGTATTGTTGAGTGTACTGTTGAGTGTACAGAAAAAAACTTGTGTAGCTGATATTGCATCTGATAGGTTTCCTCTCTCGTTGCCGCAGTGAGGACCATGATGATCATGGCACTGGAAAATATTTATTGCTTAATTCCCTCTTGCAATTTTTCTGCGAAAATAATGACAGATGGAATAACATGATCACATTTGCTTCAAGTAGATAGGCTTTGCGCATTTCGTGTTGTGATAGGTATGTGGTGGCCGTTGTTGCACTTGTTGGATGTACGCAATTCTCTTGGTCTCATGTGTGGTGTGTAACGTTCCTCTAGTGAATTGGGCAGTTGTATTGTACTAGTGTGTCTCTTCCTGCCAATATGAATTCTGTTGAATAAGAAAAATAAAAGTCTGGGAACCGATCTTGTGAATTTTACTGCCAATCTGATAATCTGAATGTTGCTGGATAAGAAACATACAAGTTTGGAACTTCTCTCTCTTGTGAGCTTTGCTGTCAAACTGAATGTTGCTGAATAAGAAACGTACTACAAGCTTGGGACTTCTCTTATGAAACACAAGCTGCTTCATCTTTTGCTTTGGATCAGATGGAATAACATGATCACGATGTTTCTTTTTAATCAGTAAACCCAGGTGTTCGTCACCTGTGGCCTTAAGATCGATAGAAATGTATGTTGCTATTTTCTGTTGATTATTTCTGGCCAGTTCATTCATCATTTAGGGCTTGATGTATGAAGGCTTGTCTACTTGCTGCTAATACAACATAATATTTGATATGAGCAGGGTGAACAACCTTCAGGTCCCGGGAATCTACTCAAGGTTGCAGACACTTCTTGTCTCACTTCTTTTATCATCGGTATAATATTCAAACAAATTAAGAATCTTTTTAATTTATGTATTTACTATTTTTTTTATTTTACTGATCAAGATGGTGTATTTGAGCTCGGGAGCAGAGAATCCACGTCCTGAACTCCTGATTTGTCCCTCTATGCATGGTGTGCATATACTATTTGCCTATTTGGTAAAAAAAACAATTTAGTTGCCTATTTGGTATGCTTGTCATGTCACTTGTAGTACAAGCTTAGTTAGGAGTACTCCATCTAGTAGTAATTAATTTGTGTGGCTGTGGAAGTCACTTGCTTTGGCATAGTAATGTTTTTTTCCAGTATTATTTTGTGGTGGTGTGGGTAGCAAGGTGCGTGCTACTTGTGATCTTCTGAAATGTCGACCCATTGGGGACTTCATTACGCGGGGATAATGATTTTGCAGGTACCTCGACAGGCCCTTGAGTTTGCCGGAATGTCGATTAACTTCTGTTCCGGCAAATTCGGGTACTCCATATGTCCTATTTTCAGCAAAGCTCATGCTGAAATTTTCCGTGAATTTTAGCATGACTTTGCTAAAAATAGAACATATGGGGTACTTGAGACTAATGCCTGTTATCATGCATGTTTTATGATCTGTTGTATGGGTACTAATTGGTCTCTTCTGCTGCTTATCAGAGATGGCGGGAAGCAGCCACCGCCGCTCTGCGACACCGCAGTATGAGTTGGATGCTTCCGAGTTCTTCAGTATCATACTTGGGACTTCAGTATCATCCATGACGCAGGTATATAAAACGAGAGATCTCCCCTTCACCCATCTCATTATGATATATGTTGTTTGCTACACCACTCATTGTCCCAAACTGCAGAGGCTGCCTGACAGTTTTATGAACATGTTGGGTGAAGATCCGCCAAATAATGTGAAGTTGCGACAGGCCGACAGCGGGTTTTGCAGGCAGTGGGATGTGGAGTTGGTGATCAAGGAGGGCCACATGTACTTGTCTCGTGGATGGGAGAAGTTCTACCATGCCTACGACCTGCAGCTGGGGTACTTCCTTCTCTTCAGGTACAACGACGACGCCACCATGCTCATCGTGAAGGTGTTCAATGCGACTATGTGTCGCATGCGCTACACTGACGATGATGATGCCGGTACGTTCTGCCTCTTCTTATTCCTATACATTTGGCTTTGTCTCACATCGATTGTCAATGGTCATTGTTGCATTTGGACAGGTAATGGGAGCAGCAGCAGCGACACTGGCTACAGCCAAAGCAGCAGCGACTATGGCTGTAGCAAAAGCAACACCGATTCTGCCTTTAGCGAAAGCAGCAGCGATTCTGGCAGCAACATAGACAACAAGAAGGATGATCCGGACTGGAGTGCGGGAGAAGAGGAGCAGAGTGGGGATGAGGAGCTGCAGGATGACGATGGGCATCAGGCTGAGGATGACCTAGCGCTAGTGGTGGCTGACCAAGGGCAAGAGACGGTGGTGGCTGACCATGGGCAAGAGATGGTGGTGGCTGACCATGGGCAAGAGATGGAGGTGGCTGAGGATGACCTAGCGATGGTCGTGCCCGTCCTGCCTGAAGGTGGCCTCGCGATGGTGGTGGTGCCTGACAATGACCACGCACCGGTGGTGGCGCCGGCGATCCCACAGTTGGGCGACATGACCACGCCAATTGTGGTAGAAGACTACATCCCACTGCCTCCACTGCCTCCACTGCCTCGCCGCTCTTGGCGCATCAGACCGAGGAAGGAGAAGGAGAAGAACAATGCATGAGAACTGAACTTTGTCAGGTATGTCAGATCTCCAAAATGATATATATATATATACTTAGTTACCTATGTTCTCTCTAATATGCTTAGTTTCCTATAGGTTAGCTTCATTTTACCTAAGTTGGCTCTAATATGCTAACTTAGAGCTTATATGCTTAGTTTCCTATAGGTTAGCTCCAAAATAACTTATGTTAGCACAAAATGATCAAGTTTACATAATAAGCTTATAGTCTTTTTCTTATTCTTCTTCTTTTCCAAAATGACATAGGTTAGCTTCATTTTACCTTAGTTGGCTCTAATATACTAACTTAGAGCTTATATTCTTAGTTTCCTATAGGTTATCTCCAAAATAACTTATTTTAGCACAAAATGATCAAGTTCACATTATAAGCTTATAGTCTTCTTCTTATTCTTCTTCTTTTCCAAAATTCTTCTTATTCTTCTTCTAGTGTTCTTCTTCTTCTAGTATTCTTCTAGTCTTCTTCTTGTTCTTCTAACTTCTTGTTTATCATTTTGCATATTTGATTTAATTCACGCAAGCTTGCATGGATGGAGTGCTTCTTTTCCATTTGTGTTTTTATTTTGTATCAATGTGAAACTTTTGTGAATTGATGGATAACGGTGTTGTATAAACAATGTGAAACTTTTGTAATATGTAACGATGGAACTATTATTGTTATATGGATGCTTGTTGTATATATATATGTTGGCTATGTATCAATGTTGGCTATGTATGTATATATGATGGAACTTGTGTGTTGGCTATGATTGTTCTATGGATGCTTGTTGTATATATATATGTTGGCTATGGTTGTTATATGGAACTATGTGTTGGCTATGTGTTGGCTATGTATGTATATCTCATATGTGAAATAGTGACCTGAAATTAAGAAAAAACCAAAAAAATATTAAAAAAATTGTTACTAATGGTGCACTACCATATGGTGCGCCATTAGTGTAGCAGACACTAGTGGCGCACTGTGGGCAAAACTAATGGCACACTGCACGGTGCGCCATTAGTATACCAGATACTAATGGCGCACCAGTGGTGCGCCATTAGTAAAAAATACTAGTGGCGTGATACTAATGGCGCACCAGTAGTGCGCCATTAGTAGGCAATACCGTTGCGCCATTAGTAGGCCTTTTCCTAGTAGTGGTGCCAGCCTTCTAACAGGCTTTGAGGTATGTATTTAAGATATGTAACAATATTACCGCATAGACAGTAGCCCCTGATGCTCAGTTTGGTGTTCGGAAAGAAAAGCCGAACTGAGGATCTAAAAAGATGTATGCAGGAGTCTAACATAAGTATGTCAATATGGGAATGCAGGCTGCGCTGCTGACCTCTGCCGCACTGACTGCGGAGGTCAATGCATTGAAGCAGAGCCTCGAGCGGTCCGAGAACGAGCTCGGCCTTGCCAAAAAGCAACTCGAGGACAAGGAAGGTAAGTAATACCTTATGGAAGTATATAAAAGATGTGGTTGCAAAAAATGACAGGAATAACGTGAGTATTGCAGGGGCCACGAACGAGGTGGCCACCCTGACGGAAGCGGTGTCCAAGGCCGAAAGCAATGCGGCCGCGGAGCGCACCGAGCGAGAGAAGCAGGAGGCGCGGGTGGCGGAGGTGCAGCAAGAGCTCCAGGCTTTCGTGGAAAAACACGAGAGTTTGGAGCGTGACTCAAAGACTCCAAAGTCCGAGCTCACCTCGGCCCTTGAGAGCGCCAAAGCCGCTAAGGCCGAAGCCCAAAAATCCCTCCAGGAAATTGAGGCGATGAAGAAGATAGCGGCGGGTAAGGCATTCTTTATGCAAAGCAAGCATGTGAAAGTGAATTACTTGTTACTTACCCGAATCCGGAGCTCTCCAGGAGCATTCGCAGATCTTGTGTCCGACGCTGTCGCATTCTATCGGGCCGAGGAGGGGAGCTCGACAGAGAAGGTGTTCTGGTCTCAGTATGCTGAGGCCGGACACCCGGTGCCCTTGAGCGACGAGCTGAAGCAGCTGGTCGAGCTCCATAAGGTGGCCGAACAGGCCATGAAGGGCCTCATAGTTCGGCTGTAGCCTAAGCAAGCCATGCCTGGGAGCTACTTCGGGCTGGTGAGGTGGCTGGTGGACGCCTGTCCATGGATTAAAGTCGTCAAGCGCTCCGTCTGTATCGAAGGTCCCCGTAGGGACCTTGCCCGTGCTAAAGTGCACTAGGGCAAGATGGACGCTGAGAAGCTTGTGACGGATGCTCCACCGCCGGGGAGCGAGTATCGCAAGCCTGAGATGTAATATGAGGGTGTCCTGAAGGGTGCCCGCCTTATAGCGGGTGAATGCTCCAAAGATGTAATTTTTGAGTAAACTCGTATTTTTTATCCTGTACGCTTGAAAACTTGTTCATATGTGCTAAGCAACGCTTGTGAATTTAAAATATTACCTTCTATGCAGCCGTTTATTAAATTAGAGAGATGGAGAGTCGTCGGCTTCTGCCCCCATGCCACGAGTGCTGGGGTGTTCGGGATAAACTTGAGCGCTCTTTTTCCCATTCTTGGGTCCTTCGTGGGAGGCGCTCAACGCAACGAACAAGGCAACCGGACGATAATGCTTGAACACTCTCACTTAGACATAGAATTCTATAATTTTAAATTCCGGCAAAGCCCCTAGTATTCGGAAGACCGAATTCGGGGCGCTATCCATGCCTGGGCTGGACAAAGCCGACTCCTCGCTCTAAGCGGCATAAGTCTTTAGGGACTCAAAAACCTCTCGAACAGCGACCAGCTCTCGTCCTATCATGACGGTCAGTTTTAGCTTTCTCCACTGAGGTGCTTAACCCAGCTCAACCGGGGCACAATCGCAGTGGTTCTCCCAGCGCTACCTTAGCCGATATAACGGAACGTAAGGTACCAAAACACGGGAGCCGGGCAAACCCAACTATTGACCCAAGACATGATTCGGAGCCGATGCATATAATGCTATAAGTTCGGGGTGCCTCACTTGTGAAAGTGTTCGGACTTATCACACCATATTTTTGGGTACTTAAGCCCCTGGTGTATTTGGCCGTACCAAAGCGTACGGATGCAACATGTCATAAGTGAACATATATAGATAAAAAAGGAA
Source organism: Triticum dicoccoides (assembly GCF_002162155.2). Lineage (NCBI taxonomy): Eukaryota > Viridiplantae > Streptophyta > Magnoliopsida > Poales > Poaceae > Triticum > Triticum dicoccoides. The sequence continues at coordinate 419,942,656 of NC_041385.1, forward strand.
TGCAATAATAGGCAAAAGCTATGCATTGTTTATTCGAAAAAGCTGCGATAAAAGTAGAACGATGCAAATAGTGTGATAAGCAAGGGACGGGACTATTTGACATGTCCCCCTCCAGGAGCGAGCTGCGGGATGATATGTAAAAGAAGTATACTGCTCGTTATAGAGACCACCTAGACACTTGACGTAGCTTTGTGCTTCCCTGGCTGTTGCATCGTGTGTTCGGCGATTCTACTCCGGATAGGGCTTCTTGAAAAAGGAGTCCTGAAAGTAAGAGAAAAAAGAATGACACAATTGGGAGCCCCTGGTGCGATTGAGCCGCGTTCTGGGCCTGCCATGGTCGTTCCCCTCCCCCTATGCCCATGGTATTTCCATAGCGTAATTATGTACGCATAGTACTGGTTTCACAATTTCGCGAGGGCTGGGGTTGGGGCCGCATTGCTACGTGTGCTCGGGACGTGCCAGGCGGTCTTGTTGTAGGTTACTCTGGGCGTGCTTGACGGTGTCCGGACGTTTAATAGCCGGACTCGAGAATTGCCTTGAGACGCTGCTTTGTACTTCCGCCACGAGGGTCGCCGTATGCTCCTCCGTTCGAAGAGAGAGTTCGGTGTTTCCGTTGACCGTAATGACTCCTTGAGGGCCTGGCATCTTGAGCTTGAGGTATGCGTAGTGCGGCACCGCATTGAACTTTGCAAATGCGGTTCTCCGAGCAGTGTGTGATAGCCGCTGCGGAACGGGACTATGTCGAAGATTAACTCCTCGCTTCGGAAGTTATCCATTGATCCGAAGACCACTTCAAGTGTAACTAAGCCTGTACAGTTGGCCTCTACACCTGGTATGACGCCTTTAAATGTCGTCTTTGTGGGTTTAATCCTTGAGGGGTCTATGCCCATTTTGCGCACTATATCCTGATAAAGCAGGTTCAGGCTGCTGCCGCCGTCCATCAGGACTCTAGTGAGGTGAAATCCGTCAACGCTTGGGTCCAGAACCAATGCGGTGAATCCTCCATGGCGGGTGCTAGTGGGGTGGTCCCTTCGATCAAAAGTGATCGGGCAGGAGGACCACAGATTGAACTTTGGGGCGACTGGCTCCATCGCATATACGTCCCTTAGTGCACGCTTCCGCTCCCTTTTGGGTATGTGGGTTGTGTATATCATGTTCACCGTCCACACTTGTAGGGGGAAGCCCTTCTGTCCTCTATTGTTCTGCGGCCATGGCTCCTCCTCATCGTTGCTATGCAGCCCCTTGTCATTGTTTTCTGCATTTAACTTGCCTGCCTGCTTGAACACCCAACAATCCTGTTGGTGTGGTTGGCTGGTTTTTCGGGGGTGTCGTGTATCTGGCATGAGCGATCGAGTATTCGGTCCAAATTGGACGGGCCCGGAGTATTTCTTTTGAATGGCTTTTTCCGCTGACCGGGTTTAGACCCTCTGAATCCGGCATTGACTGCCGTATCTTCAGCATTATCGCCATTAATGCGGCGCTTGTGCTTGTCGCGACGCGACCTGCCATTGCTGTCCTTGGTATCCGAATTACCAGGGCTCTTGGTCATGTTTTTACTACGAGCTAGCCATCTGTCCTCTCCGGCGCAAAAGTGGGTCATGAGTGTTGTGAGGGCTGCCATGGATTTCGGCTTTTCTTGTCCTAGGTGCCGGGCAAGCCACTCGTCGCGGATGTTATGTCTGAAGGCTGCAAGGGCCTCTGCATCCGGACAGTCGACGATTTGATTTTTCTTGGTTAGGAACCGTGTCCAGAATTGTCTGGCCGATTTCTCTGGCTGCTGCATTATGTGGCTTAGGTCATCAGCGTCTGGTGGTCGCACATAGGTGCCCTGGAAGTTGTCGAGGAATGCGGCTTCCAGGTCTTCCCAACAACCAATTGACTCTGCTGGCAAGCTGTTAAGCCAATGCCGAGCTGGTCCTTTAAGCTTGAGTGGGAGGTATTTGATGGTGTGTAGATCATCACCACGGGCCATGTGGATATGAAGGAGGTAGTCCTCAATCCATACCGCAGGATCTGTTGTGCCATCATATGATTCAATGTTTACGGGTTTGAAACCCTCGGGGATTTGATGATCCATTACTTCATCTGTGAAGCATAGTGGGTGTGCGGCGCCCCTGTACTGGGCTATATCACGACGTAGCTCAAATAAGCTTTGTCTGCTGTGTTCGGCTCGGCCAGATTTGCTGTATCCGGCATGACGGTTATCGTCACGTGTAGTGAGGCACCCACGCGGTCCGTAGATCAATCTTGTTTGCCTTGCCTTGTCCTTCAATATGTCTCGAAGGTCTGGCGCATTTCCCCATGCCTTGGTACTTTTTGAGCGACGCCGGGGTGCGGCTTGAGTGGAGGGCCGAGAGGCCTCTCTGTCGCGGCCACGAGGTGGCCGGTCGGCCGCATCATGCGCTGGTGACGTAGGTTTGGGTGCTTCCTCCTCTAATCGGGGTAGCAGCCTACGTTTTGGGTAGCTCTTGGAGGGGCGTTCGAGTTCATACTCTTCGGCCGCAAGGACTTCAGTCCATCTGTCAGCTAGCAAGTCTTGGTCAGCTCTAAGATGTTGCCGTTTTTCCTTGAGGCTGCTTGCCGTGGCCATGAGCCTGCATTTGAAACACTCCTGTTCGATGGGATCCTCAGGCACGACAAATTCGTCGTCGTCGAGGCTTGCCTCGTCTTCGGAGGGAGGCATGTAATTATCCTCCTCTACCTCTCTGTCTGCCGCTCTCTCATGAGGGCTGGCTTCTCCATCCTCCTACGCTAAATCCTGCTGGAGGGGGTTGTCTTCGGCACTGTCCGGGGTGTTATTGTCGCTCGTGCCAGAATCACCGTTTTTACTGTGGCGGGATTTAGAGCGGCGCCGCTGACGCCGGCGCTTAGGCTGTTTTTGGAGGGGTCATCCTCCGTTGTTCCATCACCATTCCCATCTTTCAGGATGTCCACCATGTAAATGTCGTATGACGAGGTGGCCTTCTAGTGCCCTGTAGGCACTAGTTCTTGGTCGTCTCCTACATTGTCGTCCATACCGTCATTGTCTTCGAAGTCGAAGTCGAGCATGTCGGTTAAATCATCGACAGTGGCTACAAAGTGGGTGGTGGGTGGGCTTTGAATTTCTTCGTCGTCCGCATCCCAACCTTCCTGACCATAGTCCGGACAGGGCTCTCCTGATAAAGAGAGAGACTTTAGTGAATTCAGGATGTCGCCAAAGGGCGAGTGCTGAAAGATGTCCGCGGCAGTGAACTCCATGACCGGCACCCAATCGGATTCGATTGGCAGGGGCGCGAAAGGTTTGGAGTCCGGAGAGGAGTCCGGCACCTTGGAGTTACGAGCCTTGCAAAGGACAGGGATGGTGTTCGGCTTAATCACCTTAGAGATCGCAGCCCCCGAGGCAGTGTCCAGCCACCCGTCCTCGATCGGCGCAGTCGGCTCCGAGCTAAGGGTCGGAGCGGACACTGGTACGCCCTCCAGGGCACTGTTCAGCAGCAGAGCTAGATCATGCCCATCATGACAGTGCGGCGCGCTTGGCTGTGGCTCGAACCTGTCGAAGATCAAGTCTCCGCGGATGTCAGCCGTGTAGTTCAAACTTCCAAATCTGACCTGATGGCCAGGGGTGTAGCTTTCAATCTGCTCCAGATGGCCAAGCGAATTGGCCCGCAGTGCAAAGCTACCGAATATGAAGATCTGTCCGAGGAGAAAAGTCTCACCCTGGACCACATCGTTGTTGATGATCGGAGGAGCCATCTGGCCTAAAGATGATGACACAGAGGAACTCTCAATGAAAGCACCAATGTTGGTGTCAATACCGGCGGATCTTGGGTAGGGGGTCCCGAACTGTGCGTCTAGGCGGATGGTAACAGGAGACAAGGGACACGATGTTTTTACCCAGGTTCAGGCCCTCTCGATGGAGGTAAAACTGTACTCCTGCTTGATTAATATTGATGATATGGGTAGTACAAGAGTAGATCTACCATGAGATCAGAGAGGCTAAACCCTAGAATCTAGCCTATGGTATGATTGTTGTTCGTCCTACGGACTAAAACCCTCCGGTTTATATAGGAAGCGAAGAGGGGTAGGGTTACACAGAGTCGGTTACAATGGTAGGAGATCTACATATCCGTGTCGCCAAGCTTGCCTTCCACGCCAAGGAAAGTCCCATCCGGACACGGGACGAAGTCTTCAATCTTGTATCTTCATAGTCCAGGAGTCCGGCCAATGGTCATAGTCCAGCTATCCGGACACCCCCTAATCCGGGACTCCCTCACCCACCGCTTCAGCCTTCAAGAGGGGTCATCTAGAGCGACAGAGGGCGTTCAAGGTGAGCATCGCTGAAGGTGCAGTAGCGGCATGCACCGTTTTGCAGTTGTCCAGCTCGTCAGCAGGCTCCTCCTCCTCTGCCTCTTACTGAGGGCACTCGGCAGAGGAGAGGCTACCGGAAGTAGTACAAAGCCCCTCCGTAGTAGTAGTATTTAGCGGCTTTTTGTTCAGTTCATCTGACTTATATGTGGTGGAACTATACATCGTACTTAAGATTAGCTAGTATATATAGTTGAACAAGCTATTTCAGTACGTGGTTGGCAACAATTGGGGAAAAGTTTGGTCGGTTCAGCTGTCGAGTTGAACTGTTTGTATAAAGAATGATTGCTTAATCTATGAATGAAATCTATGCTTAATTACTGAATTTTAGTTGCAAAAATTAGATAGTGCTAGTGATTTTTAGCTGCCTATTTTGACAAATGGCAGTGTTACAAGGTTGACAAATGGCAATGTTACTAGATCAACAAATGTGAATCTTTCTAGTTTAATAAATGGGAATACACCCAATATGACAGATGCAAATCTTATCAAATTGTCCGTACGTGGTTGCACATGGGTCATCCAAAACAACCGTTTGCGTTAAAGGGATGTACAAATCATGTGTGCTAGATTTTCTCTTGGCTTAGCACCGAATTCTCGCTTTGCATACCGTATTCAATCTAAACCGTTTGCATTGAAGAGATGCATAAATCCTGCGCGGTGAATTTTCCCCTGGCTTACTGGGGAAGACCATAGCTCTCTCTTTGCATACGGGTGTTCTATCTAAAACATTTCTGATGAAGAGCTGCACAAATCCTTCTCGACACATTTTCCCTTGGCTTACTGGGGAAGCTGTCGGTTTACATACTGGTGTTCTGCCTAAAACATTTGCGATCAAGAGTTGCACAAATCCTACTCAGCACATTTTCCCTTGGCTTCCTGGGGAAGCTATCGTTTTGCATAAGGGTGTTCTAACTAAAACGTTTGCGATGAGTGTTTTACATTTAAAAACCATTGATGTGTTTCTAAAGGAAATCGTTTGATAAGTCTATACATTCGGAGAGAAACACGCAAGTTCGTTCAAACCATATCTTTCATTCAGTCACACTTCGCATTTATATTCATATGATCGAGATACAGTATTAGACCCAAAAAAGCTAATTCCGGTGGCGGCGAGGGCGGCGTGCCGCGCCAGTGTTCTCGTCCTTCGGGACGCCATTGTCGAACTCTTCAAGGTAGCACATAATGTTCTTCACTTGGAAATCAAACATCATGTCGTTGCGCGATCGACGGGCAGGGCCCGGGAGGACGGCAACTCATGGCGGTACGAGGTAGCGGTCGACAACGGCGTCCCATGCAGTTGAGGGGGGCGCTCGCACGGGCACGGGCGCGGCGGGTGCAAGAAAATGCACTTGGACCAACGTCATGGTGGGTGCACGGGCGTGCACGGCCACGGCCGCTGGCGCTGGTATCTACACGAGCTCGCGCAGGTCTGCGGAGACCTTGCTGACGCTCGCGGCTTCCAGCTCTGCGGTAGTGCTCGGCGACTAGCCCGCCAATGCTACGGGGATGGTCGCTGGTGCAGGCGCGGGGATGGGAGCTGGGACGGGCGAGGGGGCAGCAACTGCCGCGACCAGCTCGTTTAGGGACATGTCCATGAGGCCCCATTTCTCATTATTTTCTATCTCCTCCGGCTCGGAGTCGACTTCACCAAACTAGAATACTAGTGGCAGATGATCCTTTTGCGCCATGGCGTTGTTGGAGGTCTGTGGGAGGGGGGAATGGGAGGCGAACAGTAAGGCCGCCCGTATTAAACAGTGGCTAAGGCACCATTAATGGAGAGGATGCGAGCAAGGCTGGCGGCCATGGAAGTCAAAGGGCTCGCTTCCCAGTGAGCTTGCGCAGCGTACAGCTTGCACGCTTCACGATGAGCCTACGCATTGGAGGACAGCTTGCACGCCTCTCGGTCAGCCTGCACAACAGACTACAGTCGCACACCTCATGTTCATTCAAGCAGCTGTCCACACGACACCTCCTAGCCATTAAAAGGGAGACACGTGGTGTCACGTGAATGGTTAACAGAACGCACACGATTTAAATTATTCAAACGTTTGAGATGTTAAAGTGGCAGTTATTTTGTTTCAAAATGCCTTTGTTGGCTGTTATTCGAGTGCGCCTTCTCTCAAAATGGACACGAAAAATACCACAACATGTCGGGTGCCATTCCATGATATCATGCCAAGTTTCATGAATTTCAGACGAGGTTTGGATTTACTAGAGTTTAAAAACAAAGTATCTCAACATTTTACCGGCAATCAACAGTGCCCTGGTGTTTGACATTCATTCCCATTTCTTTCATGGGACCTAAGCATGCACCCAAGGACACACATTTGATATGTCAACCCATTTGTCTGCACTGGAGCATGGGCATGTAGTTAAAATTTGAATTATGCACATCATAATTCCAGGAGAACCCAGTTAATGTATAAAAATGTCCAAGCGAATCCCGAAAAATCCCAAAAATTGACCACAACACTCCTATTGTTCTTTGTTGACACTAGAAAAAATTGAAAGCAAGAAGAGGCAACTGATATCGTTTCCTCCCCAAAGGTGGCATGTTCCCTACCGAAATCATCACGCTTGTTGTGAGAAGCTCTGGTTTGCGAGAAGCGTATACCCAAACCTGCCCCAAATGGGACAATTTTTTACCACAACATGTTGATGCCGCTCCATGGTAGCATGTAAAGTTTCATGAATTTCAGACGAGCTTTGGATTTAGTAGAATTTAAAAACCATGTATCTCAATGTTTGCGGCCAAGCGACGGTGGCAAGGTGTTTGACATTCATTGACATTTCTTGCATGGGATCTAAGCATGCAACCAAGGACACAAATTAGATTTTAAACCAACTTACATGCACTGGAGCACGTGCCTGTAGTTCATATTTGAATTATGCATAGAAAACTCAGTTAATGTATAAAAATGTCCAAACGAACCCCAAAAAATTCCTAACTAACACAACACTCCTGTTGTTCTATGTTGACACTAGAAAAAAAATTGAAATCAAGAAGAGGTAATGGATATGGTTTCATCCAGAAAGGTGAAATGTTCCTTACCGTAACCATGAGGCTTGTTGTAAGAAGCTCTGGCTTGTGAGGAGCTTATACCCCAACCTGCCCCAAATGGGACAATATTTTTACCATGGCATGTTGATGCCATTCCATGCTAGCATGTCAAGTTTCATAAATTTCAGACGCATTTTTTATTTACTAGAATTTAAAAACCATGCATCTCAATGTTAGCGTCCGAGCGACGCTGGCAAGGTGTTTGACATTCATTCCCATTTCTTGCATGGGACTTAAGCATGCAACCAAGGACACACATTTCAATTTTGAACCCATCTATATGCACTGGAGCATGTGCATGTAGTTCAAATTTGAATTATGCACATAAATGCATAGAAAACTCAGTTAATGTATAAAAATGTCCAAGCGACCCTCAAAAAATCCCAAAAATTGACACAACACTCATGTTGTTCTATGTTGACACGAGAAAAAATTTGAAAGAAAGAAGAGGCAACGGATATCATTTCGTCCCCCAAGGTGGCACGTTCCCTACCGAAAATATGAGGCTGGTTGTGAGAAGCTCTGGTTTCCGAGAAGCTTATACCCAACCTGCCCCAAATGGGACAACATTTTTACCACGGCATTTCGATGTCGTTCCATGATATCCTGTCAAGTTTCATGAATTTCACACAAGTTTTCGATTTACTAGAATTTTAAAACCATGCATCTCAATGTTAGCGGCCGAGCGACAGTGTCAAGGTGTTTGACATTCATTCTCATTTCTTGCATGTGACCTAAGCTTGCAACCAAGGACACACATTTGATTTTTTAACCCGTTTTTATGCACTGGAGCATGTGCATGTAGTTCAATTTAGAACCATGCACACAAATGCCTAGAAAACTCAGTCAACGTATAAAAATGTCCAAACGATCCCCAAAAAATTCCAAAATTCAACACAACACTCCTGTTGTTCTATGTTGACACCAGGAAAACATTGAAAGCAAGAAGAGGTGACGAATATCGTTTTGTCCACAAAGGTAACACGTTTCCCTACCGGAACCATGAGGCTTCTTGTGAGTAGCTCAGGTTTGTGAGAAGCTTATACCATAACCTACCCCAAATGGGACAATATTTTATAACCCAGCATGTTGATGCCATTCCATGACAGCATGCCAAGGTTAATGAATTTCAGACGGGTTTTGGATTTACTAGTATTACAAAAGTAAGTAACCTAACATTTGCCGGAGAGCCAGGGTGTCGTGGTGTTCAAAATTCATCACCATTTCTTACATGGGACATAAGCATAAAACCATGGACACATATGTGATTTTACATCCCATTCTGGTGCACCGGAGCATGTGCATGTAGTTTAATTTTGAATTCTGCACCTGAAATGGCTAGAAAACAAAGTTATGTATAAAAATGTCTAAATGAACCCTGAATAATTCCAATTTTTTGACGACACAACTATAGTTGCATGTTCACTGCAGATAAAAGTTCTAGCAATTCAAACACCCTCCTTTGCCGCTGTGGCCCCATTATGTAATTCAAATCAAGATGAAAAATCAAGTAGATCGCACACAGTTTATGATCACCAACCGTGTGAGATGCAGTACAAAATATCTTGGATCAGCGTTGGAGTATAGTACGCATGTGGCTTATGCGAGAAGATGCTTCTGCTACAGTCCACGGCCGGCGTGTCAAGCACACTAGCTCGCTCCCCAAATATCACTTCACTGTTAAATCATTGCCGATGAAAGATGGGGACGTGGACCCGCATCATGAGGGCAACTTCGGCGGCCGACTCCGGCGAGAGCGCGACCGTAGCCGCCATACGCGGGCTAACAAGCTGCATGAGCGCGGCCGCATTCTACGACCGGGCGGCCAAGGGAGCACAAACGTCCGTTGTTGCTTCTCACGTGGTGGCGGCAACATCTGCCTCGGGGATAGCAACTGGCGAGAGCGGCACAACAGTTGTCCGTTCCACAGCGGATGCCTGAGCCCTGATGGAGGCCGCCCATGACCATGTCGAGGCTGCCCACTGCTACTTCATGAGCTTCCAGTGGTGTTTCCCTTGAAAAGGAAAGGGTGATGCAGCAAAGTAGAGATAAGCATTTCCCTGAGTTAAGAACCAAGATATCAATCCATTAGGAGAAGAACCTACAAATCACCAATACCTGCACAAACAATCAAACACTTGCACCCAACGCGATAAAGGGGTTGTCAATCCCTTCAGGGTCACTTGCAAAAGTGAGATCTGATAGAGATAGATAAAACTAAACAAAAGATAAAGTAAATAATTTCAGGGTTTTTTTGTTTATAGATCTAAAAGTAAAAGATTGCAAAATAGTAGATCAGAAACTAATATGATGGAAAATAGACTCAAGGGCCATAGGTTTCACTAGAGGCTTCTCTCAAGATAGCAAATAATACGGTGGGTGAACAAATTACTGTCGAGCAATTGATTGAAAAGTGCAAAGTTATGACGATATCCAAGGCAATGAATATGCAATATAGGCATCATGTCCATGTCAAGTAGACCGACTCCTGCCTGCATCTACTACTATTACTCCACACAACGACCGACTCCTGCTTGCATCTAGAGTATTATGTTCATAAAGAATAGAGCAACACTTTAAGTAAGATGACATGATGTAGGGGAATAAACTCAAGCAATATGATGTAAGCCCCATCTTTTTATCCTCGATGGCAACAATACAATATGTGCCTTCCTACCCCTACTTTTTCACTGGGAGAGGACACCGCAAGATTGAACCCAAAGCTAAGTACCTCTCCCATTGCAAGAAAAACCAATCTAGTTGGCCAAACCAAACTGGTAATTCGAAGAGAAATACAAAGATACAAAATCATGCATATAAGAACTCAGAGAAGATTCAAATAGTATTCATAGATAAGCTGATCATAAATCCACAATTCATCAGATCTCGACTAACACACCGCAAAAGAGGATTACATCAGATAGATCTCCAAGAACATCGAGGAGAACATGATATTGAGAATGAAAGAGAGAGAAGAAGCCATCTAGCTACTAGCTATGGACCCATAGGTCTGTGGTAAACTACTCACACTTCATTAGAAGGGCAATAGGGTGATGTAGATGCCCTCCGTGATCGAATCCCCCTCCGGCGGGATGCCGGAAAAGGCCCCAAGCTAGATGGGATCTCACAGGAACAGAAGGTTGCGGCGGTGGAAAAATATTTTCGTGGATGCTTCTGGTGGTTTGGGAATATATGTGAATATATAGGACCCAGGGTTAGGTCAGAGGAGTCCCGAGGAGGCGGCAAGGCAGGGGGCGCCCCCTAGGGCACACCCTCCCCCTTGCTACCATCTCGCAGCTTTTTTGACTTGATCTCCAAGTCTCCGGGGTGTCTTCTATTCCAAGAAAAATCATCGCGAAAGTTTTATTCTTTTTGGACTCCATTTGGTATTCCTTTTCTGCAAGCTCGAAAACAAGGAAAAAATAGAAACTGGCACTAGGCTCTAGGTTAATAGGTTAGTCCCAAGAATAATATAAAATAGCATATTAATGCATATAAAACATCCAAAACAGATAATATAATAGCATGGAACTGAAGGAAATATGCCCTAGAGGAAATAATAAAGTTATTATTTATTTCCTCATATCATGATAAATGTTTATTATTCATGCTAGAATTGTATTAACCAAAAACATGATACATGTGTGAATACATAGACAAACATAATGCCACTAATATGCCTCTACTTGACTAGCTCATTAATCAAAGATGGTTATGTTTCCTAACCATAGACATGTGTTGTTATTTGATTAACGGGATCCCATCACTAGGATAATGATGTGATTGACTTGACCCATTCCATTAGCCTAGCACTTGATCGTTTAGTACGTTGCTATTGCTTTCTTCATGACTTATACAAAGTTCCTACAACTATGAGATTATGCAACTCCCGTTTACCGGAGGAACACTTTGTGTGCTACCAAATGTCACAACGTAACTGGGTGATTATAAGGGAGCTCTACAGGTGTCTCCAATGGTACATATTGAGTTGGCGTATTTCGAGATTAGGTTTTGTCACTCCGATTGTCGGAGAGGTATCTCTGGGCCCTCTCGGTAATGCACATCACTATAAAGCCTTGCAAGCAATGTGGCCAATGAGTTGGTTACGGAATGATGCATTACGTAACGAGTAAAGAGACTTGTCGGTAACGAGATTGAACTAGGTATTGAGATACCGACGATCGAATCTCGGGCAAGTAACATACCGACGACAAAGGGAACAACATATGTTGTTATGCAGTTTGACCAATAAAGATTTTCGTAGAATATGTAGGAGCCAATATGAGCATCCAGGTTTCGCTATTGGTTATTGACCGGAAACAGTTCTAGGTCATGTCTACATAGTTCTCAAACCCGTAGGGTCCGCACGCTTAACGTTACGATGACAGTTTTATTATGAGTTTATAAGTTTTGATGTACCGAAGGTTGTTTGGAGTCCTGAATGTGATCACGGACATGACGAGGAGTGTCGAAATGGTTGAGACATAAAGATTGATATATTGGACGACTATATTCGGACACCGGAAGTGTTCCGGGTGTATTCGGAGAAAACCGGAGTGCCGGAGGGGTTACCGGAACCCCCCGGGGAAGTATTGGGCCTTAGTTGGCCTGAGGGGAGAGAGAGGGCAGCAGCCCAGGAGGTGGCGCGCCCCCTCCCATGAGGAGTCCGAATTGGACTAGGGGAGGGGGGTGCGGCCCCTCTTTCCGTCTCCCTCTCCCTCTCTTTCCTTCCCCCCTCTCTCTTCCTAGTTGGACTAGGAATCCTAGTTGGACTAGGAAAGGGGACTCCTACTCCCACTAGGAAGAGGACTCCCCCCTCCTTGGCGCGCCCCTAGGGCCGGCCGGCCACCCCTCCTTGATCCTTAATATACGGGGGCAGGGGGCACCTCTAAACACACAAGTTAATCTTCGTGATCGTTCCTTAGCCGTGAGCGGTGCCCCCCTCCACCATATTCCACCTCGGTCATATTGTAGCGGTGCCTAGGCGAAGCCCTGCGTCGGTAGAACATCATCACCGTCACCACACCGTCGTGCTGACGGAACTCATCCCCGACACCCTGCTGGATCGGAGTCCAGGGATCTTCATCGAGCTGAACGTGTGCTGAACTCGGAGGTGCCGTATGTTCGGTACTTGGATCGGTCGGATCGTGAAGACATACGGCTACATCAACTGCATTGTCATAACGCTTCCGCTTACGGTCTACGAGGTTACGTGGACAACACTCTCCCCTCTCGTTGCTATGCATCACCATGATTCTTTCGTGTGCGTAGGAATTTTTTTGAAATTACTACGTACCCCAACAGTGGTATCCGAGCCTGGTTTTATGCGTAGATGTCATTTGCACGAGTAGAACACAAGTGAGTTGTGGGCGATACAAGTCATACTGCTTACCAGCATGTCATACTTTGGTTCAGCGGTATTGTGAGATGAAGCGGCCCGGACCGACATTACACGTACGCTTACGCGAGACTGGTTTCACCGTTACGAGCACTCGTGCTTAAAGGTGACTGGCGGGTGTCTGTCTCTCTCATTTTAGTTGAACCGAGTGTGGCTACGCCCGGTCCTTGCGAAGGTTAAAACAGCACTAACTTGATGAACTATCATTGTGGTTTTGATGCGTAGGTAAGAAAGGTTCTTGCTCAGCCCGTAGCAGCCACGTAAAATTTGCAACAACAAAGTAGAGAACGTCTAACTTGTTTTTGCAGGGCATGTTGTGATGTGGTATGGTCAAGACGTGATGCTATATTTTATTGTATGATATGATCATGTTTTGTAACCGAAGTTATCGGCAACTGGCAGGAGCCATATGTTTGTCGCTTTATTGTATGAAATTTCAAACGCCCTGTAATTGCTTTACTTTATCACTAAGTGGTAGCGATAGTCATAGAAGCAATAGATGGCGTAAATGACAACGATGCTACAATGGAGATCAAGGTGTTGCGCCGGTGACGATGGTGATCACGATGGTGCTTCGGAGATGGAGATCACAAGAACAAGATGATGATGGCCATATCATATCACTTATATTGATTGCATGTGATGTTTATCCTTTATGCATCTTATCTTACTTTGATTGACGGTAGCATTTTAAGATGATCTCTCACTAAATTATCAAGAAGTGTTCTCCCTGAGTATGCACCGTTGCGAAAGTTCTTCGTGCTGAGACACCACGTGATGATCGGGTGTGATAGGCTCTACGTTCAAATACAACGGGTGCAAAACAGTTGCACACGCGGAATAGTCAGGTTAAACTTGATGAGCCTAGCATATACAGATATGGCCTCGGAACATGGAGACCGAAAGGTCGAACGTGAATCATATAGTAGATATGATCAACATAGTGATGTTCACCATTGAAACTACTCCATCTCACGTGATGATCGGACATGGTTTAGTTGATTTGGATCACGTGATCACTCACATGACTAGAGGGATGTCTGTCTAAGTGGGAGTTCTTAAGTAATATGATTAATTGAACTTAAATTTATCATGAACTTAGTACCTGATAGTATTTTGCTTGTCTATGTTTGTTGTAGATAGATGGCTCGTGCTGTTATTCTGTTGAATTTTAATGCGTTCCTTGAGAAAGCTAAGTTCAAAGATGATGGTAGCAATTACACGGACTGGGTCCGTAACCTGAGGATTATCCTCATTGCTGCACAGATGAGTTACGTCCTGGAAGCACCGCTGGGTGCCAGGCCTGCTGCAGATGCAACTGACGACGTTAAGAACGTCTGGCAGAGCAAAGCTGATGGCTACTCGATAGTTCAGTGTGCCATGCTTTACGGCTTGGAACCGGGTCTTCAATGACGTTTTGAACGTCATGGAGCATATGAGATGTTCCAGGAGTTGAAGTTAATATTTCAAGCAAATGCCCGGATTGAGAGATATGAAGTCTCCAATAAGTTCTATAGTTGTAAGATGGAGGAGAATAGTTCTGCCAGTGAACACATACTCAAAATGTCTGGGTATAATAATCACTTGATTCAACTGGGAGTTAATCTTCCTGATGATAGTGTCATTGACAGAATTCTTCAATCACTGCCACCAAGCTACAACAGCTTCGTGATGAACTATAATATGCAAGGGATGGACAAGACTATTCCCGAGCTCTTCGCAATGCTAAAGGCTGCGAAGGTAGAAATCAAGAAGGAGCATCAAGTGTTGATGGTCAATAAGACCACCAGTTTTAAGAAAAAGGGCAAAGGGAAGAAGAAGGGGAACTTCAAGAAGAACAGCAAACAAGTTGCTGCTCAAGAGAAGAAACCCAAGTCTGGACCTAAGCCTGAGACTGAGTGCTTCTACTGCAAGCAGACTGGACACTAGAAGCAGAACTACCCCAAGTATTTAGCGGATAAGAAGGATGGCAAAGTGAACAAAGGTATATGTGATATACATGTTATTGATGTGTACCTTACTAATGCTCGCATTAGCACCTGGGTATTTGATACTGGTTCTGTTGCTAATATTTGCAACTCCAAACAGGGACTACGGATTAAGCGAAGATTGGCTAAGGACGAGGTGACGATACGCGTGGGAAATGGTTCCAAAGTCGATGTGATCGCGGTCGGCACGCTACCTCTACATCTACCATTGGGATTAGTTTTAGACCTAAATAATTGTTATTTGGTGCCAGCGTTGAGCATGAACATTATAACTAGATCTTGTTTGATGCGAG
This sequence comes from Triticum dicoccoides, assembly GCF_002162155.2. Taxonomy (NCBI): domain Eukaryota; kingdom Viridiplantae; phylum Streptophyta; class Magnoliopsida; order Poales; family Poaceae; genus Triticum; species Triticum dicoccoides. Next base: position 419,957,743 of record NC_041385.1, read on the forward strand.
ACGGTTATTCATTTAAATCAGAGAATAATGGTTGTTCTATTTATATGAGTAATATCTTTTATGGTCATGCACCCTTAAAGAGTGGTCTATTTTTATTAAATCTCAAAAGTAGTGATACACATATTCATAATGTTGAAGCCAAAATATACAGAGTTGATAATGATAGTGCAACTTATTTGTGGCATTGCCGTTTGGGTCACATCGGTGTAAAGAGCATGAAGAAACTCCATACTGATGGACTTTTGGAATCACTTGATTATGAATCACTTGGTACTTGCGAACCGTGCCTCATGGGCAAGATGACTAAAACGCCGTTCTCCGGAACTATGGAGCGAGCAACTGATTTATTGGAAATCATACATACTGATGTATGTGGTCCAATGAATATTGAAGCTCACGGCGGGTATCGTTATTTTCTCACCTTCACAAATGATTTGAGTAGATATGGGTATATCTACTTGATGAAACACAAGTCTGAAACATTTGAAAAGTTCAAAGAATTTCAGAGTGAAGTGGAAAATTATTGTAACAAGAAAATAAAATTTCTGCGATCTGATCATGGAGGAAAATATTTGAGTTACGAGTTTGGTTTACATTTGAAGCAATGCGGAATAGTTTCACAACTCACGCCACCCGGAACACCATAGCGAAATGGTGTGTCCGAACGTTGTAATCGTACTTTATTAGATATGGTACGATATATGATGTGTCTTACTGATTTACCACTATTGTTTTGGGGTTATGCTTTAGAGACGGCCGCATTCACATTAAATAGGGCACCATAAAAATCCGTTGAGACGACGCCTTATGAACTGTGGTTTGGCAAGAAACCAAAGTTGTCATTTCTTAAAGTTTGGGGCTGTGATGCTTATGTAAAGAAAATTCAACCAGATAAGCTCGAACCCAAATCGGAGAAATATGTCTTCATAGGATACCCAAAAGAGACTATTGGGTACACCTTCTATCACAGATCTGAGGGCAAGATTTTCGTTGCTAAATTCGGATCCTTTCTAGAGAAGGATTTTCTCTCGAAAGAAGTGAGTGGGAGGAAAGTAGAACTTGATGAGGTAACTGTACCTGCTCCCTTGTTGGGAAGTAGTTCATCACAAGAACCGGTTCCTGTGACATATACATCAATCAGTGAGGAAGCTAATGATATTGATCATGAAACTTCAGATCAAGTTACTACTGAACCTCGTAGGTCTACCAGAGTAAGATCCGCACCAGAGTGGTACGGTAATCCTATTCTGGAAGTCATGTTACTTGACCATGGCGAACCTACGAACTATGACGAAGCGATGATGAGCCCAGATTCCGCGAAATGGCGTGAGGCCATGAAATCTGAGATGGGACCCATGTATGAGAAAAATGTATGGACTTTGGTTGACTTGCCTGATGATCGACAAGCCATCAAGAATAAATGGATCGTCAAGAAGAAGACCGACGCTGATGGTAATGTAACTGTCTACAAAGCTCGACTTGTTGCGAAAGGTTTTCGACAAGTTCAAGGGGTTGACTATGATGAGACTTTCTCACTCGTAGCGATGCTTAAGTCTGTCCGAATCATGTTAGCAATTGCCGCATTTTATGATTATGAAATTTGGCAGATGGATGTCAAAACTGCATTCCTGAATGGATTTTTGGAAGAAGAGTTGTATATGATGCAACTGGAAGGTTTTGTCGATCCAAAAGGTGCTAACAAAGTGTGCAAGCTCCAGCGATCCATTTATGGACTGGTGCAAGCATCTGAGAGTTGGAATAAACGCTTTGATAGTGTGATCAAAGCATATGGTTTTATACAGACTTTTGGAGAAGCCTGTATTTACAAGAAAGTGAGTGGGAGCTCTGTAGCATTTCTGATATTATATGTAGATGACATATTGTTAATTGGAAATGATATAGAATTTCTGGATAGCATAAAGGGATACTTGAGTAAAAGTTTTTCAATGAAACACCTCGGTGAAGTTGCTTACATATTGGGCATCAAGATCTATAGAGATAGATCAAGACACTTAATTGGACTTTCACAAAGCACATACCTTGATAAAGTTTTGAAAAAGTTCAAAATGGATCAGGCAAAGAAAGGGTTCTTGCCTGTATTACAAGGTGTGAAGTTGAGTCAGACTCAATGCCCGACCACAGCAGAAGATAGAGAGAAAATGAAAGATGTTCCCTATGCTTCAGCCATAGGCTCTATCATGTATGCAATGTTGTGTACCAGACCTGACGTATGCTTAGCAATAAGCTTAGCAGGTAGGTACCAAAGTAATCCAGGAGTGGATCACTGGACAGCGGTCAAGAACATCCTGAAATACCTGAAAGGACTAAGGATATGTTTCTCATTTATGGAGGTCACAAAGAGCTAGTCGTAAATGGTTACGTCGATGCAAGCTTTGACACTGATTCAGATGATTCTAAATCGCAAACCGGATACGTGTTTTTATTAAATGGTGGAGCTGTAAGTTGGTGCAGTTCTAAACAAAGCGTCGTGGCGGGATCTACATGCGAAGCGGAGTACATAGCTGCTTCGGAAGGAGCAAATGAAGGAGTCTGGATGAAGGAGTTCATTTCCAATCTAGGTGTCATACCTAGTGCATCGGGACCAATGAAGATCTTCTGTGACAATACTGGTGCAATTGCCTTGGCAAAGGAATCCAGATTTCACTAGAGGACCAAGCACATCAAGAGACGCTTAAATTCCATTCGGGACCAAGTCCAGGTGGGAGAATTAGAGATTTGCAAGATACATACGGATCTGAATGTTGCAGACCCGTTGACTAAGCCTCTTCCACGAGCAAAACATGATCAACACCAAGACTCCATGGGTGTTAGAATCATTACTGTGTAATCTAGATTATTGACTCTAGTGCAAGTGGGAGACTGAAGGAAATATGCCCTAGAGGCAATAATAAAGTTATTATTTATTTCCTCATATCATGATAAATGTTTATTATTCATGGTAGAATTGTATTAACCGGAAACATGATACATGTGTGAATACATAGACAAACATAATGTCACTAGTATGCCTCTACTTGACTAGCTCATTAATCAAAGATGGTTATGTTTCCTAACCATAGACATGTGTTGTCATTTGATTAACGGGATCACATCATTAGGAGAATGATGTGATTGACTTGACCCATTCCGTTAGCCTAGCACTTGATCATTTAGTATGTTGCTATTGCTTTCTTCATGACTTATACAAAGTTCCTACAACTATGAGATTATGCAACTCCCGTTTATCGGAGGAACACTTTGTGTGCTACCAAATGTCACAACGTAAATGGGTGATTATAAAGGAGCTCTACAAGTGTCTCCAATGGTACATGTTAAGTTGGCGTATTTCGAGATTAGGATTTGTCACTCCGATTGTCGGAGAGGTATCTCTGGGCCCTCTCGGTAATGCTCATCACTATAAAGCCTTGCAATCAATGTGGCCAATGAGTTGGTTATGGAATGATGCATTATGTAACGAGTAAAGAGACTTGCTGGTAACGAGATTGAACTAGGTATTGAGATACCGATGATCGAATCTCAGGCAAGTAACATACCGATGACAAAGGGAACAACGTATGTTGTTATGCGGTTTGACCGATAAAGATCTTCGTAGAATATATAGGAGCCAATATGAGCATCCAGGTTCCGCTATTGGTTATTGACCGGAAACAGTTCTAGGTCATGTCTACATAGTTCTCGAACCCGTAGGGCCACACGCTTAACATTACGTTGACAGTTTTATTATGAGTTCATAAGTTTTGATGTACCGAAGGTTGTTCGGAGTCCCGGATGTGATCACGGACATGACGAGGAGTCTCGAAATGGTTGAGACATAAAGATTGATATATTGGACGACTATATTCGGACACCGGAAGTGTTCTGGGTGTTTTCAGAGAAAACCGGAGTGCTAGAGGGGTTACCGGAACCCCCCGGGGAAGTATTGGGCCTTAGTGGGCCTGAGGGGAGAGAGAGGGCAGCAGCCCAGGAGGTGGCTCGCCCCCTCCCATGAGGAGTCTGAATTGGACTAGGGGAGGGGGGCGCGGCCCCTCTTTCCCTCTCCCTCTCCCTTTCTTTCCTTCCCCCCTCTCTCTTCCTAGGTGGACTAGGAAAGGGGAGTCCTACTCCCACTAGGAGGAGGACTCCCCCCTCCTTCGAGAGCCCCTAGGGCCGGTCGGCCTACCCCCCTTGCTCCTTTATATACGGGGGCAGGGGGCACCTCTAAACACACAAGTTGATCTTCGTGATCGTTCCTTAGCCATGTGCGGTGCCCCCTCCACCATATTCCACCTCGGTTATATCGTAGCGGTGCTTAGGCGAAGCCCTGCATCAGTAGAACATCATCATCGTCACCACACCGTCATGCTGACGGAACTCATCCCCAACACCCTGCTGGATCGGAGTCCGGGGATCGTCATCGAGCTGAACGTGTGCTGAACTCGGAGGTGCCGTACATTCGGTACTTGGACCGGTCGGATCGTGAAGACGTACGACTACATCAACCGCTTTGTCATAATGCTTCCGCTTACGGTCTACGAGGGTACGTCGACAACACTCTCCCCTCTCGTTGCTATGCATCATCATGATACTTGCGTGTGCGTAGGATTTTTTTTGAAATTACTACGTTCCCCAACAGGAACAATCAAAAATTATAGATGCGTTGGAGACGTATCAAGCATCCCCAAGCTTAATTCCTGCTTGTCCTCGAGTAGGTAAATGATAAAAAGAGAATTTTTAATGTGGAATGCTACATAACATATTTATCCATGTAATTTTCTTTATTGTGGCATGAATGTTCAGATCCATAAGATTCAAAACAAAATTTTAATATTGACATAAAAGAATGATAATACTTCAAGCATACTAACCAGGCAATTTTGTCTTCTAAAAATAACATGGCCAAAGAAAGCTTATCCTTACAAAATCATATAGTCTGGCTATGCTCCATATTCATCACACAAAATATTTAAATCATGCACAACCCCCATGCCAAGCAAAGCAATTGTTTCATACTTTTAATGTTCTCAAACCTTTTCAACTTTCACGCAATACGTGAGCGCGAGCCATGGACATAGCACTATAAGTGAAATATAATATGGTGGTTTTAAAGAAGACAAAAACGAAGGAGATAGTCTCACATCAACTAGGAGTATCAACGGCTATGGAGATGCCCATCAATATATATCGATGTGAGTGAGTATGGATTGCCATGCAACCGATGCACTAGAGCTATAAGTTTATGAAATCTCAAAAGAAAACTAAGTGGGTGTGAATCTAACTTGCTTGCTCATGAAGACCTAGGGCAATTTGAGGAAGCCATCATTGTAATATACAAGCCAAGTTCTATAATGAAAAATTCCCACTTGTATATGAAAGTGACTACATAGGAGACTCTCTATCATGAAGAACATGGTGCTACTTTGAAGCACAAGTATGGAAAAAGGATAGTAACATTGCCCCTTATCTCTTTTCTCTCAATTTTTTTGTTTGGCTTCTTTGGCCTCTTTTATTTTTTCCTCACATGGGACAATGCTCTAGTAATGAAGATCATCGCACTTTTATTTACTTAAAACTCAAGAATTACAACTTGACACTTAGAACAAAATATGACTCTATATGAATGCCTCCGGCAGTGTACCGGGATGTGCAATGACTCAATAGTGACATGTATGAAAGAATTATGAAAGGGTGGCTTTGCCACAAATACGATGTCAACTACATTATCATGCAAAGCAATATGACAATGATGGTATGTGTCATAATAAACGGAACAGTGGAAAGTAGCATGGCAATATATCTCGGAATGGCTATGGAAATGCCATAATAGGTGTGTATGGTGGCTGTTTTGAAGAAGGTATACGGTGGGTGTATGGTGCCGGCGAAAGTTGCGCGTACTAGAGAGGCTAGCAATGGTGAAAAAGGGTGAGAGTGCGTATAATCCATGGACTCAACATTAGTCATAAAGAACTCACATACTTATTGCAAAAATCTATTAGTCATCGAAACAAAGTACTACGCGCATGCTCCTAGGGGGATAGATTGGTAGGAAAAGACCATCGCTCGTCCTCGACCGCCACTCATAAGGAAGACAATCAATAAATAAACCGTGCTCCAACTTCATTACATAACGGTTCACCATACGTGCATGCTACGGGAATCACAAACCATAACACAAGTATTTCTCCAATTCACAATTACTAACTAGCATGACTCTAATATCACCATCTCTATATGTCAATACAGCCATAAGGAATCAAACTTCACATAGTATTCAATGCACTTTATATGAAAGTTTTTATTATATCCCTCTTGGGTGTCTATCATATTAGGACTAAATTCATAACCAACGGAAATTGCCATGCTGTTTAGAGACTCTCAAAATAATATAAGTGAAGCATGAGAGTTCAATAATTTCTACAAAATAAAGCCACCGCCATGCTCTAAAAAGATATAAGTGAAACACTAGAGCAAAATTGCCTAGCTCAAAAGATATAAGTGAAGCACAGAGAGTATTCTAATAAAATCACGATTCATGCGTGTCCCTCTCAAAAGGTGTGTACAGCAAGGATGATTGTGTCAAACTAAAAATTAAAGACTCATATCATACAATATGCTCCAAGCAAAACACACATCATCTGGTGAATAAAAATATAGCCTCAAGTGAAGTTACCGATAGACGAAGACAAAAGAGGGGATGCCTTCCGGGGCATCCCCAAGCTTAGGCTCTTGGTTGTCCTCGAATATTACCTTGGGGTGCCTTGGGAATCCCCAATATTGGGCTCTTTCCACTCCTTATTACATAGTCCATCAAATGCTTACCCAAAACTTGAAAACTTCACAACACAAAATTCAACAGAAAATCTCATAAGCTCCGTTAGTATAACAAAATAAATCACCACTTTTGGTATTGTTGTGAAATCATTCTTTATTTATATTGGTGTAATATCTACTGTATTCCAACTTTTCCATGGTTCGTAGCCCCCGATACAACCCATAGATTCACCAAAATAAGAAAACAACACATAGAAAACAGAATCTGTCAAAAACAGAACACTCTGTAGCAATCTGTAAACTGTGAATAATTATGTAACTCCAAAAATTCTGAAAAATTAGGAAAACCTGGGAAATTTGTGTACCAATTTTGTGTGAAAAGAATCAGATCAAAAGCACACTTATGTAAAAAACGAAAATTAATTACATGAGCGCATAAGTTTCTGTTTTTCAGCAAGATCAAAACAACTATCACCGTAAGCCATCCCTAAGGTCTTACTTGGCACAAACACTAATTAAAAGACAAAGACACATCTAACCAGAGGCTATATGAATTATTTATTAAAAAAAGAACCAAAAAAGTAAGAAAAAAATAAAATAGGTTGCCTCCCAACAAGCGCTATTGTTTAATGCCCTTAGATAGGAATAAAAACACATAGATCTAGGTATTGTCATCTTTGGTATGCAATCCATAAGTAGCTCTCATAATAGATTCATATGGCAACTTAATTTTCTTTCTAGGAAAGTTTTCCATGCCCTTCCTTAACGGAAATTGAAATTTAATATATCCTTTTTTCATATCAATAATTGCACCAATCGTTCTAAGGAAAGGTCTACCAAAAATAATAGGGCATGTAGGATTGCAATGTATATCAAGAACAGTGAAATCTACAGGCACATAATTCCTACTTGCAACAATAAGAACATCATTAATCCTTCCCATATGTTTCTTAGTAGTGGAATCCGCAAGATGCAAATTTGAAGAACAATCGTGAAATTCACGAAAACCTAACACATCACATAATGTTTTTGGAATCATGGAAACGCTAGTACCCAAATCACACAAAGCATGTCACTCATAATCTTTAATATGAATCTTAATAGTAGGTTCCCACACATCATAAAGTTTTCTAGGGATAGAAACTTCCAATTCAAGTTTTTCTTCAAAAGATTGCATCATAGCATCAACGATATGTTTAGTAAAAGCATTATTTTGATTATAAGCATGAGGAGAATTCAACATGGATTGCAACAAGGAAATACAATCTATCAAAGAGAAATTATCATAATTAAATTCCTTGAAATCCAAAAGAGTGGGTGATGTCTACTACACAACCTTCATCTTGTAGACGTTGTTGGGCCTCCAAGTGCAGAGGTTTGTAGGACAGTAGCAAATTTCCCTCAAGTGGATGACCTAATGTTTATCAATCCGTGGGAGGCGTAGGTTGAAGATGGTCTATCTCAAACAACCCTGCAACCAAATAACAAATAGTCTCTTGTGTACCCAACACACCCAATACAATGGTAAATTGTATAGGTGCACTAGTTCGGCAAAGAGATGGTTATATAAGTGCAATATGGATGGTAGATATAGGTTTTTATAATCTGAAAATATAAAAACAGCAAGGTAACAAGTAATAAAAGTGAGGATAAACGGTATTGCAATGCTAGGAAACAAGGCCTAGGGTTCATACTTTCACTAGTGAAAGTTCTCTCAACAATAATAACATAATTGGATCATATAACTATCCCTCAACATGCAACAAAGAGTCACTCCAAAGTCACTAATAGTAGGGAACAAACAAAGAGATTATGGTAGGGTACGAAACCACCTCAAAGTTATCCTTTCTGATCGATCTATTCAAGAGTCCGTAGTAAAATAACATGAAGCTATTCTTTCCGTTAGATCTATCATAGAGTTCGTACTAGAATAACACCTTAAGACACAAATCAACCAAAACCCTAATGTCACCTAGATACTCCAATGTCACCTCAAGTATCCGTGGGTATGATTATATGATATGCATCACACAATCTCATATTCATCTATTCAACCAACACAAAGTACTTCAAAGAGTGCCCTAAAGTTTCTACGGGAGAGTCAAGATGAAAACGTGTGCCAACCCCTATGCATAAGTTCACAAGGTCACTGAATCCGCAAGTTGATCACCAAAACATACATCAAGTAGATCACGTGATATCCCATTGTCACCACAGATAAGCACATGCAAGACATACATCAAGTGTTCTCAAATCCTTAAAGACTCAATCCGATAAGATAAATTCAAAGGGAAAACTCAATCCATTACAAGAGAGTAGAGGGGGAGAAACATCATAAGATCCAACTATAATAGCAAAGTGCTACCTCTTGAGCACTGCGTTGGATTTCCCCGAAGAGGAGAGGATGATGAAGCAAAGTACCGTAAGTATTTCCCTCAGTTTTTGAGAACCAAGGTATCAATCCAGTAGGAGACCACGCACAAGTCCCTCGTACCTACACAAAACGATAGCTACTCGCAACCAACGCGATTAGGGGTTGTCAATCCCTTCACGGTCACTTACGAGAGTGAGATCTGATAGAGATGATAAATAATATTTTTGGTATTTTTGATAGATAGATGCAAAGTAAAAAGTAAAAGGCCAAGTAAAAACAAAGCAAGTAAATAAAGCGATAGAGACTGATATGATGAGAATAGACCCGGGGGCCATAGGTTTCACTAGTGGCTTCTCTCAAGAGCATAGATATTCTACGGTGGGTGAACAAATTACTTTTGAGCAAGACATAATTGAGCATAGTTATGAGCATATCTAGGCAATGATCATGTATATAGGCATCATGTCCAAGACAAGTAGATCGAAACGATTCTGCATCTACTACTATTACTCCACTCATCGACCGCTATCCAGCATGCATCTAGAGTATTAAGTTAAAAACAGAGTAACGCCTTAAGCAAGATGACATGATGTAGAGGGATAAATTCATGCAATATGATAAAAAACCCATCTTGTTATCCTCGATGGCAACAATACAATACGTGCCTTGCAACCCTTTCTGTCACTGGGTAAGGACACCGCCAGATTGAACCCAAAGCTAAGCACTTCTCCCACTGCAAGAACTACCAATCTAGTTGGCCAAACCAAAAAAGGATAATTCGAAGAGACTTGCAAATATAACTCAATCATACATAAAAGGATTCAGAGAAGAATCAAATATTTTCCATAGATAATACTGGATCATAAACCCACAATTCATCGGTCTCAACAAACACACTGCAAAAAGAAGATTACATCGAATAGATCTCCACAAGAGAGGGGGAGAACATTGTATTGAGATCCAAAAAGAGTGAAGAAGCCATCTAGCTACTAGCTATGGACCCGAAGGTCTGAAGTAAACTACTCACACTTCATCGAAAGGGCTATGGTGTTGATGTAGAAGCCCTCCGTGGTGGATGCCCCTCCGGCGGAGCTCCGGAACAGGCCCCAAGATGGGGTCTCGTGGATACAGAAGGGTGCGGCGGTGGAATTAGGTTTTTGGCTCCTGTTCGGATCGTTTGGGGATACGTAGGTATATATAGGAGGAAGGAGTATGTCGGTGGAGCAGCAGGGGGGCCACGAGGTAGGGGGCGTGCCCAGGGGGCGCGCCCTCCACCCTCGTGACCGCCTCTGGCACTTCTTGGAGTAGGGTCCAAGTCTCCTGGATCACGTTCGGTGAGAAAATCATGTTCCCGAAGGTTTTATTCTGTTTCGACTCCGTTTGATATTCCGTTTCTTCAAAACACTGAAATAGGCAAAAAACAGCAATTCTGGGCTGGGCCTCCGGTTAATAGGTTAGTCCCAAAAATAATATAAAAGTGGAAAATAAAGCCCAATATCGTCCAAAATAGTAGATAAAGTAGCATGGAGCAATCAAAAATTATAGATACATTGGAGACGTATCAGGCATCCCCAAGCTTAATTCCTGCTCGTCCTCGAGTGGGTAAATGATAAGAAAGAATTTTTGATGCGGAGTGATACTTTGGCATAATTTCAATGTAAATCTTCTTAATTGTGATATGAATATTCAGATCCCAAAGATTCAAGACAAAAGTTCGTATTGACACAAAAATAATAACTTCAAGCATACTAATCAAAGCAATCATGTCTTCTCAAAATAACATGGCAAAAGAAAGTTCATCCCTACAAAATCATATAGTTAGGCTATGCTTCATTTTCGTCACACAAAGATGTTCCCAACTTCTATACCCCCGATGACAAGCCAAGCAATTGTTTCATACTTAAATAATCTCAAACTTTTTCAACCTTCACACAATACATGAACGTGAGCCATGGATATAGCACTATGGGTGGAATAGAATATGATGATGGGGATTGTGTGGAGAAGACAAAAAAAGGAGAAAGTCTCACATTGACGAGGCTAATCAACGGGCTATGGAGATGCCCATCAATTGATGTCAACATGAGGAGTAGGGATTGCCATGCAACGGATGCACTAGAGCTATGAATGCTCAACAAAAGAAAACTAGTGGGTGTGCATCCAACTCGCTTGCTCATGAAGACCTAGGGCATTTGAGGAAGCCCATCGTAGGAATATACAAGCCAAGTTCTATAATGAAAGATTCCCACTAGTATAAAAGACAACTTATGAGACTCACTACATAAAGAACAAGGTGCTACTTCGAAGCACAATATGTGAGACTCACTACATGAAGAACAAGCTGCTACTTTGAAGCACAAGTGTGGAAAAATAGATAGTAGCATTGCCCTTTCCTTTTATTATTATTTTTTGGGACTTTCTTTTTTTTGGCCTTTCTCATTTTTTTTGTTTGGGCAATGCTCTAATAATGATGATCATCACACTTCTATCGATTACAACATAAGGATTACAACTCGAAACTTAGAACAAGATATGACTCTATATGAATGCCTCCGGTGGTGTACCAGGATGGTGCAATGAACCAAGAGTGACATGTATGAAAGATAGTGCATGGTGGCCTTGCCACAAATACGATGTCAACTACATGATCATGCAATGGCAATATGACAAAAGTAATGTATGTCATGATGATGATGGTGGAAGTTGCATGGCAATATATCTCGGAATGGCTATGGAAATGCCATAATAGGTAGGTATGGTGGCTGTTTTGAGGAAGATATAAGGAGGTTTATGTGTGATAGAGCGTATCGTATCACGGGGTTTGGATGCACTGGCGAAGTTTGCACCAACTCTCAAGGTGAGAAAGGGCAATGCACGGTACCGAAGAGGCTAGTAAAGGTGGAAAGGTGAGAGTGCGTATAATCCATGGACTCAACATTAGTCAAAAGAACTCATTTACTTATTGCAAAAAATTAGAAGCCATCAAAAGTCAAGTACTACGGGCATGCTCCTAGGGGGATAGATTGGTAGGAAAAGACCATCGCTCGTCCCCGACCGCCACACATAAGGATGCACAAGCCAGGTACACTTCATGTTTCAAATTTGTTACACAACTTTAACCATACGTGCATGCTACAGGACTTGCAAACTTCAACACAAGTATTTCTCAAATTCATAATCACCCAACTAGCACGACTTTGATATTAGCACCTCCATATCTCAAAACAATTATCAAGCATCAAACTTATCTTAGTATTCAATTCACTCAAAAGAAAGTTTCACATATCTTGAATACCAAGTATATTAACATTAAGCAAATTACCATGCTATTAACGACTCTCATAATAATTTAAGTGAAGCATGAGAGATCAATAGTAACAAATCCACCACCATGCTCTAAAAGATATAAGTGAAGCACTAGAGCAAAAATTATCACGCTCAAAAGATATATAAGTGAAGTACTATGAGCAAAACTATCAAGCTCAAAAGATATAAGTGAAGCACATAGAGTATTCTAACAAATTCCAACTCATGTATGGATCTCTCAAAAGGTGTGTACAGCAAGGATTATTGTGGTAGACTAACAACCAAAGACACAAATAATACAAGACGCTCCAAGCAAAACACATATCATGTGGTGAATAAAAATATAGCTCCAAGTAAATTACCGATGGAAGTGGATGAAAGAGGGGATGCCTTCCGGGGCATCCCCAAGATTTGACTTTTTGGTGTCCTTGGATTATCTTGGGGGTTCCATGGGCATCCCCAAGCTTAGGCTCTTGGCGCTCCTTGTTCGATAATCCATCAAAAGAATTCACCCAAAACTTGAAAACTTCACAACACAAAACTCAACAGAAATCTCGTGAGCTCCGTTAGAGAAAGAAAACAAAGAACTACTTCAAGGTACTGTAATGAACTCATTCTTTATTTATTTTGGTGTTAAACCTACTGTATTCCAACTTCTCTATGGATTATAAACTATTTTACTAGCCATAGATTCATCAAAATAAGCAAACAACACACGTAAAACAGAATCTGTCAAAAACAGAATAGTCTGTAGCAATCTGTAACTAAAGCAAACTTCTGGAACTCTAAAAATTATACCAAAATAGGAAGTCCTGGAAAATTTGTTTATTGAACAGTATCAAAAAGAATCAACGCAAAATCACGTTTCTGTGATTTAACAAAACTATATTCGTGCGCGCAAAGTTTCTGTCTTTCAGCAGAATCAAATCAACTATCATCGTAGGTTATCCTATAGGTTCTACTTGGCACAAACACTAATTAAAATATAAAAATACATCCAAACAGAGGCTATATTTATTATTTATTCCTAAACAGAATCAAAAACAAAAAACACAAAATAAAATTGGGTTGCCTCCCAACAAGCGCTTTTCTTTAAAGCCTTTTAGCTAGGCATTGATAATTTTAATGATGCTCACATGAAAGATAAGAATTGAAGCACAAAGAGAGCATCATAAAACACGTGACAAACACATCTAAGTCTAACATACTTCCTATGCATAGGCATCTTATAGGCAAACAAATTATCAAGGCAAGCAAAAACTAGCATATGCAAGGAAGCAGAAAGAAACAATAGCAATCGCAACATAAAGAGAGGTAATTTTGTAACATGAAAGTTTCTACAACCATATTTTCCTCTCTCATAATAATTACATGTAGGATCATAAGAATATTCAACGATATAGCTATCACATAGCATATTCTTGACACGATCCACATGCATGCAAAGTTGACACTCTTCCAAAATAGTGGGATTATCATTAACTAAAGTCATGACCTCTCCAAACCCACTTTTATCAAAAAACTCATAAGATTGAATATTCTCCAAATATGTGGGATCTAAAGTTGACACTCTTCCAAACCCACTTTCAATATTATTGCAAACAATATTATCAATCTCATATTCATCATGGGGATTAAATAAATTTTCAAGATCATAAGAAAAATCACCCCAATCATGATCATTGCAACAAATAGTGGACACAACAAAACTAGCATCCCCAAGCTTAGGGTTTTGCATATTTTTAGCATAATTGACATCAAGAGGATTTATAGTAAAATCATTGCAATCATGCTTTTCATCGAAGGAACTATCAAGTAGGGGCGCAATAGCAACAATCTCATGTTTAACATAAGGAACTATAGCAAATTCATCTTCATAAATATTGGCATCATAGCCACAAGAATAGCAAGCATCATGTTCATCAAGTGATATTTCAATCAAATCATCAGAATCATCATTATCTATAGATTCATGCATATCATTATTTCCTTCCAAAGCAACGGTCATTCTCTCAATAAATTCTTTAACATAGACATTATGAGCATAGTTTTCATAGCAATATTTAAGTATGTCAAAATTTTCAGATTCGTAGAGAGTAATATCATACTTTTCATTCAAATAAGCAACTTCATAAGCACCCTTAAAAGCAACAAATTCTTTAATTTGTTCGATATCATAGTAACTATAAACACCCTTTGCATAAGAAGATAAGATTTCATTTTCATTAAACTCACATAGGTAAGGAAGGTGTTTTTTAGGGTTCTTAGAGCAACAAGTAAAATCATAAATTTCACAAAGATTCCAAGCATAACACAACAATCTATTTATTTGACTCCATAGGAGTCTCCCTTTTTCAGACAAACGGTGACGCACATAATGAGCATGCTCATCTAAAGATTTCCCATCAACTAGGATAGTTGGGGTTTCAACACGAGCGCATAAAGATCGAAGATGATCCAAGTAGAACACTTTAAGTGGATCCATATCAATAGATTTTCAGCGAGCGAAGATGCAAGCATATATAAGGCACAAGGAAACACAAACGAAGATACATACGGGAAGAAGGCGAACGAAAAAGAGAGGGCGAATAAAACGGCAAGGGTGAAGTGGGGGAGAGGAAAACGAGAGGCAAATGGCAAATAATGTAATGCCAGAGATAGGGACTGCGATGGGTAATTGGTATGGTTGACTTGCTTGCATGAGCCTCCCCGACAACGGTGCCAGAAATTCTTCTTGCTACCTCTTGAGCACTGCGTTGGATTTCCCCGAAGAGGAGAGGATGATGCAGCAAAGTAGCGTAACTATTTCCCTTAGTTTTTTAGAACCAAGGTATCAATCTAGTAGGAGACCACGCACAAGTCCCTTGTACCTACACAAAACAATAGCTACTCACAACCAACGCGATTAGGGGTTGTCAATCCCTTCATGGTCACTTACGAGAGTGAGGTCTGATAGAGATGATAAATAATATTTTTGGTATTTTTGATAGATAGATGCAAAGTAAAGAGTAAAAGGCAAAGTAAAAACAAAGCAAGTAAATAAAGTGATAGAGATTGATATGATGAGAATAGACTCGGGGGCCATAGGTTTCACTAGTGGCTTCTCTCAAGAGCATAGATATTCTATGGTGGGTGAAAAAATTACTGTTGAGCAATTGACAGAATTGAGCATAGTTATGAGCATATCTAGGCAATGATCATGTATATAGGCATCACGTCCGAGACAAGTAGATCGAAACAATTCTGCATCTACTACTATTACTCCACTCATCGACCGCTATCGAGCATGCATCTAGAGTATTAAGTTAAAAACAGAGTAACGCCTTAAGCAAGATGACATGATGTAGAGGGATAAATTCATGCAATATGATTAAAAAACCCATCTGGTTATCCTCGATGGCAACAATACAATATGTGCCTTGCAACCCTTTCTGTCACTGGGTAAGGACACCTCAAGATTGAACCCAAAGCTAAGCACTTCTCCCATTGCAAGAACTACCAATCTAGTTGGCCAAACCAAAAAAGGATAATTCAAAGAGACTTGCGAATATAACTCAATCATACATAAAAGGATTTAGAGAAGAATCAAATATTTTCCATAGATAATAATGGATCATAAACCCACAATTCATCGGTCTCAACAAACACACCGCAAAAAGAAGATTACATCGAATATATCTCCACAAGAGAGGGGGAGAACATTGTATTGAGATCCAAAAAGAGAGAAGAAGCCATCTAGCTACTAGCTATGGACCCGAAGGTCTGAAGTAAACTACTCACACTTCACCGGAAGGGCTATGGTGTTGATGTAGAAGCCCTCCGTGGTGGATGCCCCCTTCGATGGAGCTCTGGAACAGGCCCCAAGATGGGGTCTTGTGGATACAGAAGGTTGCGGCGGTGGAATTGGGTTTTCGGCTCCTGTTCTGATTGTTTGGGGATATGTAGGTATATATAGGAGGAAGGAGTACGTTGGTGGAGCAGCAGGGGGCCCACGAGGTAGGGGGGCGCGCCCAAGGGGGGCGCACCCTCCACCCTCATGACCGCCTCTGGCACTTCTTGGAGTAGGGTCCAATTCTCCTGGATCACGTTCGGTGAGAAAATCATGTTCCCAAAGGTTTTATTCCGTTTGGACTCCGTTTGATATTTCGTTTGTTCGAAACACTGAAATAGGCAAAAAATAGCAATTCTGGGCTAGTAGCATGGAGCAGTTAAAAATTATAGATACGTTGGAGACGTATCACAAAGCTGGCGATACATCAAGAACGTATCATCTCAAGAACACGAGAGAGAGAGAGAGAGAGAGAGAGAGAGAGATCAAACAAATAGCTACTGGTACATACCCTCGGCCACGAGGGTGAACTACTCCCTCCTTGTCATGGGGAGTGATACGTCTCCGTCGTATCTACTTTTCCAAACACTTTTGCCCTTGTTTTGGACTCTAACTTGTATGATTTGAATGGAACTAACCCGGACTGACGATGTTTTCAGCAGAATTGCCATGGTGTTGTTTTATGTGCAGAAAACAAAAGTTCTCGGAATGACCTGAAACTCCACGGAACATCTTAGAATAAATAATAAAAAATCCTCGCCAAAGATGAAGACCAGGGGGCCCACACCCTGTCCACGAGGGTGGGGGGCGCGCCCCTCCCCCTGGGCGTGCCTCCCTACCTCGTGGGCCCCCTGGTGGCCCTCCGACGCCAACTCCAACTCCATATATTGGCTTTCGGGGAGAAAAAAATCAGAGAGAAAGTTTCATCGCGTTTTACGATACGGAGCCGCCTCCCAGCCGTAATCTCTCTCGGGAGGGCTGATCTGGAGTCCGTTCGGGGCCTCGAAGAGGGGGATTCGTCGCCGTCATCATCATCAACCATCCTCCATCACTAATTTCATGATGCTCACCGCCGTGCGTGAGTAATTGCATCGTAGGCTTGCTGGACGGTGATGGGTTGGATGAGATTTATCATGTAATCGAGTTAGTTTTGTTAGGGTTTGATCCCTAGTATCCATTATGTTCTGAGATTGATGTTGCTATGACTTTGCTATGCTTAATGCTTGTCACTAGGGCCCGAGTGCCATGATTTCAGATCTGAACCTATTATGTTTTCATGAATACATGTGTGTTCTTGATCCTATCTTGCAAGTCTATAGTCACCTACTATGTGTTATGATCCGGCAACCCCGAAGTGACAATAATTGGGACCACTCCCGGTGATGACCATAGTTTGAGGAGTTCATGTATTCACTATGTGCTAATGCTTTGTTCCGGTTCTCTATTAAAAGGAGGCCTTAATATCCCTTAGTTTCCAATAGGACCCCGCTGCCACGGGAGGGTAGGACAAAAGATGGCATGCAAGTTCTTTTCCATAAGCATGTATGACTATATACGGAATACATGCCTACATTACATTGATGAACTGGAGCTAGTTCTGTGTCACCCTATGTTGTAACTGTTACATGAAGAACTGCATCCAGCATAATTATCCATCACTAATCCGGTGCCTACGAGTTTTCCATATACTGGTTCTCGATTATTTACTTTTCCGTTGCTACTGTTACAATCACTATAAAAATACCAAAAACATTACTTTTGTTGTCTTTACTTTGTTACCGTTACCACCACTATCATATTACTTTGCTACTGAACACTTTGCTGCAGATACTAAGTTCCCAGGTGTGGTTGAATTGACAACTCAGCTGCTAATACTTGAGAATATTCTTTGGCTCCCCTTGTGTCGAATCAATAAATTTGGGTTGAATACTCTACCCTCGAAAACTGTTGCGATCCCCTATACTTGTGGGTTATCAAGACCTTTTTCTGGCGCCGTTGCCGGGGAGCATAGCTCTATTCTTTGAGTCACTTGGGATTTATATCTGCTGGACACTATGAAGAACTTGAAAGATGATCGAACTACTATTTTGCCCTCAACTACGAGGGGACGTAAGGGACTGCCATCTAGCCTTGCACTAGATTCTCCTTCTGTTATGAGTAAGTTTGCGACACCTAAACCTACTACTGCTATTGATTTTTATATGTCGCATGTTATTGATGATTCCACTTCTGCTATGCATGATACTTATGATGAAACTACTTCTATGCTTGATACTACTGTGCCACTTGGTGAATATCTTGATGAGCAAATTGCTAGGTCTAGAGAAAGAGAAATTATTGAAACTGAACACGATGATATTAGTGATGATGAAAATATGCCTGCTATTCCTGAGGGTTATCTTTTTAGTGTTGAATCTATTGAAGCTGTTCTTGCTTGCCAGGATAGTCTTGAATGTAAGAGGTTGCCAGTTAAGTGGAGTAAAGAATCTTTTAGAGATAGGATGAGACCCGACCCTACTTTTGGTACTTCACCTATTTGTGTTCCTGATCAGGATTATTATGATTTTTCTGTTGAACCAGATATAATTACTTTGGTTGAATCTGATCCTTTTTATGGCTATGAATCTGAAACTGTTGTGGCACATCTTCGTAAGTTAGATGATATAGCTGCCCTGTTTACTAATAATGAGAGATCGCGCTACCTTTATTTACTCAAGATATTTCCGTTCTCATTAAAGGGTGAGGCTAAGAAATGGTTTAATTCTCTTGATCTTGGTTGTGTGCAAAGTCCGCAGGATGTGATTTATTACTTCTCTGCTAAATATTTCCCAGCTCATAAGAAACAAGCTGCTTTGAGGGAAATATACAATTTTGTGCAAATTGAAGAAGAGAGTCTCCCACAATCTTGGGGGAGGCTTCTCAAGTTACTTAATGCTTTGCCTGATCATCCTCTTAAGAAACCTGAAATATTTGATATCTTTTATAATGGACTAACTGATGCTTCCAAAGATTACCTGGATAGTTGTGCTAGTTCTCTTTTCATGGAAAGAACACCGGATGACGCTGAACTTCTATTGAATAATATGTTGGCTAATGAAAATAATTGGGCACCACCTGAGCCAACTCCTGAGCCAGCTCCTGAGCCAATTACTGAGCCCATTCCTAAATCAACTCCGAAGAAGAGCGGTGTTCTATTTCTCAGTCCCGAAGATATGCAAGAGGTAAAGAAATCTATGAAAGAAAAAGGTATTAAAGCTGAAGATGTTAAGAATTTACCTCCTATTGAAGAAATACATGGTCTTAATTTACCGCCTGTTGAAGAAGTATATGATCTCAATTACTTATTTACTGAAGAACCTCCCGATATCCCGACACAGGTAGTAAAGGTAAATTCTCTCTATAGACATGATAAAGCTGAAGTTCCGCCTACTAAAATTGCTTGTTAGTGCTTGGATGAGTTTGATGAATTTATGTTTAAGCAAGATGACTTTAATGCTTATTTTGGTAGACAATTAAAATAGAATACCTTTATGATTAAACGCTTGAGTGATTATATGGCTGATATTAGAGCTGAACTTAAACTTGTTAGCAAGCATGCTTCTATGGTTACCACTCAAGTAGAACAAGTACTTAAAGCTCAGAAAGAAGCGCTTGATGAAATGAATAGGAAGAAAAATGATTATGCTGTTAGAGTGGCTACTAGAACTGGTAGAATGACTCAGGAACCTTTGTATCCTGAAGGCCACCCTAAGAGAATCGAGCAAGATTCTCAGAGAAATAATATTGATATGCCTAGTTTTCTAAGAGGAAGAAAAAGAAAAATGATAGGACTGTGAAAACTTCTAGTGAACCTATTGTTGAACCACCTGATAATCCAAATGATATCTCTATGTATGATGCTGAAACACAATCAGGTGATGAACATGAACCTAGTGATAATGTTAATGATAATGTTCATGATGATGCTCAACCTAGTAATGATAATGATGTAGAAGTTGAACCTGCTGTTGATCTTGATAACCCACAATCAAAGAATCAACGTTATGATAAAAGAGACTTCGTTGCTAGGAAACATGGTAAAGAAAGGGAACCATGGGTTCAGAAACCCATGCCTTTTCCTCCCAAACCATTCAAGAAATGATTAGACCCATCTTTTTGCATATGCGATTCACTGATGTGCTCAAAACAAATCCTTATGCTAAGTATATGAAGGATATTATTACAAATAAAAGAAAGATACCTGAAGCTGAAATTTCCACCATGCTTGCTAATTACACTTTTAAGGGTGGAATACCAAAGAAACTTGGAGATCCCGGAGTGCCTACTATACCATGCTCCATTAAAAGAAGTTATGTTAAAACTGCTTTATGTGATCTTGGAGTCGGTGTTAGTGTTTAGCCTCTCTCTTTATATCGTAGACTTGATTTGAATAAGTTGACGCCTACTGAAATATCTTTACAAATGGCTAATAAATCAACTGCTATACCTGTCGGTATTTGTGAGGATGTGCCTGTTGTGGTTGCAAACGTTACTATTTTAACGGACTTTGTTATTCTTGATATTCCCGAGGATGATAGTATGTCTATTATTCTTGGAAGACCTTTCCTTAATACTACAGGGGCTGTTATTGATTGCAACAAAGGCAATGTCACTTTTCATGTTAATGGCAATGAGCACACGGTACATTTTCCAAGGAAACAACCTCAAGTTTATAGTATCAACTCTATTGGAAAAATCCCATCGATTATATTTGGAGGTTTTGAATTTCCTCTCCCTACTGTCAAGAAAAAGTATGCTATTCTTATTGTTGGGGATTTTCATATCCCCGTTGAGGTAACCTAGTGTTATTCGAAATTTCTCCGGTTCCGTGTTATTCGGAATGAGTTTGTTAACAAGACTTGATCAACCTTGTTAGTGGGTTCATTCTGATGATCACGAGATGGATGAAACTAGAAGCACAACCTTCTGTACCCTCTTTATAGTTTTTGTTATTTAATAAAAATAAAGTAAAATAGTATTTTTCTATCTGTTTCTTGACTTATCCATGCAATATAAAAATATTCCGAAAATAAAAGTCCTCAAAATGCCATGCCAATTTAATATGATTTTTTCGGGAATATTTGAGAATTTATTGTACAAAAATTACCAGGGGGGAGCTGCCACCTGGCCACAAGGGTGGAGGGCGCGCCCCCTGCCTTGTGGGCCCATGGTGGCCCTCCTCCACTTATTCCTGCACCCATCTTCCTCCTCTGTCTCACACAAACACGAAAAACCAACTCAAGCACGAGTTCCAGCCCCGTTACTGTGATTTTCGATCTCCTTGCTCAAAGCACCTCTCGCAAAACTGCTTGGGGAGATTGTTCCTTGGTATGTGACTCCTCCATTGGTCCAATTAGTTTTTGTTCTAGTGCTTTATTCTTTGCAAATTTATGCTGCATAGATGACCATGTTCTTGAGCCTACATGTCAAATTTATATGGTTCCAAGTAGTTCTAATGCTTGATATAGTCCCTAGGCACTTGTGGGAGTTGTTACTATCAATTTTATTGAAGTTGGTTCACTTTTATTTGCAGTTACTGCAAATTTCAGATTGTTTCAGAAATAATGAAGATTCTTTTAAGGGGCTCATCGAGCCGAAGCTCTAAGGAAAAACAAAAGGAAGAAGAGGAGAAGCCCAAATTTAATTTACCTCGCACCGCAGAAGTCCAGCCTTGTGAATGGCCTTCTGATGACTTCTTGAGGAGAGCTTGGATTCATGAAGATTTCTATTTATTAATTGAGAATGCTGGCCTCACCAACTTCCTCAACGACCAACGTCATCAGTATCTCTTACTCACAAATACTTCTGTGCAATACTTCTACTTTTTCCCTAAGAAATCACCTCCAACAGTAGAGTTTCATTTATATGACGTTGTTAAAGAGATGACATTAGCAGAATTCTGTGAGGTTTGCAGAATACCCTTTGAGGGCACCTTAGATGAACCCCACCATAACGAATTAGAAGCTTTTGTCAACACTATCACGGTGGGAGAAACCAGGAAGGTTTCTGATGCAAGGATCACTAGCATACATTATCCTGTTTTACGCTACTTTGCCTTATTTGCTAGTCGTTGCTTGATTGGATGCGGGAACTGTGGGAACGTTAGTATTCATGATATTATTATTTTGCTCCATGGTATATACTGCGATAACTCTATTAGTATGGGTGGAATTGTTGCTAGACGGTTAAGTCTGAACCGTACTAAGGGCCCCATCTTTGGAGGCATTTATGCTTCACGCCTAGCTGAACATTTTGAAATACCTATTAGGCACGCGGAGAAAGAAGAAACAGCGCTGCCCAGTGCTTATTTAGATTACAAGAGTATGATAGCGCATGATTTTCTTGTTAAGAGTCGCGATGGGGAGCTCAAATATAAATTATACTTTGATAAACATCACCCTGAGACTATTACTTTGCCTGCTCCTTCTTTGTTTAACTTGTTTGCAGAACCTCACATTGTTCCGTTGTCGGCTGTTCAAGCCTATCGGAACCCTGCACCAGCCCCGGAGCCGGAGCCACAAGATGAGCCTCCACGAATATCTGTTTATTCTTGGGATCCAGAGGAGGCTGCCAGCCAGTGGCTGTCAGAGTCTTCTTCATCACACTACGACCCCAGCTTCACCTATGGATATCCGCCAGGCCATCCCTGGCAATAGACCAACTTAGGCCAAAAGCCTAAGCTTGGTGGAGTATGTATTTCCCACCGACATTACATTTATGTTCACACACATACTCATTGCTAGATGTCGGTGCTCATACTCTTTCATTGTATTATCCATGCTAGTTTAAATTTCTTTTTCCCGCTTTCTTCTTGTGTGTTTGATAAACTTTAAGAAAAACCAAAACAATTAGTTAGTTTACTCCCCATGCTTGTAGTAGAATTAAAAAGAAAACCCAAAAATATCTCCCGTTCTTCTTTTTACTTGTTGGGAGCTTTCCCGTGTAAATAGTTTTTATTTCTCTTCCTTTCTTTGGGGGTCGAGAAGACCATATTGAAAATGCTTAGTGGCTCTTATATGCATGATTGTTTATTTAACTTAGAGCCCATATTACTTGTCTTCTCTCTTGAGTTGAATGCTTGCAGATTCCAGCTTAGTCCAATGCACGTGCACTCTCTTATTATTATACACACCATTCGGTCATGCAAGTGAAAGGCAATGATGATGATGATATATGATGGACTTATTGGGAAGAGAAAAGCTGGTATGAACTCGACCTCTCTTGTTTTTGTAAATATGATGATTCATCATTCCTGATTCAGCTATTATGAAATAAACATATTTGCAATGACATTTAGAGATTATAGTTGCTTGTGCCATGCTTGATTAGCTATGAGTTATAATGGTTTACCTTGCGTGCCAACATGCTATTGGAATGATTATGATGTGGTATGATGGGATGGTATCCTCCTTTAAATGCATTGAGTGACTCGACTTGGCACATGTTCACGCATGTAGTTGAATCCAATCAACATAGCCTTCATGATATTTAGGTTCATGGTGGATTATATCCTACTCATGCTTGTACTTGGTGTGAATTAATTTTAATGCATGTTTACGACTGTTGTCGCTCTCTCAGTTGGTCGCTTCCCAGTCTTTTGCTAGCCTTCACTTGTACTAAGCGGGAATACTGCTTATGCATCCAAACTCCTTAAACCCCAAAGTTATTCCATATGAGTCCACCATACCTTCCTATATGCGGTATTTACCTACCGTTCCAAGTAAATTTGTATGTGCCAAACTCTAAACCTTCAAATAAACATTCTGTTTTGCATGCTCGAATAGCTCATATGTCAACTAGAGCTGCCCTTATCTTCCGTGTTAGGCGGGTTATTCTCAAGAGGAGTGGACTCTGCTCCTCATTCACGAGAAAATGGCTGGTATCCGGGATGCCCAGTCCCATGCTTTATGCAAACTAAATCAAAATAACTACAAACAAAACTCCCCTTGGGACCCGTTGAATGTTGGAGGCACTCGTTGTTTCGAGCAAGCCATGGATTGATGCTTGTGGAGGAAGGGGAGTATAAACTTTACCATTCTATTTGGGAACCGCCTATAATCTGTTTAGCATGGAAGATATCGTTGTCTTTTAGTTGTTATGTTGACAATGAAAGTATGCCGCTCAAAATATAATTTATCTCTATTTCAAAATCGAGCTCTAGCACCTCTACAAATCCCTGCTTCCCTCTACGAAGGGCCTATCTATTTACTTTTATGTTGAGTCATCACCCTTCTTATTCAAAGCACCCGCTGGAGAGCACATTGTCGTTTGCATTCATTATTATTGGTTTATATTGGGTATGACTTGACTGGATCTCTTTTACCATAAATTACAATGTTTAGTCAGTCCTTGATCTTTAAAGGTGCTCTACATTTATGTTTTGCGGTCTCAGAAAGGGCTAGCGAGATACCATTTTGTTATATCATGTTATGATTATTTTGAGAAAGTGTTGTCATCTGAGTTTTATTATTATGGCTGGCTAGCTGATTATGCTATTGATATGAGTAATTGTGAGACCTACGTGTTATTGTGAGTATGGTTAGTTCATAATAATTGCTGAAACTTGAATGCTGGCTTTTCATGTTTACAACAAGAGCAAACAGAGTTTGTAAAAGTTTTTCTTTTTCTCTTTCAGTTTGTCAACTGAATTGCTTGAGGACAAGCAAGGGTTTAAGCTTGGGGGAGTTGATACGTCTCCGTCGTATCTACTTTTTCAAACACTTTTGCCCTTGTTTTGGACTCTAACTTGTATGATTTGAATGGAACTAACCAGGACTGACGCTGTTTTTAGTAGAACTACCATGGTGTTGTTTATGTGCAAAAAACAAAAGTTCTCGGAATGACCTGAAACTCCACGGAATATCTTAGAATAAATAATAAAAAATCCTCGCCAAAGATGAAGACCAGGGGGCCCACACCCTGTCCACGAGGGTCGGGGGCACGCCCCTCCCCCCTTGGCGTGCCGCCCTACCTCGTGGGCCCCCTGGTGGCCCTCTGACGCCAACTCCAACTCTATATATTGGCTTTCGGGGAGAAAAAAATCAGAGAGAAATTTTCATCGCATTTTACGATACGGAGCCACCGCCAAGCCCTAATCTCTCACGGGAGTGCTGATCTGGAGTCCGTTCGGGGCCCCGGAGAGGGGGATTCGTCGCCGTCGTCATCATCAACCATCCTCCATCACCAATTTCATGATGCTCACTGCCGTGCGTGAGTAATTGCATCGTAGGCTTGCTAGACGGTGATGGGTTGGATGAGATTTATCATGTAATCGAGTTAGTATTGTTAGGGTTTGATCCCTAGTATCCATTATGTTCTCAGATTGATGTTGCTATGACTTTGCTATGCTTAATGCTTGTCACTAGGGCCTGAGTGCCATGATTTCAGATCTGAACCTATTATGTTTTCATGAATATATGTGTGTTCCTGATCCTATCTTGCAAGTCTATAGTCACCTACTATGTGTTATGATCCGGCAACCCCGAAGTGACAATAATCGGGACCACTGCCGGTGATGACCATAGTTTGAGGAGTTCATGTATTCACTATGTTCTAATGCTTTGTTCCGGTTCTCTATTAAAAGGAGGCCTTAATACCCCTTAGTTTCCAATAGGACCCCGCTGCCATGGGAGGGTAGGAAAAAAGATGTCATGCAAGTTCTTTTCCATAAGCACGTATGACTATATACGGAATACATGCCTACATTACATTGATGAACTGGAGCTAGTTCTGTGTCACCCTATGTTGTAACTATTACATGACGAACGGCATCCGGCATAATTATCCATCGCTAATCCGGTGCCTACGAGTTTTCTATATACTGGTTCTCGCTTATTTACTTTTACGTTGCTACTGTTACAATCACTACAAAAATACCAAAAACATTACTTTTGCTGTCTTTACTTTGTTACCGTTACCACCACTATCATATTACTTTGCTACTAAACACTCTGCTGCAGATACTAAGTTTCCAGGTGTGGTTGAATTGACAACTCAGCTGCTAATACTTGAGAATATTATTTGGCTCCCCTTGTGTCGAATCAATAAATTTGGGTTGAATACTCTACCCTCGAAAACTGTTGCGATCCCCTATACTTGTGGGTTATCAGGGAGCGCCGGGATGATGAAGATGGCCACCGGTGAGGGTTCCCCCCTCCGGCAGGTAACGGAACAGGGTCCCGATTGGTTTTTGGTGGCTACAGAGGCTTGCGGCGGCGGAACTCCCGATATATTCTATTCCCCGAAGTTTTCAGGGTATATGGATATATATATAGGCAAAAGAAGTTGGTTAGGGGAGCCACGAGGGCCCCACGGGGGTGGGACGTGCCCAGGGGGGCAGGCGCACCTCCCTACCTCGTGGCCACCTCGAAGCTTCCTTGACTTCAACTCCAAGTCTCCTGGATCACGTTCGTTCCAAAAATCACGCTTCCGAAGGTTTCATTCCGTTTGGACTCCGTTTGATATTCCTTTTCTGCGAAACACTGAAAAGGGAAAAACAGAAACTGGCACTGGGCTCTGGGTTAATAGGTTAGTCCCAAAAATAATATAAAAGTGTATAATAAAGCCCATAAACATCCAAAACAGATAATTTAATAGCATGGAACAATCAAAAATTATAGATACGTTGGAGACGTATCAGCATCCCCAAGCTTAATTCCTGCTCCTCCTCGAGTAGGTAAATGATAAAAACAGAATTTTTGATGTGGAATGCTACATAACATATTTATCAATGTAATCTTCTTTATTGTGGCAAGAATATTCAGATCCATAAGATTCAAGACAAAAGTTTAATATTGACATAAAAATAATAATACTTCAAGCATAGTACCTAAGCAATCATGTCTTCTCAAATTAACATGGCCAAAGCAAGCTATCCCTACAAAATCATATAGTCTGGCTATGCTCTATCTTCATCACACAAAATATTTAAATCACGCACAACCCCGATGACAAGCCAAGCAATTGTTTCATACTTTTGATGTTCTCAAACTTTTTCAACTTTCATGCAATACATGAGCGTGAGCCATGGACATAGCACTATAGGTGGAATAGAATGGTGGTTGTGGAGAAGACAAAAAGGAGAAGATAGTCCCAGGCATATCAACGGGCTATGGAGATGCCCACCAATAGATATCAATGTGAGTGAGTAGGGATTGCCATGCAACGGATGCACTAGAGCTATAAGTGTACGAAAGCTCAAAAAGAAACTAAGTGGGTGTGCATCCAACTCGGTTGCTCACGAAGACCTAGGGCATTTTGAGGAAGCCCATCATTGGAATATGCAAGCCAAGTTCTATAATGAAAGATTCCCACTACTATATGAAAGTGACAACATAGGAGACTCTCTATCATGAAGATCATGGTGCTACTTTGAAGCACAAGTGTGGTAAAAGGATAGTAGCATTGTCCCTTCTCTCTTTTTCTCTCTTTTTTTATTTTTTTATGTTTTTTATTTGGGCCTTTTCCCTTTTTTTTAGTCCGGAGTCTCATCCCGACTTGTGGGGGAATCATAGTATCCATCATCCTTTCCTCACTGGGACAATGCTCTAATAATGATGATCATCACACTTTTATTTATTTACAACTCAAGAATTACAACTCGATACTTAGAACAAAATATGACTCTATATGAATGCCTCCGGCGGTGTACCGGGATGTGCAATGACTCATGAGTGACATCACTACAACAAGAACCCCCCTTTAGCAAACACATGCTTTGCAACGTTCTAATGATGTGTTGTAACCCAGCTGATATAGCTACGCATATAGGCGTTGGAAGGTTATGTGTTGCTGATCATATGAACAACAACGGATGCGACCATGCGTTGATGTGGTATTACACATGTACGTCCATGATTATACAGTATATATGAAGCCCGAACCTTTGTCTAGTAAGACATGTGTAGTAAAGATATAAGAAATTATTTATATCTAATAAGTATAGTTACTTTTTATTCTGACATCATCCATACGTGCACACAATAAATAGAAATAAAAAATGGGCAACCGCATGGTCGAACCTGCAACCTCAGGTTTTGTAGAGAAAGAGGTAAGCCAACCGAGGCAAGCAGAGAACGTGGTTGATCTTAGACTAGCACGCTATCTATACATTCGTCCTTGTGAACAATGGACCAACTCCGCTCAGCTGGGCCTTGCAGCGCGACGGCCCACGGATGTGCGCACCGGGGAAGTAGCGGTGAATCGGGCCGCCGTTGAATAATTTTCAATGTCGAGCAGTTGTTTTTTGCGGGTTTTTGATATTGGTACTCCATTCTAAAAAAAGAAAGTCGTTACTTGTACTTACAAAAAAATTGCTACTTGTATGAATTCCCAAAATATAATGCTAGTTGTACAAAGTAGTTTTTTTTAAAAACATTGGATGTACGAAGTAGTTGTTACTTGTTACTTTTACGTTGCACTAAAACAGATTGCCACCTTTATGTTCATTATAAAAATCAAGCCATCAAAACTTTAATATATATTTTATATTACTAATTTTATTTAAATAGGTCAAATATAATAATTGAATTTTTCTCAGGAAACTAAGTATATTCTTGTCATTTTAAAGAGTTTTCATGTTTTTTGAAAAAGTTCATGGAATTTTAAATAGTGCTCACCCATATACAAAAGCAAATAAGGTGTGTATTTAAAAAATTCAATGTCTATTTAAAAAAAGCAGTTACAACATAAATGTTCATCCTCTATTCAAAAAGATGTTCATTGTGTTTTTCAAAGACATTCACTTTGCGTTTTCAACAAATTCAAAGTGAATTTAACTGTTCGTCGTGTACTTTGAACTTTGTCTATATAAAAAAGTTATGGAATTTTCAAAAGTTTTCACATTTTAAAGAAATTTTTTATTTAGATGTTTATCGTCGATGATGAATCCACTGATCAGGATCTAAAGGAGGCACTCAACCTCCTTCGGGAACCTATAACAACGTTTCGGGAAGCCCATGACTAGATGTAAGCGGACGACGTCCGCTTGTCCGCAAGCGTCCGCGAACAGAAAAATTGAACAAACACGGTTATTGATGTAATGAACATTAGTGTAATTTTTGCTTCACGGACAAGCGGACGCCATCATAACCTAGTTTATTGATTGGTATTAATGGGACGAGAAATAGGTTGGGCTGCAATAAGATTACAATGTCTAGATTCTTGGCTCCTTGGGGCACGTCATGGGTAGGATGCAAGCGTCTCATAATCCATGTCACATGGCCATGCTTCTCCCAATCGGATCATATGAGGGGCCAAGAGTATATCTCTTCGGATCGGAGGGGAAAATCCCGTCTTGCTCGACCACGTCTCGTGGCATTGGTCTGGACAAGACCGAAACTGACCTTTATAACTACTCAGTTACGGAGTAGCGTTTGGTCAACCCAAATATGATTGGTCACAATCGCGAGTACATGCACTAGCTTGTGTCTTAAGACACAGTATTTATGATGTACTAGAGAATCGCATATGACCTAGCACTGCGTCTCATGGTTGGTTTTGTCCAATCTAATATCCATCCGAGCTCGAGTTCGGTCTCCCATATCCGACCTCGAATCCGATCAGATCCATATGTAGTCCGATAAGCATCCATTGTCCCATGTTTAGTGAGATCAACCCATCCACCGTATTGCATGTCGGTTTAGTCCGATGTGTGTCCACACATCACTTTCTGACCAGGGACTATTTAGAACAATGTTTTACTTACTTATGATTTTAGTTAGTTATGATTTTTACTTGAATGCTTAAGTTTTTCCAGATTGGTTCTATTGGATCGTAACCTATAAGCCAAACCCTCCCCGAGTATGTACTCTTGCCCCCTCTCACCTCCACCTCAAAGCCACATCTTATCTGCTCCCTGCCGCTCTCCCTGCTTGCAATCCTATCGTCTCCCGTCAACCCCAAACTCTAAGGCCAGGGCGATTGTAGAAAAAAGAGCCACTAGGGTGGCTGGTGATGGTGAAATAGATGATGACTCAATTGACCTTGTCGACTTTGGCCTCAACTGAACAAATGGCATGGGGACGATGACATCACCAGCTAAGAACCGTTTTATCTTCCTTAAGACATATTTATCTATCTTATTTACCTTTTTAAGTTAGTTGTATTTATTTGCTCTTCATTTGAGCAATTTTTTAAAATTTGCAAATACTTGTAATAATACAATAGTTTAAACAATTCTATTTTTTGCGGGGGAATAATTTAAACAATTCATAAAGAATTTAAAATAATTTTAGTTTTAACTAGAAGCATCCAGAACTTTTTTCTCTCCCTCTCTTATTTACCTTTCAGTATTTTTCCTCACGTTTTCCTTTCTCTTAACATGTCAATTTGTTTTTCTGAGACTCACATGTCAATTACTCCCTCCGTTCCTAAATATTTGTCTTTCTAGATATTTCAACAAATGACTACATACGGAGCAAAATGAGTGAATCTACACTCTAAAATATGTCTACATACATCCGTATGTGGTAGTCCATTTGAAATGTCTAGAAAGACAAATATTTAGGAACGGAGGGAGTAGTTTACAAGTTTGTAAAAAGGTTAGCAGAATTCAGTCCCGCCATTTTTTGTCTTATTTCCCTCCATTTTTCTCACGTCAATGATTCCCCTCCATTTAATTTCAAAATAATAACTGAAACTGCTCGGTTGTTCCACAAAATATGCCCCTCATCTACTTGACCACCACGCATGGTTCCATCTTCCCCATCAACGCCTCCACTCATCACGAACCCCGACGCCGCCGCAAAGTTCACATTCCTCCTTGACGCGCCATATCTCTCTCCACCTAGCAGAGTCGTCTGTCGCCGCCCTCTCTCCACGTAGCTGCGCCGCGGGCGAGCCCTCTGCATGTCGTTGCTGCAGAGGAACTTCGCCCTGTACTGGTAGATCGTGCCTCCAGTGGCAGCGTGATCGAGCACCCCACGGAGGCGATGCAGCTCGTCATCCCCAATCCATTGACGTGCTCACCTACCTCACATGGAAGATATCATATCTGAGTTCCCCGTGTGCCGCGTGATTGGCTCCGTCACCAACCTTCACTCCTCCAAGTTCAGATTCCTCATCGCCGAGCACCTCGATGTCAAAGCGTAGACCATGCAGGTAACTCAATGAATCTTCCTGAATGTAACCATGAATCCATGATTAATTACCTCGATCGAGCTTGTAGTCGGAGTGGTGGGTGGATAATTGTTCCAGCGCCTTCCTTGCAGATCTTCTCCCCAGTGGCCAATTTATTCTCTCTCCCCACAGAAGCGAAGGACCCTCCCCTGCATTGTCGTCTCCTTTTCTCCCTCCTCTTCTCAGTAGGCCAGCATTTACACATCTGCAGTAAGCATCTGACAGCTCCACTCCTTTCCTCATGTCATGGAAATTACAGTACTAATCGTAGAATTGTCGTGTCCCATGATCGGATTGGAAGTGGAGGCAGATGCGAACCGAGGGGTCGAGGTCAAGTCTATTAGCTCGGATAGATGTAAGTGATTTTGACGCATTCTGAAAAATAGCATACTACATATCTAGCTTCAGGCTTTGAGGTATTTTGCACTTTGTATTAAACATAAACAGCTCTGTTCTTGTTCTTGATATATGTATGCCCACATATGCTTCTGAAATATCATGCAGTATAATTTTTATTTTATTCAAGAACCAAACTTCACGCTTTGATATTCTTTTTGTAATTGTGTGTTGAACAAAAGTAGCTTAGTTCTTGATATATGCGTGCACAATTGCATATATATGCTTCTTAAAACAGTGTAATCTGAATCTTTTACTTAAGGACCTACCTTCAGACTTTGAGCAATATTCTGTATTTAATCTGTAAAATGGTTTTGTCCTGGAAATGCAATATTGATATAATAAGAAAGTGAAGACACAATACAAGCAATTGTGCAACTCCTACTCTAACGCATAATCCTTAGATGCACTTTGGACAGCAAAGCAGCATCTGTTATTTCGAACACATGGTGTGCTCCCCTGATTTGTGTGCACCCTTTTCTTTTATTAACTAGTGTAGGATGCAATTTGTATGGTGGGCACATGCATGACAAGAAGGTAAACAGAACAGCAATAGATGTCTTCCGTTCCACCACATACCAAGAACAGTGACTTCTGCAACTACCAAACAAGTGTATGTCAATTGCAAGGCCAAGAATTGATGATAGTTTAAGTCTTGTAATCTTTGGATCGTGTTGTTTGTAATGCAACAAAGCCGATTTAATATAAGAGATCTTTTTATTTACTATATATTTTGGTTCATATGCACTATCGACATTGACCTAAGAATTATGCATGAAAATATATAAAATAAAATTAATTCTAGAGGCCATGTATCAATGCCTCTCCTCGTTGTAATGACCTGTTATGTCCATTTTGGAAATTCTTTTGTGCATGGTAGGCACCAACGCATTTGAAGTGTTGTTGGGCTCTAACTCTATACGTTGTTGACTTACAATGCTTATTCACATCATTTACCAACACATCTATATGCGTTGTTGTAGACCCTTGCAACGCCACCAACGGCAACGCATACTAATCCGTTGGTGTAGCCGTTAGCAACACTTATATGGACATAGACAACGCATAAATGCGTTGCTAAAGGGTGTTCCTGTTGTAGTGCATGTATGAAAGAATTATGAAAGTTGGCTTTGCCACAAATACAATCTCAACTACATGATCATGCAAAGCAATATGACAATGATGAAGCGTGTCATAATAAACGGAACGGTGGTAAGTTGCATGGCAATATATCTCGGAATGGCTATGGAAATGCCATGATAGGTAGGTATGGTGGCTGTTTTGAGGAAGGTACATGGTGGGTGTTTGATACCGGTGAAAGGTGCGCGATATTAGAGAGGCTACCAATGGTGGAAGGATGAGAGTGCGTATAATCCATGGACTCAACATTAGTCATAAAGAACTCACATACTTATTGCAAAAATCTATTAGTTATCGAAACAAAGTACTACCGCATGCTCCTAGGGGGATAGATTGGTAGAAAAAGACCATCGCTCGTCCCCGACCGCCACTCATAAGGAAGACAATCAATAAATAAATCATGCTCTGACTTCATCACATAACAGTTCACTATACGTGCATGCTACGGGAATCATAAACTTTAACACAAGTATCTCTCAAATTCACAACTACTCAACTAGCATTACTCTAATATCACCATCTTCATATCTCAAAACAATCATAAAGAATCCAACTTCTCATAGTATTCAATGCACTTTATATGAAAGTTTTTATTATATCCCTCTTGGATGCCCATCATATTAGGACTAAATTCATAACCAAAGCACATTACCATGCTGTTTATGACTCTCAAAATAATATAAGTGAAGCATGAGAGTTCATCTATTTATTCAAAATAAATCCACCGTCGTGCTCTAAAACATATAAGTGAAGCACTAGAGGAAACAACAAACTACTCCCAAAGATACAAGTGAAGATCAATGAGTAGTCGAATAATTATGCAACTATATTAAGACTCTCTACCATTTAAGAATTTCAGATCTTGGTATTTTATTCAAATATTTAGCAAAACAAAATAAAATAAAATGACGCACCAAGCAAAACACATATCATGTGGTGAATAAAAATATAGCTCCAAGTAGAGTTACCGATGAATGAAGACGAAAGAGGGGATCCCTTCCGGGGCATGCCCAACCTTAGGCGCTTGGTTATCCTTGAATATTACCTTGGGGTACCTTGGGCATCCCCAAGCTTAGGCTCTTTCTGCTCCTTATTCCATAGTCCATCGAATCTTTACCCAAAACTTAACAGAAAACTCGTGAGCTCCGTTAGTATAAGAAAATAAAACCACCACTTAGGTACTGTTGTGAACTCATTCTAAATTCATCTTGGTGCAATATCTACTGTACTCTAACTTCTCTATGGTTCATACCCTCCGATACTACTCATAGATTCATCAAAATAAGCAAACAACACATAGAAAACAGAATCTGTCAAAAACAGAACAGTCTGTACTAATCTGTATCAAACGTATACTTCTGTAACTAAACAAATTCTGAAATAAATTGGTGGACCTGACTAATTTGTCTATTAATCATCTGCAAAAAGAATCACCTAAATATCACTCTCCAGTAAAACGTTGTAGCTAATCTCGTGAGCGCTAAAGTTTCTGTTTTTTACAGCAAGATCAAAAAGACTTCCCCCAAGTCTTCCCAAAGGTTCTACTTGGCACAAACACTAATTAAAACATGAAAACACATCTAACCAGAGGCTATATGACTTATTTATTACTAAACAGAACCAAAAATCAAGAAACAAAAATAAAATCGGGTTGCCTCCCAACAAGCGCTAACGTTTAACGCCCTAGCTAGGCATGATGATGTCAATGATGCTCACATAAAAGATAATAATTGAAACATAAAGAGAGCATCATGAAGAATATGACTAGCACATTTAAGTCTAACCCACTTCCTATGCATAGGGATTTTGTGAACAAACAACTTATGGGAACAATAATCAACTAGCATAGGAAGGCGAAACAAGCATAACTTCAAAACTTTAAGCTCATAGAGAGAAAACTTGATATTATTACAATTCCTACAAGCATATGTTCCTACCTCATAATAATTTTCAGTAGCATCATGAATGAATTCAACAATATAACCATCACATAAAGAATTCTTTTCATGATCTACTTGCATAGAAATTTTACCATTCTCCACATAAGCAAATTTATTCTCATCAACAATAGTGGGAGCAAACTCAACAAAATAACTATCATGTGATTGAAAATTAAGGTCAAGATGACAAGTTTCATGGTTATTGAGGGAGTACTGGACTAGGGGGTGTCCGGACAGCCAGACTATCATCATCCGCCGGACTCCAAGACTATGAAGATACAAGATTCAAGACTTCGTCCCGTGTCCGGATGGGACTTTCCTTGGCGTGGAAGGCAAGCTTGGCAATACGGATATGTAGATCTCCTACCATTGTAACCGACTCTGTGTAACCCTAGCCCTCTCCGGTGTCTATATAAACCGGAGGGCTTTAGTCCGTAGGACACAACATCCATTACAACAATCATACCATAGGCTAGCTTCTAGGGTTTAGCCTCCTTGATCTCGTGGTAGATCCACTCTTGTAATACACATCATCAATATTAATCAAGCAGGACGTAGGGTTTTACCTCCATCAAAAGGGCCCGAACCTGGGTAAAACATCGTGTCCCTCGTCTCCTGTTACCATCCGCCTAGATGCACAGTTCGGGACCCTCTACCCGAGATCCGCCGGTTTTGACACCGACATTGGTGCTTCCATTGAGAGTTCCTCTGTGTCGTCGCCGATAGGCTTGATGGCTTCTTCGAACAACAATACCGTCCAGGGTGAGACTTTTTTCCCTGGACAGATCTTCGTATTTGGCGGCTTCGCACTGCGGGCCAATTCACTTGGCCATCTCGAGCAGATCGAAAGCTACGCCCATGGCCATCAGGTCAGGTTCGGAAGCCTAAACTTCATGGCCGATGTCCGCGGGGACTTGATCTTCGACGGGCTCGAGCCGCAGCCGAGCGTGCGACACTGTCACGATGGGCATGATCTAACCATGCCGTCGGACAGTACCTTGGGGGCCGCACATGAATCCGCTCCGACCCTTAGTCCAGAGCCGATCGCGCAGATCGAGGACCGGTGGCTGGACACCGCCTCGGGGGCTGCAACTTCCACGGCGATGGAGCCGAACACTAACCTTGTCCCTTACAAAGCTCGTGACTCCGAGGTGCCGGACTCCTTGCCGGACTCCGAACCTCCCGCGCCCTTGCCAATCGAATATGATTGGGCGCCGATCATGGAGTTCACCGCCGCGGACATCTTCCAACACTCACCCTTTGGCGACATCCTAAATTCTCTAAAGCACCTCTCGCTATCTGGAGAGCCCTGGCCGGATTACGGCCAGGATGGTTGGGATGCGGACGATGAAGAAATTCAAAACCCACCCACCACCCACCTAGTAGCCACTGTCGACGATCTAACCGACATGCTAGACTATGACTCCGAAGACATCGACGGTATGGACGACGATGCCGGAGACGAACAAAAACCAGCGCCTACAGGGCACTGGAAGTCCACCTCGTCATATGACATATACATGGTGGACACCCCAAAAGATGGGGACGGCGAGGAAGCAGCGGAGGCAGATTCCTCAAAGAAACAGCCCAAGCGCCGACATCAGCGGCGCCGCTCTAAATCCCGCCACAGTAAGAATGGAGATTCCGGCACAGGAGATAATAACACCCCAGAAAGTGCCAAAGACAATCCCCTCCAGCAAGATTCAGCGCAGGAGGATGCAGAAGCAAGCCCTCACGAGAGAGCGGCAGACGAAGAGGTCGAGGATGATAATTACATACCTCCCTCCGGAGACGAGGCAAGCCTCAACGACGACGAATTCGTCATGCCAGAGGATCCCGTCGAACAAGAGCATTTTAAACGCAGGCTTATCGCCACGTCAAATAGCCTAAAGAAAAAGCAGCAGTAGCTTCAAGCTGATCAAGACCTGCTGGCCGACAGATGGACCGAGGTCCTCGCAGCCGAAGAGTATGAACTCGAACGCCCCTCCAAGAGCTAACCAAAACGCAAGTTGCTCCCTTGATTAGAGGAGGAAGCATACATACCTTCATCACCAGCGCATAATACGGCCGACTGACCACCCCGTGGTCGTGACAGAGAGGCATCCAGGCCCTCCACCAAGACCGTACCCCGGCACCGCTCCAAAAGCGCGAAGCCAAGAGGGAACGCGCCGGACTTGCGAGATATATTGGAGGACAAAGCAAGGCAATCCAGATCCATCTATGGATCACGTGGGCGCCCCCACGACCCACGACGAATACCGTCGCGCCGGATACAACAACTCCGGCCGGGCCGAACACAGCAGACAACGCTCCCTTGAGCTACGCCGTGATATTGCTCAATACAGAGGCGCCGCACACCCGCTATGCTTCACTGACGAAGTAATGGATCATCAAATCCCTGAAGGGTTTAAACCCGTAAATATTGAATCCTATGATGGCACAACAGACCCCGCGGTTTGGATCGAAGATTATCTCCTTCACATCCACATGGCATGCGGTGACGATCTCCACGCCATCAAGTATCTCCCACTCAAGCTTAAAGGACCAGCTCGGCATTGGCTTAACAGCTTGCCCGCAGAGTCAATTGAGTGTTGGGAAGACCTGGAAGCCGCATTCCTCGACAACTTCCAGGGCACATATGTGCGACCACCAGACGCCGATGACCTCAGCCACATAATTCAGCAGCCAGATGAATCGGCCAGACAGTTCTGGACACGGTTCTTAACAAAGAAAAATCAAATCGTCGACTGTCCGGATGTAGAGGCCCTCGCAGCCTTCAAACATAACATCCGCGACGAGTGGCTAGCCTGGCACCTAGGACAGGAAAAGCCGAAATCCATGGCAGCCCTCACATCCTTAATGACCCGCTTCTGTGCGGGAGAGGATAGCTGGCTAGCTCGCAGCAACAACCTCAGTAAAAATTCTGGTAGTCCGGATACCAAGGACCACAATGGCAGGTCGCGTCGAAGCACAGATAAACGCCGCGTTAACGACGACGACAAGGAGGATACGACAGTCAATGCCGGATTCCGATGCTCTAAACCCGGTCAGCGGAAGAAGCCATTTAAAAGAACCACTCCGGGTCCGTCCAATTTGGACCGAATACTCGACCGCTCATGCCAGATACATGGCACCCCCGAAAAGCCAGCTAATCACACCAACAAAGATTGTTGGGTATTCAAGCAGCCAGGCAAGTTAATTGCCGAAGACAATGACTAGGGGCTGCATAGCGACGACGAGGAAGAGACCCGGCCGCCGAACAGTAGAGGACAGAAGGGTTTCCCCCCACAAGTGCGGACGGTAAACATGATATACGCAACCCATATACCCAAGAGGGAGCGGAAACATGCACTAAGGGACGTATATGCGATGGAGCCAGTCGCCCCGAAGTTCAATCCATGGTCCTCTTGCCCGATCACTTTCGATCGAAGAGACCATCCGGCCAGCATCCTCCATGGCGGATTCGCCGCATTGGTTTTAGACCCAATCGTCGATGGATTTCACCTGACGAGAGTCCTGATGGACGGCGGCAGTAGCCTGAACCTGCTTTATCAGGATACAGTGCGCAAGATGGGCATAGACCCCTCAAGGATTAAACCTACAAAGACGACCTTCAAAGGCATCATACCAGGTGTTGAAGCTAATTGTACAGGCTCAGTCACGCTGGAAGTGGTCTTCGGATCCCCGGATAATTTCCGGAGCGAGGAGTTAATCTTCGACATAGACCCGTTCCGCAGCGGCTATCACGCTCTGCTCGGGCGAACCGCGTTTGCAAAGTTCAACACGGTGCCGCATTATGCATACCTCAAGATCAAGATGCCAGGCCCTCGTGGAGTCATTACGGTCAACGGAAACACGGAACGCTCCCTCCGAACAGAGGAACATACAGCGGCTCTCGCGGCAGAAGTACAGAGCAGCCTTCTAAGGCAATTTTCAAGTCCGTCCGTTAAACGACCGGACACAGCCAAACGCGCCCGGAGCAACATCAATCGAGACCACCTGGCACGTTCCGAGCACGCGTAGCAATGCGGCCCCAATCCCAGCCCTCGCATGATCGCAAGACAAGCCCTCCGCGTACATCACTACGCTCTGGAGATACCATGGGCATATGGGGAGGGGCACGACCACAACAGACCCAGAGTGTGGCTCGACCACACCAGGGGCTCCCAAGTGTGTCACCTTTTTTATTTTTCATTTTCCTTCTTTTTATACACAGGACTCTGTTCACCAGAGGCCCTGTCCGGCGGCGCGCTCGCCGAACTCATGATGCAACAGCCAGGGAGGGAAAAAAGGCTGCGACGAACACTCAGGTGGTCTCCATTACGAGCATTAAATTTGATTATACACACCAGTCCGCAGCCCACCCCTGGAGGGGGACATGTTTAATTAGTCTAATCCCTTGCTTACCGCACTATTTGTATCATTCCGCACTCATAGCAGAATTCCTTAAATAAATAATGCAGCATTTTTTGCCTATAATTGCATCACTTTACATATATGTTCATTAATGACATCTTGCACCCGTATATTTTGGTACGGCCGAATACACCAGGGGCTTACGTTCCCCGCATTATGGTGTGATAAGTCCGAACACTTTCACAAGTGCGGCACCCCGAACTTATAGTATTATATGAATCGGCTCCGAATCATGTCTTGGGTCAATAGTTGGGTTTGCCCGGCTCCCATGTTTTGGTACATTACGTTCCGTTCCGTCGGCTAAGGTAGCACTGGGAGAACCACTGCAATTGCGCCCCGGTTGAGCTGGGCGAGCGCCTCAGTGGAGAAAGCTAAAACTGACTGGCATGATAAGGCGAGAGACTGGTCGCTATTCAAGAGGTCTTTTCGGGT
Organism: Triticum dicoccoides; assembly: GCF_002162155.2. NCBI lineage: Eukaryota > Viridiplantae > Streptophyta > Magnoliopsida > Poales > Poaceae > Triticum > Triticum dicoccoides. Next base: position 419,997,500 of record NC_041385.1, read on the forward strand.
CCCTAAAGACTTATGCCGCTTCGAGCGAAGAACCAGATAATGTCCGACGAAGGCGTGGATAGCGCCCCGAATTCGGTCTTCCGAATACTAGGGGCTTCGCCGAAATTTAAAATTATAGAATTCTATGGCTAAGTGAGAGTGTTCAAGCATTATAAGTCCGGTTGCCTTGTTCATTGTGTTGAGCGCCTCCCTAGATGGACCCAAAAATGGGAACAAGAGTGCTCAAATTTATCCCGAACACCCCAGCACTAGTAGCATGGGGGCTGAAGCTGACGACTTGCCATCTCTCATATTTTATAAACGGCCGCACAGAAGGTAATATTTTAAATTAAACAAGCGTTGCTTAGCGCATATGAACAAAGTTTTCAGCGCAGAGGATAATACATAGCGAGCCTACTCAATAATTACATCTTTGGGGCACTCATCCGCAATCTTGCGGGCACCCTTCAGGACAGTCTTATAGTACATCTCGGGCGTACGATACTCCTTGCCCGCTGGCGGTGCGTCAGTGATAAGCCTCTCCGCATCCAGCTTGCCCCAGTGCACCTTTGCGCGGGCAAGGGCCCGACGAGCACCTTCAATACAGGCGGAGCGCTTGATGACCTCCACCCAGGGGCACGCATCCACCAGCCGCCGCACGAGGCCGAAGTAGCTCCCAGGCATGGCCTCTCCAGGCCACAGCGGACTATGAGGCCCTTCATGGCCTCCTCAGCTACCTTGTGGAGTTCGACCAGCTGCTTCAGCTGGTCGCTAGGGGGCACCGGATGGCCGGCCTCAGCGTACTGAGACCAGAAGACCTTCTCCGTTGAGCTCCCCTCCTCGCCATGGTAGAATGTGGCGGCATTGGATACACTACGAGGCAGATCTGCAAACGCCCCTGGAGAGCTCCGAATTCGGGTAAGTGTCAGGTAGTTTATATTAACATGCTTGCTTTGCATGAAAAATGCCTTACCCGCCGCTATTTTCTTCACATCCTCAACCTCCTGAAGGGCCTTACGGGCCTCGGCCTTGGCGGACTTGGCACTTTCGAGAGCCGAGGCGAGCTCGGACTCTCGAGTCTTGGAGTCGCGCTCCAAACTCTCATGCTTCTCCATGAGAGCCTGGAGCTCTTGCCGCACCTCCGCCACCTGCGCCTCCTGCTTCTCTCGCTCTGCCCGTTCCGCGGCCGCATTGCGTTCGGCCGCGGACACAGCCTCCTTCAGGGTCGCCACCTCGTTCGTGGCCCCTGCAGTACCCATGTTATCCTTGTTTTTCTTTGCAACCTAAATCCTTTTCTGTAAGGTAACTATTCAAAGTGGTGTTACTCACCTTATTTGTCCTCGAGCTGCTTCCTGGCACGGCCAAGCTCTTGCTCGGACCGCTCGAGATCCTGCTTCAATGCACCGACCTCCGTAGTCAGTGCGGCAGAGGTCAGCAGCGCAGCCTGCAAACCCATATTGACAAACTTTTTAGCAACCCTGCGTATATCTTTTTAGATCCTCAGTCCGGCTTTTCTTTCCGAACACCGAACTGAGCATCAGGGGCTACTGTTAGAAGGCTACTGCAGGCTTCGGTCAGCCCGCTTTTGGCGAGCCGAACCTTCTGAATCACCGCACTCATGATAGTGCGGTGTTCCTCCTCGATGGAAGCGCCGTTGAGCGCCTCCAACAAGTTGTCCGGCGCCTCCGGTTGGAAGGGGGCCGCCGGTGTCACGGTCTTGCCCTTCTTGCGAAGGGCCGCCTGCCGGACTGTGGAACCACTGCAGGTTCCGGCGTAGAGTCCGGCGCAAAGTCCGGGAGGCTGCCTTGCGGCGCCTCCGGAGCCTCCTCCTGATGGGTCCCTTCCCGGGATCCCACCTCGGCGTCCTCAGCGGCGCGAGGGGTGGAGGCAGTCGGGATGGAATCTACATCCGACGGAGCCAACGACCCGCTAAACGAAGCGGGGAGATCATCATTGGCCGGACTGCAGGCAGTATGCGGCATTAGAAAGACGCTATATGACATGAAAAGAAATTATAAATCATTCAGGAATCCGGATACTTACGACCTCGCCGGAGGCCTGGCCCTTGAAGGCCACTCTTCGCTGCCAACGTTGGTGTTGGCAGAGCTGTCCGGGGGAATAGTTCTTCCCCTCTTGGACCCTTCGGCCTCCCCTGTTGGGGAAGCCTTCCTCTTCCTCTCTCCCTCCTCTGGGAGAGAGTCTTCTTCCTCCTCGTCGTCTTCAGGGGAGGAGTCCGCCTCAGAGTCGTAGGACACCTGAAAACGGGAACTCTTTCGAGTACCCGTGGCCACCTTCTTGGCCTTCTTCTCCGGCACCACATGTGGTGCCAGAACCAGCAGCCCCGCTAGACGGGCGTCTACTGGGTTTTCTGGCATGGGAGCCGGGCAGATGAGCTGCTCAGCCTTCTTCATCCAGTCCTGTCAAAGGAAAAGGGAGATTGAAACCCGCTTAGGGTTGAACTATTAACAACAAGTGTCCCGTAAAGGGGTAGAATCACTTACTTCGTCAGCTGGACGCTGCGAGTGAAATCCGCGATCTTCCGTCGCGGATGCGGGGGCTTCGGCACCCTTAAACAGCACCCTCCAGGCGCCTTCGTACGTCGTGTCAAAGAGCCCGCTCAACGCCTGGTGCTGTTTCGGATCGAACTCCCACAGATTGAATGCCCATTCTTGGCATGGGAGAATCCGGCGGACAAGCATGACTTGGACCACGTTAACAAGCCTGAGCTTCTTGTTCACCAGCTTCTAGATATAGGCTTGGAGTCCCGTCAGCTCCTTCGAACTACCCCATAGCAAGCCCTTCTCTTTCCAGGAGGTGAGCTGCACAGGGATACCAGATCTGAACTCGGGGGCCGCCGCCCACGCAGGGTGGCACGGCTCGGTGATGTAGAACCACCCCGACTGCCACCCCTTGACGGACCCCACGAAGGCCCCTTCGAACCAGAGGACGTTGGGCATCTTGCCCAACATGGCGCCTCCGCACTCCGCCTGCGTGCCCTTCACTACCTTTGGCTTGACATTGAAGGTCTTGAGCCACAAGCCGAAGTGGGGCTGGATGCAGAGGAAGGCCTCGCACACGACGATAAACGCCGAGATGTTGAGGATGAAGTTCGGCGCCAGATCGTGGAAATCCAGGCCATAGTAGAACATGAGCCCCGGGACAAAGGGGTGAAGTGGAAAGCCCAGTCCACGGAGGAAGTGGGGGAGAAATACGACCCTCTCATGGGGCCTGGGGGTGGGGATGAGCTGCCCCTGGTCGGGCAGCCGGTGCGCGATGTCGCCGGAAAGGTATCCGGCGCTGCGCAGTTTGGCGATGTGCTCCTCCTTAACGGTGGAGGCCAACCATTTACCTCCCGCTCCGGACATGGTCGGAGAAGGTCGAGATGAGATGTGCGAACTTGGGCGCTGGAGCTCGAGTGCGTGGAGATGGATAACAAAGGAGGAAGAAGGCGTAGGTGAAAAGGTGAATCCTTATCCCTTATATATAGGTGGACGAAGACTATGCGTCCCCACTGGCCTGGTAAAACTCGCTTATCTCCCAAGCGCCACCATCAATGGCGCGGTTGGGTTACCCACGTCCGTATTGATGAGAATCCCAGAATAAGGGGAACACGATCTCTGCTTCGACAAGACGTGCCAAGGAAACCGCTTCATTAAATGCGCTGAGGTGGTATAATAAAAAACGATTCAAGTAAAGGCTTGGTAATGGCGTGACGTCATGCCGCGAAATACGTCAGCAGATCTATGGAATTTATTTTGCAGAGCCGGACACTATCCTGGTGTTCACAATCTTCTTTGGATTATTCGGAGGAGGAACCCGCCTTGCAATGCCGAACATTATGCGCGCCGGACTCATCGTCATTGAAGCTAGGTTCAGGGGCTACTGAGGGAGTCCTGGACTAGGGGGTGTCCGGACAGCCGGACTATCATCGTCCGCCGGACTCCAAGACTATTGAAGCTTCGTCCCGTGTCCGGATGGGACTTTCCTTGGAGTGGAAGGCAAGCTTGGCAATACGGATATGTAGATCTCCTACCATTGTAACCGACTCTGTGTAACCCTAGCCCTCTCCGGTGTCTATATAAACCAGAGGGCTTTAGTACGTAGGACACAACATCCATTACAACAATCATACCATAGGCTAGCTTCTAGGGTTTAGCCTCCTTGATCTCGTGGTAGATCCACTCTTGTAATACACATCATCAATATTAATCAAGTAGGACGTAGGGTTTTACCTCCATCAAGAGGGCCCGAACCTGGGTAAAACATCGTGTCCCTCGTCTCCTGTTACCATCCGCCTAGACGCACAGTTCGGGACCCCCTACCCGAGATCCGCCGGTTTTGACACCGACAGTTATCATTATTCTTTAAAGCATATGTGTCATCACAATAATCATCATAAATAGGAGGCATGATTTCATCATAGTAAATTTCCTCATCAAAGCTTGGGGGACGAAAAATATCATCTTCATCAAACATAGCTTCCCCAAGCTTGTGGCTTTGCATATCATTAGCATCATGGGTATTCAAAGAATTCATACTAACAACATTGCAATCATGCTCATCATTCGCATATTTTATGCCAAGCATTCTATGTAATTCTTCTTCTAGTACTTGAGCACAATTTTCCTTCCCATCATTTTCACGAAAGACATTAAAAAGATGAAGCAAATGAGGCACCCTTAATTCCATTTTTTAGTTTTCTTTTATAGACTAAACTAGTGATAAAACAAGCAACTAAAAGATTCGATTGCAAGATCTAAAGATATACCTTCAAGCACTAACCTCCCCGACAACGGCGCAAGAAACTGCTTGATGTCTACTACACAACCTTCTTCTTATAGACGTTGTTGGGCCTCCAAGTGTAGAGGTTTGTAGGACAGTAGCAAATTTCCCTCAAGTGGATGACCTAAGGTTTATCAATCCGTGGGAGGTGTAGGTTGAAGATGGTCTCTCTCAAACAACCCTGCAACCAAATAACAAAGAGTCTCTTGTGTCCCCAACACACCCAATACAATGGTAAATTGTATAGGTGCACTAGTTCGGCGAAGAGATGGTGATACAAGTGCAATATGGATGGTAGATATAGGTTTTTGTAATCTGAAAATATATAAATAGCAAGGTAACAAGTAATAAAAGTGAGCATAAACAGTATTGCAATGCTAGGAAACAAGACCTAGGGTTCATACTTTCACTAGTGCAAGTTCTCTCAACAATAATAACATAATTGGATCATATAACTATCCCTCAACATGCAACAAAGTTTCACGCCAAAGTCACTAATAGCGGAGAACAAATGAAGAGATTATGGTAGGGTACGAAACCACCTCAAATGTATCCTTTCTGATCGATCTATTCAAGAGTCTGTCGTAAAATAACATGAAACTATTCTTTCCGTTCGATCTATCATAGAGTTCGTACTAGAATAACACCTTAAAACACAAATCAACCAAAACCCTAATGTCACCTAGATACTCCAATGTCACCTCAAGTATCCGTGGGTATGATTATACGATATGCATCACACAATCCCATATTCATCTATTCAACCGACACAAAGTACTTCAAAGAGTTCCCCAAAGTTTCTACCGGAGAGTCAAGATGAAAACGTGTGCCAACCCCTATGCATAAGTTCACAAGGTCACTGAACCCGCAAGTTGATGACCAAAACATACATCAAGTAGGTCACGTGATATCCCATTGTCACCACACATAAGCACATGCAAGACATACATCAAGTGTTCTCAAATCCTTAAAGACTCAATCCGATAAGATAACTTCAAAGGGAAAACTCAATCCATTACAAGAGACAAGAGGGGGAGAAACATCATAAGATCCAACTATAATAGCAAAGCTCGCGATACACCAAGATTGTATCATCTCAAGAACACGAGAGAGAGAGAGAGATCAAACACATAGCTACTGGTACATACCCTCAGCCCCGAGGGTGAACTACTCCCTCCTCGTCATGGAGAGCGCCAGGATGATGAAGATGGCCATCGGTGAGGGTTCCCCCCTCCGGCAGGGTGCCGGAACAGGGTCCCGATTGGTTTTTGGTGGCTACAGAGGCTTGCGGCGGCGAAACTCCCGATCTATTCTGTTCCCCGAAGTTTTTAGGGTATATGGGTATATATAGGCGAAAGAAGTCGAACATGGGAGCCACGAGGGGCCCACGAGGGTGGGGGCGTGCCCAGGGGGGCAGGCGCGCCTCCCTGCCTCGTGGCCACCTCAAAGCTTCCTTGACTTCAACTCCAAGTCTCCTGGATCTCGTTCATTCCAAACATCACGCTCCTGAAGGTTTCATTCCGTTTGGACTCCGTTTGATATTCCTTTTCTGTGAAACACTGAAACAAGGGGAAACATAGAAACTGGCACTGGGCTCTGGGTTAATAGGTTAGTCCCAAAAATAATGTAAAAGTGTATAGTAAAGCCCATAAACACCCAAAACAGCTAATTTAATAGCATGGAACAATCAAAAATTATAGATACGTTGGAGACGTATCAGTGGGTTCATCACTACTTAAAGTTTTGACCTCTCCAATCCCACTTTTATCAATTTTTGCATCAAGATCTAAAAACTCCGAATCATTGGGACGCCTTTCAACTAAAGTTGAATTGTCTCCAATCCCATCATTATCAAGATTTATATTGGAAAACAAAGATTCAGTAGGAGTCACATCAATCACTTTAAGATCTTCATCATTATTTTCAGAAAAACTAGAAGAACACGCTTTTACAAACCAATCTCGCTTAGCACGCATCTTAGCGGTTCTTTCTTTGCACTCATCAATGGATATTCTCATAGCCTTTAGAGATTCATTGATATCATGCTTGGGTGGAATAGATCTAATTTTCAAAGGGTCAACATCAAGAGAAATTATATCCAAGTTCCTAGCCAAATCATCAACCTTAAGCAATTTTTCTTCAACCAAAGCATTGAAACTCTTTTATGAAATCATAAATTCTTTAACACTATTCTCAAAATCAGAGGGCTTCTTATTATAATTGCCATAAGAATTGTTGTAGGAATTAACATAATTATTAGAGGAATTACTATGAAATGGTCTAGGATTAAAATTGCCTTTATACGCATTATTACCAAAATTGTTCCTACCAAAAAAATTCACATCCATAGATTCATTATTATTTACAATCAAAGTAGACAAAAGCATATCATTAGGATCAATAGAAGCACTCTTGCTAGCAAATAATTTCATAAGCTCATCCATCTTTCCACTCAAAACATTAATCTCTTCAATCGCATGCACTTTTTCTACTAGTGGAAGGTCTTTCGGTGTGCCATTGATATTAATTAACCATAATACTATCTAGGAGTTTAGTAGCTTCTCCTAAAGTAATTTCCATAAAAGTACCCCCCACGGCCGAATCTAAAAGATTTCTAGAAGCAAAATTCCATCCGGCATAAAATTTTTGTATGATCATCCACAAATTTAAACCATGAGTAGGGCAATTTCGTATCATCAATTTCATCCTCTCCCAAGATTGTGCAACATATTCATGATCAAGTTGCTTGAAATTCATAATATCGTTCCTAAGGGAGATGATCTTAGCGGGAGGAAAATACTTGGAAATAAAAGCATCTTTACACTTATTCCATGAATTAATACTATTTTTAGGCAAAGATGAAAACCAAGTTTTAGCACGATCTTGGAGTGCAAACGGAAATAACTTCAATTTAACAATATCATTATCCACATATTTCTTCTTTTGCATATCACACAATGCTACCTCTTGAGCATGCGTTGGTTTTCCTTGAAGAGGAAAGGGTGATGCAGCAAAGTAGCGTAAGTATTTCCATCAGTTTTGAGAACCAAGGTATCAATCCAGTAGGAGACAACGTACAAGTCACCTAGTACCTGCACAAACAATCAAGAACCTTGCAACCAACGCGATAAAGGGGTTGTCAATCCCTTCACGGTCACTCGCAAAAGTTAGATCTAATAGAGATAGTAAAGTATATTTTTGGTATTTTTGTTGTATAGATTGGAAACTAAAGACTGCAAAATAGTAAACAAGATGCGGTGTAAATAAAAGAGATGCAATATAATAGGAAAGAGACTCGGGGGCCATAGGTTTCACTAGTGGCTTCTCTCAAGATAGCATGTATTACGGTGGGTGAACAAATTACTGCCGAGCAATTGATAGAAAAGCGCATAGTTATGAAGATATCTAAGGCAATGATCATGAATATAGGCATCACATCTGTGTCAAGTAGACCGAAATGATTCTGCATCTACTACTATTACTCCACACATCGACCGCTATCCAGCATGCATCTAGAGTATTAAGTTCATAAGAACGGAGTAACGCATTAAGCAAGATGACATGATGTAGAGGGATAAACTCAAGCAATATGATATAAACCCCATCTTTTTATCCTCGATGGAAACAATACAATACGTGCCTTGCTGCCCCTACTTCGGTGGGAAAGGACACCGCAAGATTAAACGCAAAGCTAAGCACCTCTTCCATTGCAAAAAAGATCAATCTAGTAGGCCAAACTAAATCGATAATGCAAAGAGACTTGCAAAGATATCAAATCATGCATATAAGAATTCAGAGAAGAACCAAATAATATTCATAGATAATCTTGTTCATAAATCCGCAATTCATCGGATCTCGGCAAACACACCACAAGAGAGTATTACATCGAGTAGATCTCCAGGAACATCAAGGAGAACTTTGTATTGAGAATCAAAGATAGAGAAGAAGTCATCTAGCTAATAACTATGGACCCGAAGGTCTGTGGTAAACTACTCACGCTTACGGAGAGGCAATGGTGTTGATGTAGAAGCCCAACGTGATCGATTCCCCCTTCGGCAGATCACCGGAAAAGGCCCAAAGATGGGATCTCATGGGTACAGAAGGTTGCGGCAGTGGAAAAGTGGTTTCATGGCTCTCCCTGACGTTTCTAGGGTATAAGAGTATATATAGGTGAAAGAAGTACGTCGGTGGAGCTACGAGGGGCCCACAAGGGTGGCGGGCGCGCCTACCCCCCTGGGCACGCCCTCCTGCCTCGTGGCCTCCTCTTGGAGTTCCAGACTTTGCTCCAAGTCTTCTGGATTGCTTTCAGTCCAATTAAGATCATCTCGAAGGTTTCATTACGTTTGGACTCCGTTTGGTATTCCTTTTCTGCAAAACTCTAAAATAGGCAAAAAACAGAAATTGGCATTGGGCCTACGGTTAATAGGTTAGTCCCAAAAATAAAATAAAAGAGCATATTAAAGCCCATTAAACATCCAAAACAGATAATACAATACCATGGAACAATCAAAATTTATAGATACGTTGGAGACGTATCAAGCATCCCCAAGCTTAATTCCTCCTCGTCCTCGAGTAGGTAACTGATAAAAATAGAATTTATGATGTGGAATGCTACCTAACATATTTATCAATGTAATTTTCTTTATTGTGGCATGCATGTTCAGATCCAAAAGATTCAAGACAAAAGTTTAATATTGACATAAAAAACAATAATACTTCAAGCATACTAACAAAGCAATCATGTCTTCTCAAAATAACATGGACAAAGAAAGTTATCCCTACAAAATCATATAGTATGGCTATGCTCTATCTTCATCACATAAAATATTTAAATCATGCACAACCCCGATGACAAGCCAAACAATTGTTTCATACTTTTGATCTTCTCAAACTTTTTCAAACTTCACGCAATACATGAGCGTGAGCCATGGACATAGCACTATAGGTGGAATAGAATGGTGTTTGTGGAGAAGACAAATAGGAGAAGATAGTCTCACATCAACTAGGCATATCAACGGGCTATGGAGGTTCCCATTAATAGATATCAATGTGAGTGAGTAGGGATTGCCATGCAACGGATGCACTAGAGCTATAAGTATATGAAAGCTCCATAAAAGAAACTAAGTGGGGTGCATCCAACTTGCTTACTCACAAAACCTAGGGCACTCTAAGGAAGCCCATCATTGTAATATACAAGCCATGTTCTATGATGAAAAATTCCCACTAGTATATGAAAGTGACAACATAGGAGACTCTCTATCATGAAGATCATGGTGCTACTTTGAAGCACAAGCGTGGTGAAAGGATAGTAGCTTTCCCCTTCTCTCTTTTTCTCTCATTTTTTGTTTGGGCCTTTTCTCTTTTTTATTGCCTCTTTTTTTTAGTCCGGAGTCTCATCCCGACTTGTGGGGGAATCATAGTCTCCATCATCCTTTCCTCACTGGGACAATGCTCTAATAATGAAGATAATCACACTTTTATTTACTTACAACTCAAGAGTTACAAATCAATACTTAGAACAATGATTCTATGTGAATGCCTCCGGCGGTGTACCGGGATGTGCAATGATTCAAGAGTGACATGTATGAAAAATTATGAACGGTGGGTTTGCCACAAATACGATGTCAACTACATGATCGTGCAAGGACAATGTTGGAGTGTGTCATCATAAACGGAACGGTGGAAAGTTGCATGGCAATATATCTCGAAATGGCTATGGAAATGCCATAATAGGTAGGTATGGTGGATGTTTTGAGGAAGGTATATGGTGGGTGTATGGTACTGGCAAAAGTTGCGCAGCGCAAGAGAGGCTTGCAATGGTGGAAGGGTGAGAGTGTGTATTAATCCATGGACTCAACATTAGTCAAAAAGAACTCACATACTTATTGCAAAAATTTATTAGTTATCAAAACAAAGTACTACGCGCATGCTCCTAGGGGGATTGATTGGTAGGAAAAGACCATCACTCGTCCCCGACCGCCACTCGTAAAGAAGACGATCAATAAATAAATCATGCTCCAACTTCATCACATAACGGTTCACCATACATGCATGCTACGGGAATCACAAACTTTAACACAAGTATCTCTCAAATTCACAACTACTCTACTAGCATGACTCTAATATCACCATCCTCATATCTCCAAACAATCGTCAAGCATCAAACTTCTCTTAGTATTCAATGCACTTTATATGAAAGTTTTTTATTATACCCATCTTGGACTCCAAGTCTTCTAGATTGCTTTCGGTCCAAGAAAGGTCATCGTGAAGGTTTCGTTTCGTTTGGACTCTGTTTGGTATCCTTTTCTGCAAAACTCTAAAATAGGCAAAAAAACATAAACTGGCACTGGGCCTCCGGTTAATAGGTTAGTCCCAAAAATAATATTAAAGAGCATATTAAAGCCCATTAAACATCCAAAACTGATAATATAATAGCATGGAATAATCAAAAATTATAGATACATTGGAGACGTATCACACAACTCAACAAAACTATTTAGATGAGATGCAGCATCTTCAATAGGAAGGCCGGAAAATTGATCTTTCATAACAAGATTCAGCAAAGCGGCATTAATTTCATAAGATTCCGCACTAGTGGCAGGAGCAATAGGACTACTAATCAAATCATCATTATTGGTGTTGGAAAAGTCACACAATTTGGTATTCTCTTGAGCCATGGCGACAAAACAAACAATCCAATGCACGAGCAAACAAAAAGCAAGCGAAGAAAACGAATGGAAAAAGGGTGAATAAAAAGGCAAATCTTTTTGAAAATCATTTTAGAAGTGGGGGAGAGGAAAACGATAGACAAATGGTGAATAATGTAATGCAAGAGATGAGAGTTTTATGATGGGTACTTGGTATGTCTTCACTTAGTGTAGATTTCCCTGGCAACGGCCCCAGAAATTCTTCCTGCTACTTCTTGAGCTTGTGTTGGTTTTTCCCTTGAAGAGGAAACACTACTAGGGAAAAGCCTAGCAGCAGCGCGGGTTTTGGGCCTATTAGTAGCGCGGGGGCCGGCGCTACTAATAAGGCGCTAGAGCTAACTTATAGCAATAGCGCGGGTGCAACCCGCGCTACTACTAATCTGTAATCTCTGAATTTTTTTTAATTTTTTCGAAAAAAAAATCCCCTAATTTTCAAATTTCTGAATTATTTTAACCTCAAATCTCTAATCACCCCTCATCGCTGCTCAATTTAATCTCTAATCACCCCTCATCATTCCAAATCATCTAACTTCCCGGACAGTCACCCATCCTCTCACTACTCCAGCCTGAGCACGCTTAACTTACGGGTTCTATTCTCCCTCGTTTCCAAGTCTGCACTTGTTGTTTTCCTGACAATAGTAAGATGTCAATCCTATTAACCTCAGGAATTTAGCTTGAGCATGAAGTCACACATTTCACTGTTTGAGTTTGAAACTATTGTTCTAAAAAATTAGTAACACTAATATTTCTTGAATAATTAGTTTGACCACAGTTTGACCAGGTTTGACCACAGTTTGACCATAGTTTGACCAGATTTGACCAAAATTGAAAAAAACTAAAATAATTATTTAGTAACACTAATATTCTTGAATAATTAGTTTGACCATAGTTTGACCAGATTTAACAAAAATTAAAAAAAACTGATTTTTTGAATTTTTTGCCTCCAAATCTTAAAAGCCCCATAACTTTTTTTCTGTTAGGTTTTTGAGGATTTGAAAAATGTTTAACGGGGTTCCCCCCGTTAAATTCGGATGTAACTTTTTGAGGCGATGATTTTTCATATAAAAAACTTTTTCATCCGAGTTCGTATGCAAAAGTTATGGCCATTTTACAAATTTCCAGAGAGATTTTGCAAATAAAGTCGAAATTCATATTTGTAAATTTTCCCAACAACTAGACCACATATCACATGGGAAACTTATTTTCTTTTATTTTTTGACATCTTTATCATTTTCTTTTATCATTTTCTTTTATCATTTTCTACGGCGCTGCTACTAATCGTCTGCCATAGTAGTAGCGCGGGTTTATAACCATCGCTACTACTATGGCATGGTGTAGGGGCCACTTAGTAGTAGCGAGGGTTAAAAACCCGCGCTACTGCTATCAACTTAGTAGTAGCGAGGGTTAAACACCCGCGCTACTACTATGGCATGTCTCGGGGGGCACGGTAGAGACCGCTTAGTAGTAGCGAGGGTTATAAACCCGCACTGCTGCTATCAACTTAGTAGTAGCAAGGTTTAAAAACCTGCGCTGCTAGTAAGTAGCAGTAGCGAGGGTTTTTAACCCTCGCTGCTGCTAAGATTCTGTGTATAGGCTTTTCCCTAGTAGTGAAAGGGTGATGCCGCAAAGTAGAGACAAGTATTTCCCTCAGTTAAAAACCAAGATATCAATCTAGTAGGAGAAGAACGCATAAATCACCAATACTTGCACAAACAATCAAACACTTGCACCCAACGCAATAAAGGGGTTGTCAATCCCTTCACGGTCACTTGCAAAAGTGAGATCTGATAGAGATAGATAAAACTAAAAAAAGATAAAGTAAATATTTTTGGATTTTTTGTTTATAGATCAGAAAGTAAAAGATTGCAAAATAGTAGATCGGAAACTAATATGATGGAAAATACACCCGGGGGCCATAGGTTTCACTAGAGGCTTCTCTCAAGATAGCAAATAATACGGTGGGTGAACAAATTACTATTGAGCATTTGATAGAAAAGTGCAAAGTTATGAAGATATCCAAGGCAATGATTATGCAATATAGGCATCACGTCCTTGTCAAGTAGACCGACTCCTGCCCGCATCTACTACTATTACTCCACATATCGACCGACTCCTGCCTGCATCTAGAGTATTAAGTTCATATACAACAGTGCTTTAAGTAAGATGACATGATGTAGAGGAATAAACTCAAGCAATATGATGTAAATCCCATCTTTTTATCCTCGATGGCAACAATACAATACGTGCCTCGCTACCCCTACTTTGTCACTGGTGATGACACCACAAGATTGAACCCAAAGCTAAGTACCTCTCCCATTGCAAGAAAAAACAATCTAGTTGGCCAAACCAAACTGATAATTCGAAGAGAAATACAAAGATACCAAATCATGCATATAAGAATTCAGAGAAAATTTAAATAATATTCATAGATAAGCTGATCATAAATCCACAAATCATCGGATCTCAACAAACACACCGCAAAAGAAGATTACGTCAGATGGATCTCCAAGAACATCGAGGAGAACATGGTATTGAGAATCAAAGAGAGAGAAGAAGCCATCTAGCTACTAGTTGTGAACCCGTAGGTCTGTGGTAAACTACTCACGCTTCATCGGAAGGGTAATAGGGTTGATGTAGATGCCCTCTGTGATCGAATCCGCCTTTGGAAGAATGTCGGATAAGGCCCCAAGATGGGATCTCACAGGAACAGAAGGTTGCAGCGGTGGAAAAGTGTTTTTATGGATGCTTCTGGTGGTTTGGGAATATATGTGAATATATAGGACCCAGGGTTAGGTCAGAGGAGTCTCGAGGAGGCGGCAAGGCATGGGGCGCCCCCCTAGGGCACGCCCTCCCCCCTTGTCGCCGCCTCCTGGCTCTTCTGACTTGATGTCCAAGTCTCCTGGGTGTCTTCTGGTCCAAGAAAAATCATCGCAAAAGTTTTATTCCGTTTGGACTGCGTTTGGTATTCATTTTCTACGAAGCTCCAAAACAAGGAAAAATAGAAATTGGCACTGGGCTCTAGGTTAATATGTTATTCCCAATAATAATATAAGGTAGCATATTAATGCATATAAAACATCCAAAACAAATAATATAATAGCATGGAATGATAAAAAATTATAGATACGTTGGAGACGTATCACCCACGCCCAGCTCGTGGCGGTCAACGCAAAAAATCGAATGATCCGATAACAGTCGGCAACCCACGGCCGAAGAGTTGACAATCACCAAGAGCGTTCGAGCAGCCGTCCGTTCCTCTGCGGCATACCTTGCCACGATGGAGCCCGTCCAAGCCCAGGTCGCGGTCACCCAAACCAACCCGTGATGGCCTTTTCCAAAGAAATGGCGGACGCGGATGGTGAGATGCTTGCCAAGTATGGTGCGATTGATGCCATGCTTTCCCTAGGAGATCGCCAGGCGTGAGCTGGACATGGAGGAGGCAGTGGAGATCGACGAGCACCAGCTATAGTAGTACTCTTTGTTTTGTCTAATTAAGAGCGCCGGTCTTTAATTTGTTAGAGTAATGTTTAGGTCAGCTAACTCTCTTTAATTGCTGAACTTGCCTGATTAAGAAGTGAGGGTGTGTTGTAGTCTCCTTTGTGTATCCAAATTATGCAATGACGTGGATGACCACTGTAACTAGGAAAATTCGAAGCAAAATTTGCATGTTCAAACTCATCACACACGGGTTAAGCTGTATGAATCGTTTGTGATGTTCACATATCATACACAATATTGAATAAGGGACCGTGTCTGATGACACTTTGATGCGCCAGTTTTTTCGCTGCACCGATCCAAAAATTTCGGCTTCCGCAGACATATCTACATCCCTGCCCCTCCCCCTTACCAAAAGCCACATTTCCCATGTTTCCGCCTTCCATTCCAAGTTGAAACCTTCACTCCTTGCTTGCAGCGCCGCCTCCTCGCCGGCAACCCTCCTTCATGCTGCTCGGCCTCAACGATCCAGGAAGGTAATCCACACCTGACCCCCATCTCCTCCTCCTTCCACATCACACATGCACTAACCATCGGCATGACACCTTCCACCCAAATCACTGACCCCTCCCCCAAATAAAAACCGTCCTAAGCCATGGTGCACGCAGTATAGCCAGGAGCTCAAGGAGCATTTGGCAGCGGAGAAGCAAATTGCGGCCGCACGCGCGGATGAGGTCGCGATGGCTGCCATTGATGCCGAGCCCCAGATCTTGGAGGAGCACCTCACCGTCAAGGCCACCGTCGAGGCCTCGCGCATTGATGCCGCAACGCGGTTGGCTTCTTTAAACGACAGTTTGTGGCATTTTCTTGAGGCCACCATTGGTGCCTTCGACAAGACTACAAGGTGTTTCCTCAGCGTGCCTGTGCTTACCTCAACTCAAGAGCCAGCAGGTTGGTGCCCGGAGCGGCTCAGGCAACTCTCCACTACAACGAGGGCATCCACAATGTGGAGGCCTCGCCCTCTTCCATGTCCAAGGAGCCAATCATCATCGATATCTCCGACGATGAGGAGTAGCTTGTCTTATTAGCTCACTATATGGACCTATGTTCAGTTTGCTAGCTACGCCATTTAAGCATGCTCGGTTTACCCGTTGCATGTGCTGCTCCTGCCTTTCCTTAAAAAATTCTAGTGAATTGTCCTATCTACTTTTACCATGCAATATGTTGCTCTAGTGTATATGTTCTATATGTCATGCAATGTGGTGCTCACTTATTAACTGTTTCGTTAATTAGTTGTCGTGTTCAGTTAACTATTTGGTTCAATTATGCAAATGCGATGTTCAATTCTTCAGGGTGCAATTTTGTATTGTCTTCCATGTGAGAAAGAAATTGAATTTATCTTTACAAAATAAATGAGAAACAAATACAATTGCTATGTTCCCAAGTTGTCAAGCATGTTTGGTTCGGTTAACTGTCTGATCTTCAAGTATGTTATACATTGTGCAATGTGCTGCTCAGTTAACATTTGGTTCATTTGTTGTGGTGTTTAGTTAACTGTTTGGTTCAATTCTGCAATGCGATGTTCAATTGTTGTGGGTGCATTCTGTTATTGTATACCATGTGAGAAATAAATCGAATTTGGCTGTACTAAATACATGAGAAACAAATACAATTGCTATACTTCCAAGTTGTTAAGCATGCTTCGTTTGGTTAATTGTCTGATCTTATATTAGGAGTATGTTATATTGTGCAATGTGGTGCTCAGTTAATGTTTGGTTCATTTGTTGTGGTGTTTAGTTAACTGCTTGGTTAAATTCTGCAATGCGATGTCCAATTGTCATGGGTAGAGTTTTGTATTGTTGTGCATGTGAGAAATAAATCGAATTTGGTTGCACTTAATACATGAGAAACATATACAATTTCTATATTTCCTAGTTCTTAATCATGCTTGGTTTGGATAAATGGATTTTCCATGTGGCTTGAATTAATCTGAGGTATACAATCAAGGTTTGCACATGCATGGTCCTTTGTCTAATAGCACATTATTGTGCAAATGCAGGAACCATTCTAATATTTAGGTTTTTAACAATTTGGTCTTGCACATGTATGTCCTGCTATCAGAGGTTTTGACCCACTATTCGACCCTTTTTGCATATGGGGAAATGAGTTGTCCACGAATATCAGTCAAGTCAAGAAACTCAGAAAGATTGTTAGGATAAAGAAATTAGCAACACAAAACAACAAGATCTTTGTCTGCACAATGAAGAAGACATCAGTTTACTATAGGATGATACTAACTATTATACCTTTCCTTTTTTTATTCCTTTTCCCCATTTCCAATATAGTGAAGATATTTATGTACATCCTTGTTTTCAGGCCTTTCCAAAGCAGTTCACTGATGATTACCTCTCAAACCACTTGTATGGTCAGGAGGCCAGGAAGGTATTCATACAACACCCATGGTTCAATATTGAAGTGTTCCTAGAGAGGATGAAGGATGGACGGTCAATCATCCACATGCACTGGCCTAACATTGCAAAGACCTTCAACATCAATGAAGGTTCAATATTCGTCTTTCGCTTCAGCAGTTTTCCATATGAGATTCATTTGTCTATGTATCGTCTATGATGCTAATTTCGAAAGTTTATATATGTTGCCTATGAAACTTGGTGCTGGTGCAGTTGTGTAATGGGGTAGCTGACTGCTGAAGCTATATGATGTTGTACTTGGATGTATTTCAATTATGAAATCCTGCTTCCTTAATATGAAAATGAAATATATAGTGTGCTTAATATGAAATGTCAATTAGATTAATAAATAGATTATTAATAATAGGACAATTAGCATGCTAATGGCCAATTAGCTTGCTAATTGGGTTTTTCAATTGCAAACGGTTATTGAGAAAACACCGTGGGCGATGACCTCAGGCGACGCATACAGTTTCTAGGAATAAACTGTGTTGGATCAATGAAAATATACACATGACATCCTCTTGAAAACTTTTTGCGTTAGGCCACCTTGCGCAAATGTTTACCACATAAAAAGTGTGTGTGATGGATAGCCTTTGCCACACAGTTTCTTCTACGCACCGTGTGTGATGCATTCAATAACGCAAATGATAAGATATTTAATATCATCTGCAATGGAATGCTATCACAAACGATTTAATGGGGAAAATTGTGTGTGATGTATCTGCCAATGGAAACATTTTCCTTGGAGTGACTATGTGGGATGTATATACGAACGGAAATATACTTCTTGGATTAACTATGTGGGATGTACATACTATGTCGGATGTACATAAGAATGGAAACGTTTGGCTGGGACTGACTGTGTGGGATGTACTTACGACCAGAAGCGATTTGGCATGTATAATTGTATTTTTTTAGCACAATTGTACGTATAACCGTAATTGATTGCTCGCTCGTCGCACACGACCTCATTTTGCCGAGGTGTGTGCCAGGAGGGCCTATCCCCGACGGTTTCTGGGTCGTGTGGGAAGGACCCCCCCTATCGCACACACTCACTCAACAACGGTTCAGAATGCCTTCGTGGAAAGGGGTTAAAAACCATTTGTATAGCACCTCGTTGTACCAGTGTGTGCAGATACCATTTACATAGTGTTGCTTGATTCTCCTACTGGATTGATACCTTGGTTTCATAACTAAGGGAAATACCTACCGTAGTTGTGCTGCATCATCCCTTCCTCTTGGGGGAAACACCGACGTAGTTCAAGCAACATCAATGGCGTCGCCATGTAGAAGTGGACGAACACCAAGTGTTCTTCAGCTTGAAACTGGAAATGGGCACTCTCCAATGTCGCACCTTCTTGTAATTCCTTCAAAAGTAGGAAGGACAACAAACACTTGGAAAAACAAATGTGGTTAGCGTTAGTGCAAGACCAAGCATTTAAGAGGTGATTCACCCAACAAGTGTTGTCATAAAGCATAGCATATGGTGTAACAAAGCATTGTGACATGGCATGTAAGCACATAAATTTAACACAATGAAGGGCATCATAGAAACAAGCATGCAAATGGGAGGTAGCGATGCTAATATGTGTGACAAGTGAACAAGCATCTAGCTCAAGATCATAGCAAGCATGCACAAAGTGCTCAACAAAAGGTCTATGTTACGCATAGCAATAATTGACAACACCAAGTGTAATGATATGTCTAAACACATGTGGTAAAAGCAAGGCAATCCAAGCATAATGTGCATACGGTGTAGTGAAGATATTGTGGCAATCAACACAATGGAAAGAGCAATTGTTCATCATGTGTGAGGCAATCAAGTCAATATGTGATAATCAAAGGTGCATGGCATACGTGAATAAATGACATTGTTGCAACCAAACATATGATAGGAGCAAATAATGAACAAGTTGGATGCAACACACAAAGCATATATGTCATGAGGCATAGCAATGTGGAAATCATGAATGAAAGCACTATCTCTAACATGTGTGCAATCATGTGGTCCAAGATGACCAATAAGTCTCACGGTGGAAGCAACACAAGTAGTATGATCCACAATATCCATGCTCATGGTTTTGTGTTTCTGGAAAGAGATGGATATCACACTGGTACGTGTCGGTGCTATACACACAGTTTTTAACCCCTTTCCACGGCGGCATTTGGAACCGTCGCCAAGTGAGTGTGGGCGATAGGGGGTCCTTCCCACACGACCCAGAAACCGTCGGGGAAATGGAGCCATGATCCAGAGGCCTTGCAAAGTGTAATCGTGTGCGACGCAGCACACACTAAATTCTTTCGCACATGTGGGATCGGTGATTAAACATTTCTAATGATGTAGTCAAACCAAACGGTGTGTCATATTGAACCATTTGGGAAACCGTATATAAGGCACAAGGCCCAACATATGAACTGTGTGCGATATGTGCCCCATCGCACATGAGTTTTCTGCGGAACCCATCTGCCATGCAAGATTCCATCGCACATGTTTCCCAACAATTACTGTGTGCGCTAATGTTCTATCACAAATGGATCAGGAGCCCCTTCGCACACATACAAGTGCTGCAGACCGTTTGTGATTTGTTGTGTATCACTGATGGTTGCGCCAAGAGTGACGTGTGCTTTTAGTTTGGGATCCCACACGTTCCCTGAAAAAATTACGACTGGGATTGTATTTTACATTGGGCATAGTTTACTCCGAGCTCTCGTGTGCGATACCGTGATATCACAAATGGTTCCGGAGACCCTACGCACACGTAGTAGCGCTACAAATCATTTGTGATTGTTGTGTATATCACCGACGGTTCCGCTACGATTGACGCATGCTTTCCGATGTGGATCGCACACACTCATTTAGTTCAACCGTGTGCGGAACAATATCCAGGTTAAAACAAAAATATCCCATTTTGAATTGGCATGCAACAAGCAAATTCGCCACAATATTGAATGAAACAAATAGTGTCCACAGGAAGAACATTCATCAGATTTGACAACAATTGCAATTGAACATATGGTAGATAAATTCCAATGATTTGTCCACATATATATGCATTACATAATTAATCATAGTGTATGAAATACGAAGACCTCATCGGATGGAAAACAATGGATCCATGCGTAAATGTTTAGTCGCTAACTCTTACTCAATGTTTTAGGAGAAGGCGTGCTGAAATCTTCATTATCACCAGTGGGATTGATGTAGTGATTCAGGAACAAGTCGCTGATAAATCTCCGAACCATCAGCAATTCACCAGCCGGGAGCGGTTTAGGGGTCCTCGGTTCTAAGATGAGCTACAGTATTTTTAAGATTAGAGTGTGCCATATGAGTGGAGTAGAAGATATTAATTAAGATAGACTTACTGGTACTAATTCGTGAGGATTGTCACAACTATCAGAAGATTTGCAGATGGAGATCATGTGTCTGCAAACATAGTATCCACAAAGGTTGGTCCCTGCTTGTTGCTGAGGACACTGAAATTTTTTGTACAAAATTAGTCATGTATTTGTCCTATTAGGAACAGCCTAACCGGTGTTAGATGTATTATTTTTTCTTTCAACAAAAATAGAAAGAGGTTTATTTAGAAGCTTGAATAATTGACTAGCATAAGAAAAGGTATTTGCAGATAATTGGATAAATTTTTCGAAAATAACAGATTTCGATGTGTTACCGGCGAAACGATCTCGTGATGCAGAGGTAGTTCCCTCTTGAACAGGTTCCCTGGTTTAGTTTTCCATAATGCGAGCACACTGCAAATGAAGATGAATTTTGACAACATCAATTATTGAACTAGATATGAATGCAAATTAATTTCAACATCATAGAATTCAATACCTATCCATGAATTGCTGAAGATGCATCAGATCTTGAGCGTTTGTTGACTCTCTGAGAGAATCCATGTAGTAAACTGTGTTCTTGTTTGGAACAATGAATACCAATATCCGGTGATCACTACATATTAAGAAAGCCATGAACTTACAAATTATGTCGAAATCTGAAAGACAATCAGTGTATGCGTGGTTGTTTACTTGACTTGCCGTTGATGATATGGCCAGAAATATGATTCTACATGGGATGTGTTTTCGAAGAGAAGAACGACCGTGTTAATGGTCCAGTCCCGTAGGTCCTTACCATCTAATGTTGTGCCATTTGCTAATGTAGGATCTATGGAATACACACTCTCCCTTTTTCTTCTCTGCGTGTTCAATCCCCTGAGAGGAATAAAATGGAGTTAGCTGTTTATCATTTACAACCTTGTATGGAGAAGTTGACCAGAGTTTGTTAAGTACTTACAAAATCAGGCATCCAACAAGAGTGGCATCGAGCTCGTTGAAGCTAAATAAGAGATGTAAGTCCTCGAAACTCACATTGAAGGAACCAACATCATGTCGGAAATGATCTCTGTTGTAGTGGACTAGCAAACCATGAAGACTTGGTGACATTTGATCCATGCAATATTCATGTAACTCGCAGCAACTGGAGCTGCACTCATCAAAGTATTCACCAACAATAAATGGCTGGCCATGGACGTAATTGCGTGCTTCAAGTATGGCTGCTTTACTTTTAGCAAGCAAGAATTCTAATTCTTCATCATTCATGTCGTTAGAAATAATATTACTCCCTGATTCGAACAACCTGCTGTTAATTTGGTTCTGGGCGATGAGTGCTTTAAGTAAAAGACAATCATTCTCTTTCCTCTTTGCTCTCCCACTGCGCTTCTTCGCGGGTGCAGCCTTTTTGGCCGCTTCCTTCTTGGTACTTGAAGCATTTCCAGTAGAACGTCTGGTTGGCTGCAAGGTAGACTGCCAAGCAGACGGTGAAGCTTCGATGGACTGCTTAGTAGACGATTTATCTATGCCGGACCACTGAGCTGGCGGTGCTGCTGTGACGAACTTGTGGGCTATAGGAGCGGAGGCATCGGACTGCTGACCATGCGTTGAAGCTATGTCGGGTTTCTGCGCAGGTGGTGCCTACTTGTCGGTGTGCTGAGGAGGCCATGACAACGCGCTGGTCTGCTGAGCAGGAAGTGTTGATGCATTGGTATGTTGATCACGCGACTACGGACCGACGGACTGATGAGCAATCAGTTCTGGACCTACAGACTGCTTAGCAGGCGGTTCCGAAGCATCAGACTATTAGCAGTCCGCTCCACCATGTTGGTCTGCTGAGCATGTGCTGCAGCTGGGTCTCCCCCCGCTGCTTCACGGCCGGCATCTGAACCTGTGGTCCATCTTCAGCAGTTGTAGGCCTTGCCACTAGCTGCTCTGGGGTGGAGGATGACATGTCCTATACGGCACAAAGTTGGGCCGAATGAACACAGGTTGATGCATCAGCCATCGGATTACGAGTATTAGGTTATTTGGGGGAAGCACGCGAGAGCTGCTATGGCAAGGAGAGCGTCACCGGTTGAGGGGCGACATTGGTTTCTCTTGGCGGGGCTTCAGGGATCTCATCGATGAATTCTGTTTCCTTTCATGGCCACTGGATGTGATGTAAAGTGTTTCTCCCAAGGTCCTTTGCTCGTCAAAGTCTCCTAGGACATTCTTCAGGGAAAATTCATTGAATCCAGACTTTACTTCAGTCACGTAACACTTCACACAGCTCGGCTTCAATGGCACATTGTCCAACAAGAGGCCCTCTTCCAAGAAGGCTGGGCAAATCCGAGGCTGTTGCACATTTTAATGTACCTTCATAATGTGTAAGCATGCCCTTTAGTCTATCTTTCATTCCCGATAGATCAGATATAGCATCATCATGATCAGTTGCAGTCTCAGTGTCGTTGGGGTCACCTGATGCACATCTACTCTTGTGCGGTGTTGTCGCGTAATAAGTAGCATCCTCCATGCCCGCCTCCCCTCCCATCTGCTAGCTATCTGTCAGTGTTAGAGTCTTCTGCATCATCATTGACTCCTCAATATCCTCCCGAACAGCGGAATACATGTCCTTCCTCAACCTTTCATACAATTCATTCTGCTTCATTTCACTCCTCGCTTTTTTCATCATGAGCCTCTCTTCTTTGCTGAGTGTGAAAGCCCTCTTATGCGGAACATTAACACATATACCTCTTGCATGGCCAGGGGGGTCTCTTGTTTCCAGAGCACCAGACAAAATGTCACATGGCCCTGAGTTCCTGTAGAACCTTCCAGGGATCTTGGAAGCCTCTAACATCACTTGATACAGTTCTTCGTCGCGTGAGTTATCAAAGTATTAAGTTCCATCATCACGCCTCCTTGCATGTTCCCGCAAGTAGCCTCTGGTGTGTTCGCTCCTGATTTCACAAAAGGCCGGTTGCCCACCCGCCGCTACTGCTTCTTTGTCCTCCTGGTCCCATATCGGTTTCATGTCGTAGTATCCTGCCACACCGATACAGTGGGGGTGTATGTTCTTCTTCTGAAGTTCCGATTGCTTGGCACTCTTGTCAGCAAACTCTTCAGTTGCACTGACCATTTTGAATTCCGCCCAGTCTGCCTTTGTAATTTGGGGGTATGCGGGGATTGGGTCCTTGCCTTCACCCAAGTACTTCTTGTACATCACGTGCTTCCAGTTTCTCCAAGCATCCCTAGCGTTCTTCAGTGCAGCGTGTTCCACCTACATTCTCCACTGATTTGGAACGTTGAAGTGATCCATGATCTCCCGGACTATCCTTCGCTGTGTTTCTGTGTCAGCCTTCCGAAACCTCGACAGAATAATGTTGAGCCTTGCCCTGCCAACAAATCCACACGCACACTCCTGAACCTCGTGCGTGCTTTATCTGGGTTAGTTGGAGCCCAAGACTTTAAATTGATTTCGGTTTCTTCATATACACCTTTAGGCTAGTGTGTGGGCTTCCTTGGACCATTCCTCTGTGTCCTGACGGGAAGGGTAATTGCTGCAGCTCTATCCCGTTCAAGATTACTTGATACCTTACCATCTGCTGAAGACCTAGGGTTGTCGGAATCAGATGAAGATACATCACCTGAAGCATGAGTGTTGTAGCTGCTACTCGGTATCTACAGAGAACACATGCGAAACTCAAGAAAGGAGGATAAGCATAAACTAACAACTTGGTATGGAGCTGTGTAAACATGTCATGCAATAATTTAGAAAATGTACGGCTAATTTGTTAAGTTTGTGTGACTCGGGCGCCCGCGATCTGTAAATCAGCAGTAACTTATTGGAACAAGTACAGCTTATATGTACTAGTTAGGAAGGTATAAATGAACATATATACGCTCTCTATTATTTTATAGCCAATTTGGGGACATACGGAACGAAATAGGAAGAGGGATTGCGAGGAAATATGCCTCACTGTGATGGAGAGTAGTAACTAACAGGCTTCTTAATGCAAACCCGGTCGGACCACAGGAGAGGCGAGGGTTACAGGCTCGATATGCTCAAGGGTGGCTGGCGAGCAAACAAAGACGACAAGGCGCGGGCAGCCGCGTGTTGGGAACGGTAGTGGAGGTAGGCTTGACACCGAAGAGCGGGAACACGCACTACAAAAAAAATACACTTCCGTGATGATACGTGTTTGTCACAGTAGGTCACGTTTTTCTGTCATGCATGTACATCCATTAAGATTTTATGACAGAATCAAGATATTCATACTTGTGCTATCGTAGAAGTGTTCCATGACATTACCAAGATTATCATCACAGAAGTGTTCACTTCCATGACGGTAAATGCCGCGTCATGGAAGTGCTTTCGTCAAGGGTGACCGACACGTGGCATCCACCATAACGGGTCGCCATTAAGCTATCGGGTCCGGTTTTGGATCCGATGACCCCGTTAACAGCCGGGACTAGTGAGGATTTTCCACGTGTAAAATTGCCATTGGCCGGAGGAAACACGTGTTCGCTCACCGTTGGGACAGATGTCATCCATTCATTAGACAGAAGGTGCCTATGATAGGTCGACACGTGGGACGGCCCAACAAAGGCCCATTCCGGTGAAAAGGCCATCCTGTTTGACTTGGTCAAAAGGTAACGGGTTGGCCCACGGAAAGTCTGTTCCTGTATAGCCCATTTACGGCCCGCTAACTCACGACCCATTATGGCCTCTCAAAATTAAGCCCAGTAGCTTCATCTGGGCCGTCCAATATGATTCCAGCCTGTTGTAACTTCCAGCCCATGTATGGCCCATGATGTCTTTCGGCCCATACGAGGCCATTTGTAACTCTTGGCCCATTAACGCCTCGTACTGAATCTGGCCCGCAATGAACAGTGTATCGCTTCATACCCACTAACGGCCCATTATTTCATTGGGCCGTTTCCAACCCATGTTATCTTTCGGCCTTCTCAGGGCCCATTTATTCTTGGGCTTATTTCCAGCATTCGGTTACTTATGGCCCGTCACTGGCCTTTTCTGCTTGTGGGCCAAATTCAGCGTGTGGTAACAATTGGCCCGTTTGCAGCCCATTAATCTGTTGGGCCGTTTTCATAGCGTCATCAAATACGGTCGATTAACAATGACCCGTTATTGTCGGCCCATGAACGGACGATTCCAAATCTAGGTCGTTTACGGCCCATAATGCGGTATGTTATTGGCCCATGTTTGGCCGATCGATCATACGGCCCGTAGAAGACCCATTGATGCTACGGCCCGTAGAAGGCCCATTGTTTCTACGGCCCTTACAAGGCCAATTGTTTCTACGGCCCTTACAAGGCCAATTGTTTCTACGGCCCTTACAAGGCCCATTGTTTCTATGGCATGTAGGAGGCCCATGGTAACTACAGTAAATATGTAGCCAATGGTTATTGTGGCCTAGTTTTTAAAAGATAGGTTATTGCGGCCAAATCGCGGAAAAAGAACTAAAGTGACTACAAGCAAACAAATAAACAAGACAACACGGAAATAAATAAGCAAGCAACTTACGCTAGGCTATCACGGATATTACACATATTACATCCACTGGGCATCAAAGTTCGCCACCAGTGCAAATATAGGGAACAAAGCAGCATATCATATACACTGGTTGTCAAAGTTGGCGACCAGTGCAAATAAATGCCGCAGCAAAACAAGTCTAGAACTGAAACCACTTCAGAAGATCTCAGGAAACAATATCCTGGGTACCCATAATGCTTGCAAGATGCTTAGCAAGCTTATTAAATTTCTCTTGTTTGGCGCTTAAATCCTCTAGCGCTTGCTGTTGCACCAGAAAGTATGCATCTAAATTCTGCAGGGACTTCCTCAGTCCTTCAGCTTCCTGTCGCAGCACATCTGATCAATGTCTTTCAACTTGAAGTTGAGACTCAAGAAGACAACTGATTCAGGCAGCGAGTTCGAAGAGCTTGTGCCAGTAGTAGTGGCCAGTAACTCGAACACTACATCAAGACAGGACTTTTGGGTTCTCTCACTATCGTTAAGATAGTTTTTATCAGCTTTCTTGGACCAACAGGGATATCTCCCTATCTTGAACCTTATCTGCATTACTTCCTTTAGCATTGCATAATGGGGGTATTGTTCTGCATTCTAAAAGAGAAACAAGCAGACACATCACAGGTTTACCATGTTGTATATGAAACTCATTTTGGTAAATTAGTTCAGTAGTAAAGTGGACAGGATAACAGCATGAAACAAACATATATCTATGTACCATGGTCACTTTATGGTCTATATCATTCTAGTTTTTGTTACCAAATCAAAAGAGACATAGTTCAAATAATATTTGTTCAAGACAAAGCAGAATAGACAGAATATAAGTGTGGGAAACTATAGAGCAATAACAACACTTGTAATGTGCATGACATGAGAACATAACTGTTTATTCAATTGAAACTGAAATCAATGTAGAGCAAGTTACAACAGCAAACTAGATAAAGAAACAGGTTTAGAACATACCTGTTGCGCCATTGGAGTTTCAATTACATCCTTCAAATTTGAAAATAGTTGGTATGAGTAAATACAGTGATGCAAGAGCAAAGGAGTATGAAACATAGCTACGAAACCTGACCTGAGAACAATTCTTCCTCTCCTTTAAGAATTGAGTTGGGATTCAGAGTGGTGGTCCTTGTCCTTTGGGCACTATAGTTCCCTTACTAACTGATCGTGTTTGGGTGCTCTGTGGTGGAGATGGTGTTGTGTCAACTGGAACTGGGTTACCATCTGCTGGGGTTGGGGTTAGAAGGGGTGTAGCTGGTTCTCTATCCAACTAGGTAGGGGTACAATCTGCGAGAGTCTGGGTTATGTGTGGTGGGGCTGGTTCTTGGGCAAGTACAACCGTGGTTCTATCTGCATCAACTGGTAGCACTATCTTTTCTGAGGACCGTGTTGTTACTCCCTTAGATACTGCCATCTCCCTCTCGAATTCAAATGTTTGATAAACAAGAAAAGTAATTGAATGTACAGACATTGTATGATAAGACAGGTGCAATGGATAGTGGGGAATAAAAGAGGGCATGAAATAATTCACATTTATGTTGTCTAACCAAACAGAATAGCATGACACAATTTCACATATATGATGGCTAACTAAACAGGATAGCATGACACAATTTCACATTATGATGGCTAACTAAAAAAGATGGAAAGACATAGTTCAAAATATGATGACTATGTAAACAGGATGACATGATATAACTATACAATGAGTTTATTAAATAGGTTGGCATGCCATAATTCACATACATGCCGCCTATGGAAACATGATAGCATTCAAATGGCTGATGCATAGGAAGAGTAGTTGAATATACAAATGTTGTCGACAAATGGAACATGTAATACAAAAAAATGATAGTATGATATAATTCACACACATGATGATTGGCTAAACAGCATGGCATTGGATAATTCACATATATAATGCCTTTGCAACAAGTTAGCATTGCATAATTCACATATATAATGTCTTGCAACAAGATGGCAATGCATAATTCACATATATGGTAATTAGACACTAAACAGGTGGCATTTACACAAAGCATGTCTAAACTAATCAAATGACATAGCAATGCAAGACACCATACGCACGATATGAGCAACATAACCCTGCCAAGTTAGAGCATACACCTTGGGGGGAAATAGGACTGGTCATATGTCTCTGAATCCTCCTCTGAGGAGCTATCCGTAACCAACGAGATGCGCTTCGTCAGATAGCATAGTCTGCTCTGAAGACCTTGTTTTCACTCCAGAATTTTCCATCACCGTGTCAAATGGCTGATGCCCAGCAAGAGTAGTTAAATGTACTAACATTGTTGACAAATGTAATACGTAACAAAAAAAGGATGGCCTGATATAATTCACATATAAGATGACTGGATAAGCAGGATGGCATTGCAAAATTCACATATATGATGCCTGGATAAACAAGATGGCATTGCATAATTCACATAAACGATGAATAAACTAAACAGATGGCATTCACACGAAGCATGTCTACACTAAGCGGATGACATATTTGATGTATAAAGTAAGCAATGCAAGGAACCATATGCATGATATAACCAACATCAGCATGCCAAGTTAGAGCGAAGACCTCAGGGGGTAAATAGGAGTGGTCTTCTCCTTCTGAATCCCCTCAGAACAGATATCTTCCTCTCGATTACAATCTGAAATGGGTGGAGGGGGGCTGCCTTTGCACCTACCATGGAGCTACGTCTGTATGAAATTTTATTGCCACGCAAGGCTCGTCTCTTTTGCTCTACATGTTCAGTTCCATTGTGTACAATAACTAACATGCATAGGAATAAAACATAGTGAGATTATGTAAGGAGTGCATGCAGAAATCCAGAGTGATGGTAGAAACCTATGGATAGACCCAAAACCAATGATAGTAGGCAGATAATGGCTTCAGTTAAAAAATACAGATAATGGCTTCTTTACTGTTTGTTTCCCACCCAACATGAAACTCATAGTAGACACCAGAGATTAACCAGATAGTAGATAGATACTATTGATTGTGCCCCCGATATGTACCCCACAAACATTTAAAAACTCAAGTTTGACCATTAGTTTGGAGTTGACTCAGAGTCTAATCGGTGAACAGGACGATAAAGTAGCATGTAATATTAAGCGATGCATAACGTAAGCAGACACGAAAGAGTGCGACCTCTCTTGCGGACCTAGGTAGTCCTCGAGGTCATCTACTCGGTTGATGATGATGATGCAGTTGTCATGGGTGCCAGCGGTGGGGAAGAAGATCTGAGGAGGCGAAAGACAGTCCGGAGGCCGGGTCCCTGCTGTGCTGGACCCTTCTGTCATTGGAGCAGCTGAGCTGGGGTGGACGACAGCGCAGCAGGAGCGGGACAAACCAGACAAGGTTTTCTTTGACAACTATATGTAAGAGAAGTAATTCTGTAAGGGCTGGTTTGAATTGGAGGGTTCTAACAATGCAGGGATAGGAAATACACAGTAATAGGACAGGAATGCACGTGCAAAACAGAGAATTTAAAAACACAGGATTTCTGCCAATCTGGGTGTTTGGTTCACAAGAATTGGGAGATCACAGGATGCAAAGAAGCATGGTGAGATAAAGTCAAACCACAAGAAAATGTACGGTTATAATGCTACTATGCTACTATCTCTTAAGTCTTGTGCTACATGAATAGGAATTTGAAAAGGAGGACAAGTGCATATTAAAATTCCTACGGTTTTTCTTTCAAGGAGACACTAAAGGAACAAATCCTACAATTTTCCTTTGCCCCATTCCTTTGAACCAAATGCATGAATAGTAGTACCATAGGAAACTTTCCAATTCCTATGTTTTTCCTTCACTTTTCCTTTCAAGCACTGGAGATTCTAGCAGGAAGGCTTGAGCAAGGAAAAGCCTACACTCAAAAAATGTTTTTGTGCTACTTCTACTACTTTGGACCCAGGCCACTGCCCTACTAGCTCAACTCCCAGGCCCATTGACAAATGCATAGCTCAAACGCATAGAGATAAATAATGATGGCGTTCAAGAGAGTCCATCACGGATAGCTAAGTTTCCAGGTACCTCACTGCTTGTCATATAGCAGGAGAAACTAATCATATTTCACATTACTGCATGTGCTCAGTGGACAATATATATAACATGTAGAGTAAAAAGAGATGCAACAAGTGTACAACCTCTTTGGCAAAGCCATGTCGATCTCAGCGTGATTGGGTTGGTCGGTGAGGATGATCCAGCTAACTTGGCTGTCGGAGGAGGGGAAGAAGATCTTAGGCATCTTGAGATGGAGCCCAGGGTACTTCTCCGCTGTGATGGAGGGTTTCGTCGTTGGAGCAGCTCCGGTTAGTTGTACGACGCCGATGCTGAAGCAGGACAGGAGAGACGATGTTAACCTGAGTGGAATTCTAATAGCATCTCCAATACATGACGTAAAATACATAACCAAAAAGTGCTAGAGTAAAATACATCAGCGGCTCATCTCTGAACTTAACTGTCGAAACTGAATTTAACTATCGAAACTGAACTTAACTGTCGAAACTGAATTTTGCTATTGAAACTGAACGCACTAGTAGTAGAAAAGCAGTAGCAACGCGTGCGAGAGCCGGGGCAGCTGGTCATGTAGCAGCATCAAGTGAGGCTACACGTTAGTTGACTGACTTTTTCATCTCTGGTCAATCGATTTTCCGGCCGTTGGATACGAAATCAAGGGCCTGCAGTTCATCTTCAACCTCCACCCCCCTGAGCCGCCATCCACCATCGGCCAACCAGCCGCCCCCCGCCGCCTGCAGCCAGCGGTGCGCCGCCCCGCCCGCGCCGAAACCACTACCCACCGCCAGTCCGCTGCCGCCCCGGCCAACCCTCTAGCCCCCCCCCCTCCCGTGCCGAGCTTTTTCTCC
>NC_041385.1:420028817-420031645 GCF_002162155.2 Triticum dicoccoides
CCCTCCCCAATGCAGCAGGTTCTTCCTTAACTCCAGCGAGCCCCCCACCCCCTGAAAATCGACTGACCTGAAAGTCGATTCAGTCGACTGAAGTGTAGCTAAATCGGAGCAGCATCACAAGCAAGAGCAAGAGCAAGAGCAGCAGCAAGAGCAGGAGCAAGAGCAAGAGCATACCAAGGAGGGGACCAAGAGCAAGAGCAGAGCAGCAGCGCGAGCGAGAGCTAAAGTAGCAGCAGCTCCTACTGATGTGGATGTGGCCGCCGAGGGAGTGACGTCGTGGAGGAAGTGGCCGGCGACACTGCCGTGGATGGAGCCGCGCCGTGTCGGCTCTGGACCGAGCGCCGATAGCACCGTGAGATCGAATCAAGAAGAAAATGCGGCGATTAATGTACAACCTCTTTGGTGGTGCCAATTAGGCCTCAGCTTCATCCGAAGAAACGGAGATGATGATGCTCTTCCGATGGTGCAGGTGAAGACGGCAGTGTGGGAATGGAGGTGGCGCGAAAGACGAGGGGAACATCGGGGCAGCTCCTTGGAGGTGGAGGACTGGGTGGCTGAACTGGCGACACGACGATATCAATGACGGATCCTCATCCGGTACGATGGATGAGGGACATCGAGGTGTTGCTGTGGACGACGTCACCGAGGAAGAGGCTCCAGCTAGGTGGCGAACGGAGGAGGTTGTGGGGCTTCGCGGGTTTTCATGGCCTCGATGTACCAATGGGTGGGCAGATGGGATCGGAGTGGGGAACCATATCTTGGGGGCGCGCTTGTCCGAAATGTGGGGTAAGTTACGAAAGTACCCCACCGATTTGAGCTAGGCTGTTCTTTTGGTTCAGGGGTATCATGGGCATTTCACGTGTTGGGATTTCACAAGAGGTGGGAGTTTTCGCGCGCATTGTAATTTTGGAAAACAAGACAAAGATATATCTTAAATATTTCGGGAAACAAGCCGCGGGTTGAAATTTCCGGACAAGCCTAACGTGTACTGTACCAAATCAATTCGAACTTCCCTCGCCAAAAAAACAAAAACAAATCAATTCACAGCACACAAGAGAGTCTAGTCCCGTGTACTGTACCAAATCAATTCACACTACAAATGTCATTCAAAACTTTGAATTCATGTTATGTTCAATTAAAATATTTCGCTCCGTGTATAATGCATGAACGTTTTAGTGCATTCCAAACGTATTTACTACCGCTTCAATATGAACTAAATTTGAATATTTTTCTCTATTGTAATAAGATCTACAATAATGATTGTTGTAAAGTCAAAGCATTTGAATTCATTTCTCCATTTTAATAAGATCTACAATCATCATTATTGTCAAGTTAAACCATCGTTTGTGTATTATCTTCACAAAAAACCACATGATTACTCTCGGGTTAGATATGAACTATTTGTACTATATGAACTCGAACTCGATTTTTTGAATCCACTTTACGTTGTTTTGAAATCACAATACATTTCAAGCTCTATCTAGATCTTCATAATCTAAACCATGTCTCATATGTATAATGTGTTTATCACATAATGTATGGTGGTGCCCCTCCCCCTACGCCTAAGTATTTAGATGTCAGTTGCAAACACCACACATTACCACAAATTCAAATAAAATGTGAGATTGTTTGATATATAGTATTGTTTAGATTGTTCGATTTTTAGTTGTAAGCTGCAAACGCCATACATTATCACAAATTCAAATAAAATGTGAGATTGTTCAATGTATAGTATGGTTTAGATTGTTCACATTTAGCTGTGAGTTGTAAACGTCATGCATTATCACATTATGGTATAACATGTACAAAACGACAGCATGCGTATCACCGCTATATTCGTGCATGCATATATGTTTGTAACTCTATGATCTCGTATTCAAATATATGAATCCACTTTCATATCAAATTATGATCTTTGTTAGTTTCTTACACCCACACAATCCTCTAACCTTTGTAGCTAGCACTAACTTTCTTTCATGCACGCACACGCCCTCCTCGCCCTCCCCCTCCCTCAGCATTCTATCTGTCATGCACATTCTTTTTTTTCTTTAGGTCATTCTCCCACAGTCTCCACAACTCCTTTTCGACACACACTGATCGATAAACCTCTCCAGCGATGTCTGCCTACAACATACACACGCACCTTCCATCTCCTGCTTTCTGTGTCCATGCCTCGTGTCTCTCATACGGTCCCACACACGTGTCGCCCCTCTTTTCATCGATCTCACAACCGCACACTCCTCCCCCTATCTAGCTAGTAGCTCAGCCTCTCGCACCACCTCCTATAGCTCCATTCTCTCTGTCTATCCATCTCGCCGGGCCTTATTTGCCTCTAACAAATGGATGTACACCGACTGATCTCCCGCTATACATATAGCTAGCTAGGTCCTTATAACTCGTTTTTCCCGTGCGTCGATCGACCTACCTCATTAGTTATGTCTCTCCCTTCCTCCGACAAACAACAATTGATCTACCGATCTAGTTAGGTTTGCTTACCAAACACATGGTTCCCCTTCATCATCCATGCATGCGTCCCGACAGATCTATCACGCACAGGCACACACAGAAACACATCGCCACTCTTATTGATAATATTATAGTTCTACCCTCAGTTTGTCTAATAGGCCTCTCCCACCATCTTCGAGAAGCAACTCCATCACCCATCCAGCACTCTACCCCTCTCCCTCTCTCTCTCTCCTCTCTCTCTGTCCCAACCTATTTCCCGTCCTTCAGTTATGTATGGATGTCGACCGCTCTCCCTCAAGACATAGCAGGGTCTCTCCTTCTCAACACATATATGACTCGTTCTACCTCTCTAGTTAGGCCTC
>NC_041385.1:420031866-420089841 GCF_002162155.2 Triticum dicoccoides
CATGTTCCGGTAAGCCAGTCTCCCTATATCTTTGAAATGC
The DNA here is from genome assembly GCF_002162155.2 of Triticum dicoccoides. NCBI lineage: Eukaryota > Viridiplantae > Streptophyta > Magnoliopsida > Poales > Poaceae > Triticum > Triticum dicoccoides. The sequence goes on from NC_041385.1 coordinate 420,031,907, forward strand.
ACACACACAATTTCGATGGCTCTCTTCATCGATCTCGCACCCACCCACTTGATCCTCTCTTCGACTCTATTGAGATATATGACCCCTCCCTCTCTTCTCATGGATTGCTCCCTCTATATATGATATGGATAGGCCTCTATTTCACACACATTGCATGCAAAATTTTGTTTGAGATGTCATCGACACATATTCCCATAGACACATTCACGAAATCACCCCCCCCCCAAACAAAAAACACTCACGAATGCACACGCCATCTTTCTAGGTTTGTATCTCTCTCACACACCCACGTAGGTGCAGGACATGCACGAAGAGAAGAGGTGCACGCATGGCGCATGTACTCCCGTCTCTTTCCCAACCACACCTGCGTGGGTACCCGGTGGAGCTGATTTCTGTACGAAAAGGCAGCCCACGTGGTAATTTGACACGTGTACTGGTTGTCCACTTGATGGAGGATCGTGTACCACGGGTGGAAAAACAAATTGCGACTTGAGGCATTATGTTAAAAAAGAGGCAAACCATGTGGGGCCTACCTTAGAGGCAAGGTTCTATACACTCGAGATGCTCTGTATGTATTACTTTTGATGTGTCCCGTCAACACATAGAATGAGGAGAAGCTTGCTTACTACGCCGTATCCCCTGCCCATGGGCGCGGTGGCTCACAGGATGAGGTGAAGTTTGCTTACTACTACTCACTGTATATTGGTTTATTGGTCCCCATTGTATATTGTGTCAAATTTTGACTATACATTGAACTAACAAAATGTTTGTGCATGTTGCCAAAAATTATATCATTGAAAACTATGCTGAAATACGAATCCAACGATATAATTTTGTTGACATGCATTAACATTTTGTTAGCTAAATATTTGGTAAAAATTCGGCACGAACTACAAAGGTGACCTATAAACCAGGACGGAGGTAGTAGTGGCTCACAGGCCGAGGAGAAAATTTTACTACTCCCTCCGTTTACTCCTCATCCCTACCTTGGTTAGAGAGATTATCATATTGTTTGAAATATATGTCCTTAGATTTCAATATGAACTACTAGTACATACTCCAAACACTGATGTATATAGACGTATTTTAGAGTATAGATTCACTCATTTTGCTCCGTATGTAGTCCATATTGAAATGGACGTAGTAGTACGCACTCTCCCTCGCCCCTTGACCCTCGCCCACGTGGTGGACGTGCAGCAATTCATTCGGTCTCATATAGCCAGAACGATATTTACTGCAGTACTATTATTGCTCGACTTCTTGAAGAGGCGAAGAGCCAATCGCAAGGTTAATATTTTGGAGATGCCAAGCGCAAGGTTTATAGGAGAACGAGTAGTAGGTGTCGTGTCATTTATAAATAAAGTTTTTTTTCTTGAGTGGAACGTACGCAATATAAATAGGTTCATATGGAGAGAAAAGGAAACCGCTCCAGGCAGGATGAGCCTACACGGTTGCTTGCTGGGTTTGCTCTCTGATAACCCACAAGTGTAGGGGATCGCAACAGCTTTCGAGGGTAAAGTATTCAACCCAAATTTATTGATTCGACACAAGGGGAGCCAAAGAATATTCTTGAGTATTAGCAGTTGAGTTGTCAATTCAACCACACCTGGATAACTTAGTATCTGCAGCAAAGTATTTAGTTGCAAAGTAATATGATAATAAAGGTAATGATAGCAAAAGTAAAGATAATAGTTTTTGGGTTTTTGTAGTAGTTGTAACAGCAGCAACGGAAAAGTAAATAAGCGAAAAACAATATCTGAAAAGCTCGTAGGAAATGGATCAGTGATGGATAATTATGTCGGATGTGATTCCTCATGTAATAGCTATAACATAGGGTGATATAGAACTAGCTCTAGTTCATCAATGTAATGTAGGCATGTATTCCATAAATAGTCATACGTGCTTATGGAAAAGAACTTGCATGACATCTTTTGTCCTACCCTCCCGTGGCAGCGGGGTCCTAGAGGAAACTAAGGGATATTAAGGCCTCCTTTTAATAGAGAACCGGAAAAAAGCATTAGCACATAGTGAATACATGAACTCCTCAAACTACGGTCATCACTGAGAAGTATCGCGATTATTGTCACTTCGGAGTTGTCGGATAATAACACATAATAGGTGACTATAGACTTCTAAGATAGGATCAAGAACACACATATATTCATGAAAACATAATAGGTTCAGATATGAAATCATGGCACTCGGGCCCTAGTGACAAGCATTAAGCATAGCAAAGTCATAGCAACATCAATCTCAGAACATAGTGGATACTAGGGATCAAACCCTAACAAAACTAACTTGATTACATGGTAAATCTCATCCAACCCATCACCGTCCAGCAAGCCTACGATGGAATTACTCACGCATGGTGGTGAGCATCATGAAATTGGTGATGGAGGATGGTTGATGATGACGACGGCGATGAATCCCCCTCTCCGGAGCCCCGAACGGACTCCAGATCAGCCCTCCCGAGAGAGATTAGGGCTTGGCAGCGGCTCCGTGTCGTAAAACGCGATGAAACTTTCTCTCTGATTTTTTTCTCCTCGAACGTGAATATATGGAGTTGGAGTTGAGGTCGGTGGAGGTCCAGGGGGCCCACGAGATAGGGGGCGCGCCCTATAGGGGGGGCGCCCCTATCTCGTGGACAGGGTGTGGGCCCCAGGTGTATTTATTTCGCCCAATAATTCTTATTAATTCCAAAAAGTGCCTCCGTGGATTTTCAGGACATTCCGAGAACTTTTCTTTTCTACACACAAAACAACATCATGGCAGTTCTGCTGAAAACAGCGTCAGTCCAGGTTAGTTTCATTCAAATCATGCAAGTGAGAGTCCAAAACAAGGGCAAAAGTGTTTGGAAAAGTAGATAGGTTGGAGACGTATCAACTCCCCCAAGCTTAAACCTTTGCTTGTCCTCAAGCAATTCAGTTGATAAACAGAAAGTGATAAACAAAAACTTTTACAAACCCTGTTTGCTCTTGTTGTTGTAACATGAAAAGCCAGCTTTCAAGTTTCAGCAAATATTATGAACTAACCGTACTCACAATAACAATTAGGTCTCACAATTACTCATATCAATAGCATAATCAGCTAGCGAGCCATAATAATAAAACTCGAATGACAACACTTTCTCAAAACAATCATAACATGATATAACAAAATGGTATCTCGCTAGCCCTTTCTGAAACCGCAAAACATAAATGCAGAGCACCTTTAAAGATCAAGGATTGACTAAACATTGTATTTCATAATAAAAGAGATCCAGTCAAGTCATACCCAATATAAACCAATAGTAATGAATGCAAATGACAGTGTGCTCTCCAGCGGGTGCTTTTTAATAAGAAGGGTGATGACTCAACGTAAAAGTAAATAGATAGGCCCTTCGCAGAGGGAAGCAGGGATTTGTAGAGGTGTCAGAGCTCGATTTTAAAATAGAGATTGAATAACATTTTGAGCGGCATACTTTTGCTGTCAACGCAACAACTATGAGATGGTTGTATCTTCCATACTACATGCATTATAGGCAGTTCCCAAACAGAATGGTAAAGGTTTATACTCCCCCAACCACCAACAAGCATCAATCCATAGCTTGCTCGAAACAACGAGTGCCTCCAACTAACAACAGCACTGGGGGAGTTTTGTTTAATTATTTTGATTTGCTTTGATCTTTTTGGATCATGGGACTGGGCATCCCGGTTACCGGCCCTTTCTCGTGAATGAGGAGCGGAGTACACTCCTCTTGAGAATAACCCACCTAGCATGGAAGATATAGGCAGCCCTAGTTGTAACATGAGCTACTCGAGCATACAAAACAGAATTTCATTTGAAGGTTTGGAGTTTGGCACATACAAATTTACTTGGAACGGCAGGTAAATACCGCATATAGGAAGGTATGGTGGACTCATATGGAACAACTCTGGGGTTTAAGGAGTTTGGATGCACAAGCAGTATTCCCGCTTAGTACAGGTGAAGCCTAGCAAAAGACTGGGAAGCGACCAACTGAGTGAGCGACAACAGTCATAAACCTGCATTAAAATTAATTCACACCGAATACAAGCATGAGTAGGATATAATCCACCATGAACATAAATATCATGAAGGCTATGTTGATTTGATTCAACTACATGTGTGAACATGTGCCAAGTCGAGTCACTCAATACATTAAAAGGAGGATACCATCCCATCATACCACATCATAATTATTCTAATATCATGTTGGCATGCAAGGCAAACCATTATAACTCATAGCTAATCAAGCATGGAACAAGCAACTATAATCTCTAAATGTCATTGCAAATATGTTTACTTCATAATAAGCTGACTCAGAAACGATGAACTCATCATATTTATGAAAACAAGAGAGGTTGAGTTCATAACAACTTTTCTCATCCCAACAAGTCCATCATATATCGTCATTATTGCCTTTCACTTGCACGACCGAACGATGTGTATAATAAAAATAGTGCACGTGCATTGGACTAAGATGGAATCTGCAAGCATTCAACTCAAAAGAGAAGACAAGTAATATGGGCTCTAAGTTAAATAAACAATCATGCATATGAGAGCCACTAAGCATTTTCAATATGGTCTTCTCGACCCCCAAAGAAAAGAAAAGAAAAGAAAACTATTTACACGGGAAAGCTCCCAACAAGTAAGAAGAAGAACTAGAAATCTTTTTGGGTTTTCATTTTAAATTCTATTACAAGCATGGAAATTAAATTAACTAATCTTTTTGGTTTTTCTTAAAGTTTATCAAACACACAAGAAGAAAACTAGAGAAAGAAATTTAAACTAGCATGGATAATACAATGAAAGAGTATGAACACCGACGACTAGTGTGTGAACATGAATGTAAAGTCGGTGAGAAATACGTACTCCCCCAAGCTTAGGCTTTTGGCCTAAGTTGGTCTAGTACCAAGGACCGCCTGGCTGATATCCATAAGTGAAACCGGGGTTGTACTGAGATGCAGCGGCAACCGCCTCCTGAGCTGCAGCGTGTTGGCGAGCTGCCTCCGCTCTCCTCTTGTGTTCAGCTGCTTCCTCCCTGGTGACAACATATCTTCCTTTTGACTGATAATCAAAAAGGTAGGGAGCAGGAAGAGTAACATGGACGACGTTGCGTCTGTCATAGATTAGTCGATATTGGAGGAATTGTTCATTCCTCCCAAGAAATTGATGATTTACCATAGCTTCAGAATCCAAATAAACAGGAGGTATTATCATATCTCCCTCCCGTGGGGCTATACCAAGATAATTAGCCACACGGGTTGCACAAATTCCTCCAAATAATTTCCATTTCTACTATTATTCTGCAACCTACGTGCAACTATTGCCCCCAAGTTATAACCTTTATAACCTAACACAACACTCTTGAGGACACACAGATCAGGGACACACATGTGACATGCTTCATCCTTACCATTAATACATCTACCAATAAAGAGAGCAAAATAATGTATAGTAGGAAAATGAATGCTCCCTATGGTGGCTTGTGCTATGTCCCTAGATTCTCCCACAGTAATACTAGCAAGAAAATCCCTAAATTCAGATTTGTGGGGATCATTAATATTACCCCACTGCGGGAGTTTGCAAGTAGTTGTGAAATCCTCTAAATCCATGGTATAAGATGTATCATAAATATCAAATATGACACTAGGAGAATTACGCGCACAGTTATATTTGAACCTCCGCACAAAAGAATCAGTCAATTGATAGTACTGCGGAGACTTATCTTGTAAGAAGTCCTCCAACCCGGCATTACTCACATACGCGTCAAATTCCTCCTTGAAGCCTGCTTCGACCATAAAATCATCGGATGGCCACTCACAAGCTCGTACATCCGTGTCCCTCGGCAATTCAACATCTTGCTCACGTATGGCAATCCTGGGCCCTTTCTTCACCGAGGAACCACCTTGGTACATTCTTCTAAATATAATTCTTTTTCTAAAATAATTCTGAAATTTTTAGTAACTTCAAAATAAAAGTGAATAAAACTAAACAAGATTGATAGCAACTACTCCTACAAGTGCCTAGAGCCTATATCATGCATTAGAATTGCTTGGGACCTCATAAATTTAACATGCAAGCTCAAGAACATGGTCACCTATGCAGCAAAAATTTGCAATGAATAAGGCACTAGAACAAAAACTAATTGGACCAATGGAGGAGCCACATACCAAGCAACAATCTCCCAAAGCAGTTTTGTGAATGGAGCTTTGAGAAAGGAGATCGAAAATCACAGCAAAATGAGCTAGAACTCGTGCTTGAGCTTGATGAGGATTTTTTTGGGTAGAAGATGAAGTGTGTGGGTGCTGGCATAACTGGAGGGGGCCACCACGGGCCCACGAGACAGGGGGTGCGCCCTCCACTCTCGTGGCCTGGTGCTTGCCCCTCCCGCACTGTTTTCAGTGCCTAAAATCCTCAAATATTCCATAAAAAATCATACTAAATTTGCAGGGCATTTGGAGCACTTTTATTTTCGGGATATTTTTTATTGCACGGATAATTCAGAAAACAGACAGATAATAATATTTTTGCTTTATTTATTCTAAACAACAGAAAGTAAAAAGTGGGTACAGAAGGTTGTGCCTTCTAGTTTCATCCATCTCATGATCATCAAAATGAATCCACTAACAAGGTTTATCAAGTCTTGTTAACAAACTCATTCTGAATAACATGGAACGGGAGAAATTTCGAATAACACAAGGTAACCTCAACGGGGATATCAAAATCCCCAACAATAAGAATATCATACTTTTTCTTGACAGTAGGGAGAGGAAATTAAAAACCTCCAATAATAATAGTTGGAACTTTTCCAATAGAATTGATGCTATGAACTTGAGATTGTTTCCTCGGAAAGTGTACCGTATGCTCATTACCATTAACATGAAAAGTGACATTGCCTTTGTTGCAATCAATAACAGTCCCTGTAGTATTAAGAAAAGGTCTACCAAGGATAATCGACATACTATCGTCCTCGGGAATATCAAGAATAACAAAGTCCGTTAAGATAGTGACATTTGCAACCACAACAGGCACATCCTCACAAATACCGACAGGTATAGCAGTTGATTTATCAGCCATTTGCAAAGATATTTCAGTAGGTGTCACCTTATTCAATTCAAATCTACGATATAAAGAGAGAGGCATAACACTAACACCAGCTACAAGATCACATAAGGCAGTTCTATCATAATTTCTTTCAATGGAGCATGGTATAGTTGGTACACTTGGATCTCCAAGTTTCTTTGGTATTCCACCCTTAAAAGTGTAATTAGCAAGCATGGTGGAAATTTCAGCTTTCGGTATCTTTCTTTTGTTTGTGATGATATCCTTCATATACTTAGCATAAGGATTTACTTTAAGCATATCGGTTAAGCACATACGTAAGAAAATAGGTCTAATCATTTCAGCAAAGTGCTCAAAATCCTCATCATCCTTTGTCTTGGATGGTTTAGGAGGAAACGGCATGGGTTTCTGGACCCATGGTTCTCTTTCTCTACCGTGCTTCCTAGCAACAAAATCTCTCTTATCATAACGTTGATTCTTTGATTGTGGGTTATCAAGATCAACAACAGGTTCAATCTCTACATCATTGTTTTTGCTAGGTTGAGCATCAACATGAACATTATCATTAACATTATCACTAGGTTCATGTTCATCACCTGATTGTGTTTCAGCATCAGAAATATAAATATCATTGGGATTCTTAGGTGTGTCTATAGTAGGTTCACTAGAAGCATGCAAAGTTCTATTGTTTTTCTTTTTCTTCTTTTTAGAAGAACTAGGTGCCTCTAAATTATTTCTTTGAGAATCTTGTTCGATTATCTTAGGGTGGCCTTCAGGATACAAAGGTTCTCAAGTCATTCTGCCAGTTCTAGTAGCCACTCTAGCAGCGAAGTCATTTTTATTATTTAATTCATCAAGCAAATCATTTTGAGCTTTAAGTACTTGCTCAGCTTGAGTACCAACCATAGAAACATATTTGCTAATGAGTTTAAGTTCACCTTTAACTCTAGCCGTATTATCGCTCACGCGTCCTATCTCAAAAGCATTATTCTTTAACTCTCTACCAACATAAGCATTAAAACTTTCTTGTCTAGCCATAAAGTCATCAAATTCATCTAAGCATGGGCTATGAAATTTAGTAGTGGGGATTTGAACTTTATCATATCTATAGAGAGAATTTTCCTTTACTACCTGTGTCGGGTTATCAAGACAATGTGGTTCTTCAACATGCGGTATATTAAGACCATATATTTCTTCAATAGGAGGTAAATTCTTAACATCTTCAGCTTTAATACCTTTTTCTTTCATTGATTTCTTTGCCTCTTGCATATCTTCAGGACTCAGAAATAAAACACCTCTCTTCTTCGAAGTGGGTTTAGGAGTAGGCTCAGGAGTTGGCTCAATTGGTTCAGGAATTGCCTCAGGAATTGGCTTAGGAAGAGTCCAATTATTTTCATTAGTCAACATATTATTCAAAAAAATTTCAGCTTCGTCGACTGTTCTTTCCCTGAAAACACAACCAGCACAACTATCCAAGTAGTCCTTGGAAGCATCGGTTAGTCCATTATAAAAGATATCAAGTATTTCATTTTTCTTGAGAGGATGATCAGGAAAAGCATTAAGTAACTGGAGAAGCCTCCCCCAAGCTTGTGGGAGACTCTCTTCTTTGATTTGCACAAAATTATATATTTCCCGCAAGGCAGCTTGTTTCTTATGAGCAGGGAAATATTTAGTAGAGAAGTAATAAATCATATCCTGGGGACTACGCACACAAACAGGAGCAAGAGAATTATACCAAGTCTTAGCATCACCCTTTAATGAGAACGGAAATATCTTAAGGATATAAAAATAGCGAGACTTCTCATCATGAGTAAACAGGGTAGCTATATCATTCAACTTGGTAAGATGTGCCACAACAGTTTTAGATTCAAGGCCATAAAAAGGATCAGATTCGACTAAAGTAATAATCTCGGGATCAACAGAGAATTCATAATCCTTATCAGTAACACAGATAGGTGAAGTACCGAAAGCAGGATCGGGTTCCATTCTAGCATTAAGAGACTGTTGCTTCCATTTAGCTAATAATTACTTAAGATCATATCTATCATTGCAAGCAAAGATAGCTCTAGCAGCTTCTTCATTCATAACATAACCCTCAGGAACAACAGGAAATTCATAATCATTGGGAGAACCTTCATCATCACTATCATCAATAATAGCATCTTCAATATTTTCATTCCCCCTAACTCTAGCAAGTTGTTCATCAAGAAATTCACCTGATGGCAAAGTAGTATCACACACAGAAGTAGTTTCATCATGCATAGCAGAAGTGGCATAAACCCTAAACCCTAAACCCTAAACCCTAAAAACCCTAACTCTAAACCCTAAACCCTAAACCCTAACCCTAAACCCTAAACCCTAAACCCTAAAGCCTAACCCTATGGTAATGTAGGCATGTATTCCATAAATAGTCATCGTGCTTATGGAAAAGAACTTGCATGACATCTTTTGTCCTACCCTCGCGTGGCAGCGGGGTCCTAGCGGAAACTAAGGGATATTAAGGCCTCCTTTTAATAGAGAACCGGAACAAAGCAATAGCACATAGTGAATACATGAACTCCTCAAACTACGGTCATCACCGAGAAGTATCCCGATTATTGTCACTTCGGGGTTGTCGGATCATAACACATAATAGGTCACTATAGACTTGCAAGATAGGATCAAGAACACACATATAGTCACGAAAACATAATAGGTTTAGATCTAAAATCATGGCACTCGGGCCCTAGTGACAAGCATTAAGCATAGCAAAGTCATAGCAACATCAATCTCAAAACATAGTGGATACTAGGGATCAAACCCTAACAAAACTAACTTGATTACATGGTAAATCTCATCCAACCCATCACCGTCCAGCAAGTCTATGATGGAATTCATGCACGCGGTGAGCATCATGAAATTGGTGATGGAGGATGGTTGATGATGACAACGGCGACGAATCCCCCTCTCTAGAGCCCCGAACAGACTCCAAATCAACCCTCCCGAAAGAGATTAGGGCTTGGCGGCAGCTCCGTGTCATAAAACGCAATGAAACTTTCTCTTTGATTTTTTTCTCCCCGAACGTGAATATATGGAGTTGGAGTTGAGGTCGGTGGAGGTCCAGGGGGCCCACGAGGTAGGGGGCGCGCCCTATAGGGGGGGCGCCCCCTGTCTCGTGGACAGGGTGTGGGCCCCCTGGTGTATTTCTTTTGCCCAATAATTCTTATTAATTCCAAAAAGTGCCTCCGTGGATTTTCAGGACATTCCGAGAACTTTTCTTTTCTACACATAAAACAACATCATGGTAGTTCTGCTGAAAACAGCGTCAGTCCGGGTTAGTTTCATTCAAATCATGCAAGTTAGAGTCCAAAACAAGGGCAAAAGTGTTTGGAAAAGTAGATACGTTGGAGACATATCACTCTCTTCACACTCTCTCGCACAAAACGACTATGGACACATCTCTATCATCCCGGCGGACGTGGTGGATGCTTAGTGTAGATGTGGTCACCATCGCCGACGGCAAAAACCCACAGTCGGCACGTCCCGATTAGGGGTCCCCGCCGTTCTCTCTCACAAAGCCGGTGAGGTTGCCTTCGTCCCTTGCTCACTGCCGCGACCTGAGTAGTTGCCAACTCCCGCCGCCCTCCTCTAGGTTGAGCTACGTCCCTACATCCCTCAGGTACAACTGCCTTTAAAGCCAGCTTGCACCACTGCTCCAGCTGCCCACATCACTCCATGGGGATATTTCTCTACTTCTTTGCCCCACACATACCTCTACTGGCTTCTACGTACTGTATTCATGATGAGTTTATGTCTCATCAACTAGCCCCAGTAATCTTATTCTAATCACGCTTCTTCAATTTCTTTGCCACAGGGATGCTCATCTTGATTTTGGTGAAACTGCACAAAATGATCCAATGGTCAAAGAGTTGCAAACTTCATTTCTTCGGAAGCTCCAACGTTGCCAGCAAATTAAATCCTGGTTAAGGTTTATGGTTCAAGGGCTAGGGACTGCATGGATCTTTTTTTCTTTAGTTGTCTCTGTTCCAAAATAAGTGTCAACTTTAGTGGTAGTACAACTTTTTACTAAAGTTTGCATAAAGTTGAGACACTTATTTTGGAACGGAGGGAGTACATATTGGCTATGATCTGTCAATCATTGAGATGCAATAGCATGCATGTTAGTCTCCTTTGTATTTGATAAAATGTTGCAACGGGCAACCTTGGATGCAAGATACACGAAGCAGAAGCTGTAAGCTTCATAGCATTGTACAAATTTATCTCGCTGATAAATTATAGTATGTACTATACTAGTAGTACTATGTAAAGAGTTAGGTGTCGCATGGTGTCTAGAAAATATGGTGATAATGTGAGGTGGGCCATGTAATCACTGAGCCTGTGTGTTTTCACTGCTGTTGCACTCCTCCACTGTACGACTGGAGAAAATTGTAATCTAGTAGTACCTCCTTTCGCCAAAAGCATGGGACATCCAGCAGTCCTACCACATCAGTAATAATGACCAATGAGCCGTCAAATCACATAGACCCAGCAGTAAGTTGGACGAACGAAGCAACCATCACTCTTGAATCTGCTTCTCTCTTCAACGCAGGCGCTAGTGAGAGGTCGCGTCCGCTCTGCCCGGGCATGAATGCAACACCGATTCTTTGGAGCGGCGCTGACCGTTTCGGGTAGGAAGCACACACGGGCGATGGAGGGGCTTTGGGTGGGCCAGGCTGGTCAGGAGAGGGCATGGCAGCGGTCCGCCTGTCCCGACCGGACGCCCAGAAGAGGATGCACCGACTCTCGCGGCTAAATCATACACTACACACCATCTCTCTGTAGGAGTAGGTCGATGTGTCGCTCTCTCTAACACACACATGTTGTTAAACACACACGCACATGCACACACAGGTTCATAGAATAGGAATATCATGCATGTTACTAGTCCAAGTTACTCACCACTATGACCAGCCTAAGTAATGTAACCAAACGCTCCTTACTCTGCCTTGTTATCTCCCCCAGAAACCTAATGCATGGAGCGCAACTACGCATTGGTCAGTCAAGAAATCAAAGTCGGCTTGCATGTGAGTTAATACGTGGCCCTGCATGGTAGCTAAAACAGCATCCCTCAGTTGTTGGGATTAATTGTTGTGTTTAGAGACAGAAATCAGGGCTTTGATTGGAGGAAGGACCGGTCAAGTTTCTCCTTCTCCTCCAATCTGCTTGCACCTTGGCCCCGCTGCACCTTCTAACGTGACTTATTACACCTAGATGGAGGGTGAAGTACGAGATACGGTGGCACACTGACTTAGGTCGAATACAAGTGCACAAAATTGTGTGCATGTTATAATAAGGATTCACTTAAAATAGTACGTGAGCGAATAGAGGGATGAATTGGACAGTGTTCACGAGCAATAGCGAGATGTGTGAGGTAAGATACACCGCTGGCGCTTTTAATTTTTCTTATTAATTTGATTGTTTCACCCTCTGACTGGTGGGACCCAACGTACTACGTGGAGAGAGGTAAGGTGACTACGGCTGCATTATTTCTGTACTACCAACACTGCTTTAAATCCCAAAAGACCTTACCCCCAAAGCCACATGACACGATTATGATTTAAATCCCAATGACTCACATGCAAAAAAAACACGGCATGCTTGTCACATGAATGCATGAATGTATAAAAGGTTATTTTCCTCTCGTTGAACATAATGGGAGGGTGGTGTAGCTGGTTAGCCTATTCGCTCATCAAACTTGAGGTCTTGGGTTGGATAACTACACTTGAGCATAATTTTGTTTTTGTTCGACTTCTTTCTTCCACCCAATGATAGGTAGGCCCCGCATGACAGAGAGAGAAAGTGATCTGGGGCGGTGCTAGGAGGATTCTTTGACTGGTCAAAATGGATGGATACGGAGCTATACGATCTCGTAGTGACGGTATAATCACCTCATCACGTATATGTTGCAGCCTTGGCGCTTGTTTTCTAGGGTTTGCACACTTCGCACTCTCTCTCCAGTATATATATACACGCTGGAGCCTCAGCGCTTGTAGTTTCTCTCTTCACACTCTCTCACCCTCTCCAGACCTAAACAAGACTTCATTGGCCTCTCTCTCCCCCCTCACTACTGGTCAAAGAGCCAGCAGGATCCGTCCACCGGGAAGGGGAGGAGGCTTAGCGCTATCACCGTCGGTGAGGGAGGGAATCCACCACCGGCGCAGTTGTTCTCTTTCATCCAGCGGCTGCGCGCGAGGGCCTCCGACCACTTCTTCCTCGCGGTCGTACGTAGTGTGGGCCGAACGGCCTCCGATTGCCAAGCAAACCACAGCTCAGGAACCTTAAGGTATAATTTGATGGAAATATGCCCTAGAGGCAATAATAAAATGGTTATTATTATATTTCCTTGTTCATGATAATTGTCTATTGTTCATGCTATAATTGTATTAACTGGAAACCGTAATACATGTGTGAATACATAGACCACAACATGTCCCTAGTGAGCCTCTAGTTGACTAGCTCGTTGATCAATAGATGGTTATGGTTTCCTGACCATGCACATTGGATGTCATTGATAACGGGATCACATCATTAGGAGAATGATGTGATGGACAAGACCCAATCCTAAGAATAGCACAAGATCGTATAGTTCGTTTGCTAAAAGCTTTTCTAATGTCAAGTATCATTTCCTTAGACCATGAGATTGTGCAACTCCCAGATACCGTAGGAATGCTTTGGGTGTACCAAACGTCACAACTTAACTGGGTGGCTATAAAGGTGCACTACAGGTATCTCTGAAATTGTCTGTTGGTTTTGCACGAATCAAGACTGGGATTTGTCACTCCGTATGACGGAGAGGTATCTCTGGGCCCACTCAGTAATGCATCATCATAATGAGCTCAATGTGACTAAGTAGTTAGTCACGGGATCATGCATTATGGGACGAGTAAAGATACTTGCCGGTAACGAGATTGAACAAGGTGTAGGGATACCGCCGATCAAATCTCGGGCAAGTAACATACCAATGGACAAGGGAATTGTATACGGGATTGGTTGAATCCTCGACATCGTGGTTCATCCGATGAGATCATCGTGGAACATGTGGGAGCCAACATGGGTATCCAGATCCCGCTGTTGGTTATTGGCCGGAGAACGTCTCGGTCATGTCTGCATGGTTCCCGAACCCGTAGGGTCTACACACTTAAGGTTCGGTGACGCTAGAGTTGTTATGGGAAATAGTATGTGGTTACCGAAGGTAGTTCGGAGTCCCAGATGTGATCCCGGACATCACAAGGAGTTCCGGAATGGTCCGGCGGTGAAGGTCGATATATTGGACGAAGGGTATTGGAGTTTGGAAGTGTTCCGGGGGTACCAGGCTATGGCCAGCATTATCGAAAGGTGTTTTGGGAGCCCCGGCAAGTGTTGGAGGGCCTCATGGGCCAAAGGGGAAGGGGCAAACGAGCCCACTAAGGGGTGGTGCGCCCCCCACACCCTTTCCCACGTTATTTGGGGAGGTGGGGCGCCTCCACCTGGCTTGGGAGGCAATCGTCCACCTGCTTGGCTTGGGGGCCAAGTCTCCCTAGGATTTTCCCTAGGGAGATCCAATCTGCTTGGCTGCCGCCCCTAGGGAAACCCTAGGGCGCCTCCCCTCTCCCCTTGCCCCCATATATAGTGGAGGGGTGGGAGGGCAGCTGGACCTCTCCCCTGGCGCAACCCTCTCCCTCCTCCAACACCTCCTCCTCCTCCGTAGTGCTTGGCAAAGCCCTGCTGGAGAACCACGAGCACCACCACCACCACGCCATCGTGCTATTGGAGTTCTCCCTCAACTTCTCCTCTCCCCTTGCTGGATCAAGAAGGAGGAGACGTCCCCGGGCTGTACGTGTGTTGAACGCGGAGGCGTCGTCCGTTCGGCGCTAGATCATATCTTCCGCGATTTGAATCGCCACGAGTACGACTCCATCAACCGCGTTCTTGTAACGCTTCCGCTTAGAAATCTTCAAAGGTATGAAGATTCTCATCCTCTCCCTCTCTTGTTCCTAGAATCTCCATAGATTGATCTTGGTGATGCGTAGAAAATTTTGAATCTATGCTATGTTCCCCAACAGTGGTATCATGAGCTAGGTCTATGCGTAGTTTCTATGCACGAGTAGAACACAAGTTGTTGTGGGCGTCGATTTTGTCAATTTACTTGCCGTTACTAGTCTTATCTTGATTCGGCGGCATCATGGGATGAAGCGGCCCAGACCGACCTTACACGTACGCTTACGTGAGATAGGTTCCACCGATTGACATGCACTAGTTTCATAACGTGGCTAGCGGGTGTCTGTCTCTCCCGCTTTAGTCGGATCGGATTCGATGAAAAGGGTCCTTATGAAGGGTAAATATCAATTGGCATATCACGTTGTGGTTTTGGCGCAGGTAAGAAACGTTCTTGCTAGAAACCTACAGTAGCCACGTAAAAACTTGCAACAACAATTAGAGGACATCTAACTTGTTCTTGCAGCATATGCCGTGTGATGTGATATGGCCAAAAGGATGTGATGAATGATATATATGTGATGTATGAGATTGATCATGTTCTTGTAATAGGAATCACGACTTGCATGTCGATGAGTATGACAACCGGCAGAAGGCATAGGAGTTGTCTTAATTTATTGTATGACCTACGTGTCATTGAATAACGCCATGTAATTACTTTACTTTATTGCTAAACTGTTAGCCATTGTAGTAGAAGTAATAGTTGGCGAGACAACTTCATGAAGACACGATGATGGAGATCATGATGATGGAGATCATGATGATGGAGATCATGGTGTCATGCCGGTGACGATGATGATCATGGCGCCCCGAAGATGGAGATCAAATGGAGCAAAATGATATTGGCCATATCATGTCACTATTTGATTGCATGTGATGTTTATCATATTTTTACATCTTATTTGCTTAGAACGACGGTAGCATAAATAAGATGATCCCTCGCTAAATTTCAAGAAAGTGTGCCCCCTAACTATGCACCGTTGCGAAGGTTCGTTGTTTCGAAGCACCACGTGATGATCGGGTGTGATAGATTCTAACGTTTGAATACAACGGGTGTAATCCAGATTTACACAAGCAAACACTTAGGTTGACTTGACGAGCCTAGCATGTAGAGACATGGCCTCGGAACACAAGAGACCGAAAGGTCGAACATGAGTCGTATAGCAGATACGATCAACATGAAGATGTTCACCGATGATGACTAGTCCGTCTCATGTGATGATCGGACACGGCCTAGTTAACTCGGATCATGTATCACTTATATGACTAGAGGGATGTCCATCTGAGTGGGAGTTCATTAAATTAGATGAACTTAATTATCATGAACATAGTCAAAAGGTCTTTGCAAATTATGTCGTAACTTGCGCTTTAGTTCTACTGTTTTAGATATGTTCCTAGAGAAAATTTAGTTGAAAGTTGATAGTAGCAATTATGCGGACTAGGTCCGTAAACTGAGGATTGTCCTCGTTGCTACGCAGAAGGCTTATGTCCTTAATGCACCGCTCAGTGTGCTGAACCTCGAACATTGTCTGTGGATGTTGCGAACATCTGACATACACATTTTGATGACTACATGATAGTTCAGTAATGTTAAATGGTTTAGAATTGAGGCGCCGAAGACGATTTTGAAATGTCGCAAAACATATGAGATGTTCAAAGGGCTGAAATTGGGATTTTAGGCTCGTGCCCATGTCAAGAAGTATGAGACCTCTGACGAGTTTCTTAAGCCTGCAAACTAAGAGAGAAAAGCTCAATCGTTGAGCATGTGCTTAGATTGTCTGAGTACTACAATCACTTGAATCGAGTGGGAGTTAATCTTCCTTAAGAGATAGTGATGGTTCTCCAAAGTCATTGCCACCAAGCTACTAGAGCTTCGTGATGAACTATAACATATCAGGGATAGATATGATGATCCTTGAGCTATTCGTAATGTTTGACACTGCGAAGTAGAAATCAAGAAGGAGCATCAATTGTTGATGGTTAGTGAAACCACTAGTTTCAAGAAGGGCAAGAAGGGATACTTCATGAAACGGCAAATCAGTTGCTGCTCTAGTGAAGAAACACAAAGTTTGAACCCAAACCAGAGACTAAGTGCTTATGTAATGAGGGGAATGGTCACTGAAGCAGAACTACCCTAGATACTTGGTAGATGAGAAGGCTGGCAAGGTCGACAGAAGTATATTGGATATACATTATATTAATGTGTACTTTACTAGTAATCATAGTAGCACCAGGGTAATAGATACTGGTTCATTTGCTAAGTGTTAGTAACTCAAAATAAAAGGCTACGGAATAAATGGAGACTAGCTCAAGGCGAGGTGACGATATGTGTTGGAAGTATTTCCAAGGTTGATGTTATCAAATATCGCACGCTCCCTCTACCATCAGGATTGGTATTAAACCTAAATAATTGTTATTTGGTGTTTGCGTTGAGCATAGACATGATTGGATTATGTTTATCGCAGTACGGTTGTTCATTTAAGGAGAATAATGGTTACTCTGTTTATTTGAATAATACCTTCAATGGTCCTGCACCTAAAATGAATGGTTTATTGAATCTTGATCGTAGTGATACACATGTTCATGCCAAAAGATATAAGATAGTAATGATAGTACCGTCTACTTGTGGCACTGCCATTTGAGTCATATTGGTATAAAACGCATGAAGAAGCTCCATGTTGATGGATCTTTTGAACTCACTCGTTTTTTGAAAAGTTTGAGACATGTGGACCATATCTATTGGTATGTACGATGAGGAAACTCCATGCAGATGGATCGTTTGGACTCACTTGATTTTGAATCACTTGAGACATGCAAATCATACCACATGGGCAAGATGACTGAAAAGCCTCGTTTTCAGTAAGATGGAACAAGAAAGCAACTTGTTGGAAGTAATACATTTTGATGTGTGCAGTCCAATGAGTGCCGAGGCACGCAGCGGATATCGTTATGTTCTTACTTCACAGATGATTTGAGTAGATGCTGAGTATATTTACTTGATGAAACACAAGTCTGAATTATTGAAAGGTTCAAGTAATTTCAGAGTGAAGCTGAAGATCGTCATGACAAGAGGATAAAATGTCTATGATATGATCATAGAGATGAGTATCTGAGTTATGAGTTTGGTATAAAATTAAGACATTGTGGAAATTGTTTCACAACTAATACCGCCTGGAACACGATAGTGTGATGGTGTGTCCGAACATCATAGCTGCACCCTATTGGATATGGTGCATACCATGATGTCTATTATCGAATTACCACTATCGTTTATGGGTTAGGCATTAGAGACAACCACATTCACTTCAAATAGGGCACCACGTAATTCCGTTGGATGACAGCGTATGAACTATGGTTTAGAGAAACCTAAGCTATCATTTCTTAAAAGTTTGGGGTTGCGACGCTTATGTGGAAAAGTTTTAGCCTGATAAGCTCAAACCCAAAGCGGATAAATGCATCTTCATAGGACACCCAAAATAGTTGGGTATACCTCCTATTTCAGATCTGGAAGCAAAAGTGATTGTTTCTAGAAATGGGTCCTTTCTCGAGGAAAAGTTTCTCTTGAAAGAATTGAGTGGGAGGATGGTGGAGACTTGATGAGGTTATTGAACCATCACTTCAACCAATCTGTAGCAGGGCACAGGAAGTTGTTCCTGTGGCGCCTACACCAGTTGAAGTGGAAGATGATGATAGTGATCATGAAACTTCGGATCAAGTCACTACCAAACTTCGTAGGTCGACAAGGACGCGTACTGCTTCGGAGTGGTACGGTAATCCTGTCTTGGTGGTCATGTTGCTAGACAACAATGAACCTACGAGCTGTGGAGAAGTGATGGTGGGCCTGGATTCCGACAAATGGCTCCCGAGAGAGGATCCATGTATAAAACAAAGTGTAGACTTTCGAAGAACTACTTGATGGTCGTAAAGCTGTTGGGTACAGATGGATTTTAAAAGGGAAGACGGACAATGATGGTAAGTGTCACCATTAAGAAAGCTCGACTTGTCGCTAAAATGTTTTCCGACAAGTTCAAGGAGTTGACTACGATGAGACTTTCTCACTCATAGCGATGCTAAGAGTCTGTTGAAATTATATTAGCAGTTCCTGCCTTATTTATGAAATCTTGCAGATAGGATGTCAAAACATTGTTTCCTCCATGATTTTCTTGAGGAAAGGTTGTATGTGATACAACCAGAAGGTTTTGTCAATCCTAAAAGATGCTAACAAGTATTCAAAGCTCTAGCAATCCTTCTAAGCACTGGAGTAAGCATCTCGGAGTTGGAATATATGCTTTGATGAGATGATGAAAGATTTGGGTTTATACAAAGTTTATGAGAAACTTGTATTTCCAAAGAAGTGAGTGGGAGCACTATAGCATTTCTGATGAGTATATGTTGTTGACATATTGTTGATCGGAAATGATGTAGAATTTCTGGAAAGCATATAGGGTTATTTGAAAAGTGTTTTTCAATGGAAAACCTGGATTAAGCTTCTTGAACATTGAGCATCAAGATCTATAAGGATAGATCAAAATAGCTTGATAGTACTTTCAAATGAGTATCCACCGTGACAAGATTTTGAAGGAGTTCAAAATAGATCGGCAGAGAAGGAGTTCTTGGCTGTGTTATAAGGTGTGAGTATTGAGTAAGACTCAAGACCTGACCACGGCAGAAGAGAGAGAAAGGACGAAGGTCGTCCCCTATGCTTTAGATGTAGGCTCCAAAGTATGCTATGTTGTGTATCGCACCTAAAGTGTGCCTTGCCATGAGTCAGTCATGGGGTACAAGTGTGATCCAGGAATGGATCACAGGACAGCGGTCAAGGTTATCCTTAGTAACTAGTGGGCTAAGGAATTTTCTCGATTATGGAGGTGGTAAAAGAGTTCATCGTAAAGGGTTTACGCCGATGCAAACTTTGACACTAATCTGGATGACTCTGAGTAGTAGACCGGATTCGTATAGTAGAGCAGTTATTTGGAATAGTTCCAAATAGCACGTGGTAGTTGCATCTAGGAGATGACATAGAGATTTGTAAAGCACACACGGATCTGAAAGATTCAGACCCGTTGACTAATAACCTATCTCACAAGCGAGATATGATCAAACCCAATGGGTGTTGGATTCATTACAATCACATAGTGATGTGAACTAGATTATTGACTTAAGTGCAAGTGGGAGACTGTTGGAAATATGCCCTAGAGGCAATAATAAAATGGTTATTATTATATTTCCTTGTTCATGATAATTGTCTATTGTTCATGCTATAACTGTATTAACTGGAAACCGTAATACACGTGTGAATACATAGACCACAACATGTCCCTATTGAGCCTCTAGTTGACTAGCTCGTTGATCAATAGATGGTTATGGTTTACTGGCCATGTACATTGGATGTCATTGATCACGGGATCACATCATTAGGAGAATGATGTGATGGACAAGACCCAATCCTAAGCATAGCACAAGATCATATAGTTCGTTTGCTAAAAGCTTTTCTAATGTCAAGTATCATTTCCTTAGACCATGAGATTGTGCAACTCCCAGATACCGTAGGAATTCTTTGGGTGTACCAAATGTCACAACGTAACTGGGTGGCTATAAAGGTGCACTACAGGTATCTCCGAAAGTGTCTGTTGGGTTGGCACGAATCGAGACTCGGATTTGTCACTCCATATGACGGAGAGGTATCTCTGGGCCCACTCGGTAATGCATCATCATAATGAGATCAATGTGACCAAGTAGTTAGTCACGGGATCATGCATTATGGGACGAGTAAAGAGACTTACCGGTAACGAGATTGAACAAGGTATAGGGATACCGCCGATCGAATCTCGCGCAAGTAACATACCAATGGACAAAGGGAATTGTATACGGGATTGATTGAATCCTCAACATCGTGGTTCATCCGATGAGATCATCGTGGAACATGTGGGAGCCAACATGGGTATCCAGATCCCGCTGTTGGTTATTGGCCGGAGAACGTCTCGGTCATGTCTGCATGGTTCCCGAACCCGTAGGGTCTACACACTTAAGGTTCGGTGACGCTAGAGTTGTTATGGGAAATAGTATGTGGTTACCGAAGGTAGTTAGGAGTCCCGGATGTGATCCCGGACATCACGAGGAGTTCCGGAATGGTTCGGCGGTGAAGATCGATATATTGGACGAAGGGTATTGGAGTCCGGAAGTGTTCCGGGGGTACCAGGCTATGGCCAGCATGACCGAAAGGTGTTTCGGGAGCCCCGGCAAGTGTTGGAGGGCCTCATGGGCCAAAGGGGAAGGGGCAAACCAGCCCACTAAGGGGTGGTGCGCCCCCCACACCCTTTCCCACGTTATTTGGGGAGGTGGGGCGCCTCCACCTGGCTTGGGAGGCAATCCTCCACCTGCTTGGCTTGGGGGGCAAGTCTCCCTAGGATTTTCCCTAGGGAGGTCCAATCTGCTTGAGCGCCGCCCCTAGGGGAAACCCTAGGGCGCCTCCCCCTCTCCCCTTGCCCCTATATATAGTGTAGGGTTGGGAGGGCAGCTCGACCTCTCCCCTGGCGTAACCCTCTCCCTCCTCCAACACCTCCTCCTCCTCCGTAGTGCTTGGCGAAGCCCTGCTGGAGAACCACGAGCTCCACCACCACCACGCCGTCATGCTATTGGAGTTATCCCTCAACTTCTCCTCTCCCCTTGCTGGATCAAGAAGGAGGAGACGTCCCCGGGCTGTATGTGTGTTGAACGCGGAGGCGCCGTCCATTCGGCGCTAGATCGGATCTTCCACGATTTGAATCGTCGCGAGTACGACTCCATCAACCGCGTTCTTGTAACGCTTCCGCTTAGCGTTATTCAAAGGTATGAAGATGCTCATCCTCTCCCTCTCTTGTTGCTAGAATCTCCATAGATTGATCTTGGTGATGCGTAGAAAATTTTGAATTTCTGCTACGTTCCCCAACATAATTTACTTATTCCACATGCATTGCTCTAGCTGCATGTGGGCTTTTTCCGCTTCTGCACTCGAATCTAGGTGTTGGATCAAACAGGAAAGTAGTGGGGAAAGTTGTATAGCATGAATCTAGGACGTGGTTCAAAGAGGAAAGGAATGGGGGAAAGTAGTGGGGAAAGTTGTATAGCATGAATCTAGGACGTGGTTCAAAAAGGAAAGGAAGGGGGGAAAGTAGTGGGGAAAGTTGTATAGCATGAATCTAAGACGTGGTTCAAAGAGGAAAGGAATGGGGGAACATAGTGGGGAAAGGTGTATAGCATGAATCTAGGACGTGGTTCAAAGAGGAAAGGAAGGGGTAAGTACTAGTACAGACTGGCTATCCAGCACCTACATTGGTCGAAAAGGGAAAACAATGACAAACGCAGTACGCACATCTGTAACGAACTGATCTTTTTGTTTCGGGGGACAAGGCTGTAGAGTTTGAGCATGACTAGATTTGCTGCGCTCACATAGGGAAAGGAGTCTAAAGATAACAAAACTGGGACCAGCACAAATATGCTCCTTGGTTCTTTGTTCTTTGTTGCAACAGACTGTGCATCTATGTGCATCACCCCTTCATACATCGGTAGATGCACATGGTGCTGGTGCGTTCACTGTCCCATGCAACTCTTTAGTTGTTGTTAATCTAAGGCCCCGTTTGGTTAAAAAGTCCCTAGCCCCTACCTTCTTGGTTCCCGGGACTAAACATGGACTATAGGTTATTAAATAACATGCTAAAAGACCATGTTACCCCTAGTAATGAACTAATAGAGACAAGGTGTGATGCGGGGCAGGGGCAACTGTTGGAAAAAGTCCCCAAAAGACTCTCCCTCAGGGTCTTCTTTCTTTAGTCCCAAATGCCCACTTTTAGTCCCTAAAAGTTCCTCCTGTTTGGTCTAGATGGGACTGACACGGACTTTTTTTAGTCCCTACACCAAAAAGTCCCTGTAAACAGACACCCTCTAATAATGCCACTGGAAAATTGATGCAATGCCATAGTTAATAGCAAATTACATGTTTAACAAATTATATTTTTAATATAATCTCTCTGTTAATATTAATCAATGCCACTGTTTGAGAAATGCTAATGTCGTGCTTTCTTTCCCATTTAGATAAGTTAGATGCTTCTTTTTATTGGCTTCTGTGTCATCGACCGTTATTGACCACTAGTTGTTTCCTTTGCACCTCTGTGTAAATAGGGTTATCTACTTCACCTCATTGCTATTGTGACCTTTTGTTGCACTGCACAAAACACTTTTGTTTTAAGAGTGTTCTGTGCAGTTCAACCAAAATGTCACACCGACAATGTTGCTTGATTGCTTGATCTTAGTGGAACTGCACAAGAGGAGATCTTACTTCCTATCCATGTTGGCAAATTTGGTTCAGATCTTCTTCTTGTGAGTTGTTTGAATTCCGCGTCATGAGAGGTCAGTACTAGCTTTCTTTCACATGATTGTGCAATGTGGTTTCATATGTTGTGCTACTTGTATGGTAATGTTGCTTGATTAGTGAACTACACAAATGGAGACATGACTTCCAATCTGTATGTGCATCGTAATATCCCATTGAGGTAAGATAAGGATATTTCACAACTGTTGGCCTGTATTTTGCCACTTTCATCAGAAATTAATGTCGTTGTTTAGTGCTATAATTGTGCTGCCTAATTAACATGCCAAATCTTTCATTGAAGGCGAAGCTTGTCTGTTATTGAACCAAGTGTTGAAGGGGAAGAACAAGAGGAAGAAAAACAAAAATCAACCCCCGGTGCTGTAATGAAGCACTGGAACTGTGATGACACAAGTAATGATATAGTTCTGCATCTTAATTTATTGCTATGGCTGGAACGACCAATTGTTTGGGCACTAATTTGATGCCACTCTTAATGTAATATGTAATTATCTCTACTTGTGCAAACAGGGATCTTCTTTGAAGATACCATATATTTTAGTGGAACTTCACAAGAAGATGTTGGAAACGTTAAACTAATCGAGGAGTATATAGTAAGCATGGAAACCATAGTACATAACACCAGATGGTTCCGGAGAAGGGCTTTATCTGTAAGCTCTACACAATAAGCCTCCTGACAAAGGTTGGTACTCGCCCACGGATTTCATCCATATGATTGAGCTTTGTCATCTCTATTTGTGTTGTGCTACGATTTAGATACTGTCATGAGAAAGTGGTATTGTCCTTGAGAAGTGCTTCATCTGTGTTGTTTTAAATATTTCCTTTCCTTTTTTTCGAGCAAACAGAGATGCTAGCATTTAGTTGTCCTCTTGTCTTTGCACAATACGATCATCTTCCTCTAAAGAAGAATACAGAGTACGTGAAGTGACTAGTTCCAATTATGCCAGGATGAAGAAGCCCTGTCTATCTTCTCATCAGAAGGAGTAGTTGAAGGATGGTTACATTACTCCCCACAAGACCAAACTAACTTCAGCTTAGAAGGACTGACATATCTCCATCTTTTTGTTGTGATGCACAAGTACAATGTTGTTCTAGGATTCTTTCCGGTGAGTTCCATTTTTTTAAAAGTGTGTTCTACATCGACCATGTAGGTGACTATTTAAAGTGTCAATTTATAGTACAGTTTGCTTTATACTAATCACTTTTTTTGTATTTGTGCAAACAGGGGTGCTCAGCTTGATTTCAATGGGAACTGCACAAAATGTTTATGAATACATCGAATCATTCATTTCTACAACAAGAAAGGAGGTGCCAATATGTTCAAGGCATTGCAACATATAAGGGCGAAATCATACAAGCTACACGCGAATTTGGTTGATTTTTGTGGAACTGCACAAAAAGAACAGCTGGTTTATTTAGCATGAGGTGCCATGTCAATGTCCGAACTGATGGCAAACCCTGCCCATTCCACAATTGTGGGCATTTGATATTTTGGCATGGGGAAACCTTGTCAAAGTTTGCTCATTGATGCACAAAAACAACAAGCATTTGACTTTTTGGAATGGGACAACCTTGTCAAATTTTGCTCATTGATGTTAGCAAGAAGACATGTGTTTGATATTTTCGAATAGGACGCCCTTTGCTGTCAGCAGCGTTGATCTATTTTTCTTTATTCTTTAGTTGTGAAGTAAATATTGACTCTGACATGTGAATCGCTGAGATGCATTATCATCGATTGTTTTGAATGTTCTCTATGAATTGCCAGGCATGTGTGTTTGATTGCAATGTGCCGGAACGCTAAAAAGCTGCTCAAACTCTTTGTACTCCGGTCAAAGTAGAGATACTTTTACTGCAGACAAAACTTGTATGAAGATTAAAAAGGACCAGAGGGAGTACATGTGAAACTGCTGCAAACGAGGTGATCACCCTGGGAATAATGCTAGTACGTTTTGTTTTGCATGTTCATCCAATGCCACTGATACAAGAATTCTAACTAATTGAACTAAATTCATTCATGCTCGTTCGGATTTCATATAAACATGCCGGATTTCATTACATTTCATACATTCTTCAACTAAAAAGGGGTGCGCTAGAGGTATAATTAATTAACCGAAGCTACCCACCTGTGTCCGGCTAAGCCGAACAGAAGCTTCTTCTCCAGCGGACCGAGCTTCAGTGACTTAACTGCACGTGCAGTTGCGTAACTGACATGTGGCCCAGATGCTTGTTGGGCCCATGTGTCAGTGAGCCAACTGCACAAGTAGAAGCAGTGTCCTTCCCCAACATAGCTCTCCGACTCCATGTTGCCGCCAACAAGCTAATCGGCCGTCAATGGTCAACCCGCCTAGCTTGCATTCAACCAGAAGGTAGCAGCGGTGGCCTTACTTGGATCCGAGCAGCGGCGACCTACCGTGTTCTACTCTTCCTCGTTTTCTGTGTGGCGCGGTCTCGTTGGCAACGGGGCGGAGCCTCGACGGAGCCAGCGTTGTCCTCTCTCTTGTTGCCGACGGGGCGGCGCCTCGGTGGAGCCGGGGAAATCCTCCCCCTCGTTGCTGGCAGGCTGGGGTCTCAGTTCAGCCGGTGATGTCCTCTGCCTCGTTGTTGGCAGGGCGGGGTCTCAACAGAGTAGGGCCTCCGCCTCGGTGCCGGCGGGGCGGGGCCTCGGCGGAGCCGGCGGTGTCCTCTGCCTTGTTGTTGGCGTCGCGGGGCCTCGGCGGAGCAGGGCCTCGTCGGCGCCAGCGGAGCGGGGACTCGTCGGAGCCGACATTGTCCTCTTCCTTGTTGTTGGCGGGGTGGGGTCTCGGCAGAGTAGGGCCTTCGCCTCGGTGTCGGTGGGGCGGGGCCTCAGCGGAGCCGGCAGTGTCCTTTGCCTCGTTGTTGGCGCCGCGGGGCCTCAGCGGAGCAGGGCCTCGTCGACGTCAGCGGAGCGATGACTCGTCAGAGCCGGCATTGTCCTCTGCCACATCCTCGGTCTCGCTAAACAGCGCCTCACCCGCTTCATCGCCCTCTTTGTAGGCGGACGCAGCCTCCGCCACCCGCATGCGGTACCGCCAGCACTCGAGGCGGCCCTCGCGGGCGGAGTGGTACGAGTCGAGCTGCGCCTCCTGCTCCGCCCGCTCCGCAGCAATCTGCTCCTCCGCCTATAGGTGCTCCTGGAGGAGATGGTGGTTGTAGGCGGCGTCGGCCTGCGCCTCCCGGAACTGCTCCTCACGCTTCTGCCTCACTATGTCCATGTATTGGGCACGGACCTCGCCGATGGTCATGGTGCAATGCACCGGCGAGGATGGCGCCGAGGAGGGGGTTGGCGCCAGATTGTCGACTACCATGTTCTCCATTGGGACGTCGTCGTCCTCCAGCTGCCTGCCGGCCAGGCAGTCGGCAGCAATGACTGCCATCTCCTTGTGGTCCGTCGTCCGCCCGTCCCGAAGAGCGCTAGAGCACAAGCAAGCCATGGTGGGCAGTAGTGGTGTGGACAGGAGAAAGGGAACGGAGGCGGATGACTGCGGCTATGGCCGGCCCAGTAGTTTATATAGCAATGGTGGGCGGCGGAAGGACAGACGTGTGGCGCCAAAGTAGCCGCCTCGGCAACCGCGTATCATTAATGTGGGCGGCAGACGGATGGACGGACGGCACTTGTGTCATTTGAAGGCGAAGCAATTGCTTGCACCGGGAAGTGGGGCGGGCGGCGCTGACCATTTTGGGCGGAAAGCACGCGCGGGCGAGGGAGGCGCTCTAGGTGGGCCAGGGTAGTCAGACTCATGCTTGGTAGCGTGTCGGTCCAGCAGCCGGACATGCTGGCTCGCTAGCAAGCTCGCCAAGCTAAGCGACGACAATCAGATGATGGACGTAGCTTCCGAACAGGAGCCGGCGCCACTGCCCAAGCCGATTCATGTCGTGTTCACCATAGAGTAGGTGGGGCCCCACTTCGACGCCCTAATGGCGGAAGAGCTACCAGCGCAGGAGGACCTGTGCGGCAACCTCCATCTCGTCAATGAGCACCAGTGAACAAGTGAACGACAATGCCGTCGCGGACATGTGGCCCTATGATCCTGGCGTCCCGAATGAGCAGCGGGCGCTGTATCAGACCATCCGTAGGGCCCGCGAGGCCCTCTTTGTCGTCCTTTGAGTTGTTGCGCTTGCCGTGACGCCGCTGTCTCGCATTGTCAACATGGTCAACAGACATGAGGAATGAGGAGATGACTTTACTTGGAGAGGATGACAGTGGGAACGCACCAGGGCCATAGCCGCACGTCCGCAAGTGCCTCCTTATTATATACTACAACTGCATTTTTTTTTGCTTCCTCCTGGTTTCCTGACATCACGGTCCCACACCATTGTCAACCTATGTAGTCAATAAATGAGAGAATTGCACAAGGAGCGTCCGACAGCTGGGAGCAAGCAGCTCGGGCAGTATTTGTGCTTTTGAGGTGTGAGCACTTCAGAGTTTTTCTTGAGCAATGTTTTCGGTTTTTTAGACAAGAGCGATGTTTTCGTTGTTGTTCAGAGGAGAGCAGGGTATTAATGGGCGGGTTGTGGCCCGTCTAGCCCAGGCCAGATATCCAGCCCAGATATTAATTTTTTTCAAGCTGAAAATGGCTAGCCCAGCTATACTTTTTTGAGGAATACCCAAGCAAGGTCAACTTGTTATTCTCCGCCCCGCTGGGTTGCAAATCTTTCCTAGGAGGGATGCATTAGGCTTAACAAGAAAATGGGCTTTAAGAAATAATAAATGGGATGTAATTTTAAAAACTGGGTTGTAACTACAAAAAAATGCACCAAACACGTAATTAGTTTATAAAATATTATTTTTGGATTTTGAAATTTTTAATTTCATTAATTGTTGCGCGCTCAATGTTTTGTTGGATTTTTACGTAACACAAATTTATATTGAAATTGTATTTAATCTGACTAGAAATTTAGGGATAAAAATATTTTTGATCCGATCAAAATGTGGGAAATTTTATTGAATTCTGTTTTGAACGGTTGGTTGAATTGTGTTTTAACAAACTGTAAATGGGCTATAGTAAATTCCATTAGAATTCAAAAATGGTTTGTACATTCTTACGAATCTCAAATGGGCTATAAGTTCTCTGCCACACACCTGTGGGCCTACTAAGTTGACGCGTCCCCTCAAAAAATAAGTGGACGCGTATGCAAGGCTTTATCAACTTATAGTCAACACACGGTTCTAGCAACAATGGCCGTTGGATGTCCATCCAATGGATGTCATGCTTCTTCTTCAATCTCGGATATTCTAGCTTCACCCACCCAAAAAATGATTCCTCCCCCTGACATCTGGGGCGCACCGTTTCGGAGGCTGGCATGTGGGCCTACCAAGGGCTTTGTCAACTTAGTGAATATAAACGATTCTAGCTGCAATGACCGTACGATGTCCATCCAATGGCCGTCGGGCTTCTTCAACCTCTCTTCTTCTTGCTCCAGCTGCCCAAAGCAGCGCCGGTCGTGCCGCCTGCTCCTGCCTCCTGTGGCCGGCTGTGCTGTCGAGGAGGCCTCAGAGCCCCCTACTACTCCCACCACTGGCCAGGACCTGTGGCGACGACAGCCTCACACCGCAACTGAACCAGTGAACCCTCGTACTCCTCTCCGTGTGGGCATCCTCTGCCGCGTCTTCCCCGGCTCTGCGTTGTTCCCTTCCTAGGCCTCACCCTCGTCCACCGCCTTGGTGCTCTTGGCACGACGTGGTCAATGTGGTCAACGAACGACTTCCATCGGAAGAGTACTAAACGTGGAGAGGCTGACAGCTGGGTCCACGGCCGCAGCAAGGAAGTGCCTCTTTATTACGCGGAAAATAATAGATTCCTCCACCTGACAGCAGGGACCCACCGGACGGGCCACCGTATTTCACAAAAAGAAAGTTTCCCCCCTGACTGCTAGGACCCACCAGCTACATCTTCGCACGCAAGGAAGTACGTCCATATTACGGGCAAAAAAATGATTTGCCCCCTGATTGCTGGGACCCACTAGCTACATCTTCGCACGCAAGGAAGTGCCTGACAGTCGGGACCCACCTGGTCGAAGCGTACATAGCGTTGTCATTCTGGTCGCATACGTGTACGTACATACTGGTCGATGTAGAGGCGCGCACATGTCGTAGTAGAGGCGCACACGTATCGTAGTAGAGGCGCACACGTAGCATGTACACATACGTACAGCGCCCAGGGTGCAAGAAAGAAAATACGGCCACGTACGTACATACGGGCGGGGTCTCGAATGCCTACTCGCGCATACGTACGACCAGGGCACGTGTATATGGCTGGGTCAGAACGGAGAAGCTGCATTGTCGTCGTGATCATGGGGAGGCAACCGGCTGGGTCAGAACGGAATGCGTCATCGTGTTCATCGGGAGCCAACCGGCTTGGACGGAACAGCCGATGGAAACGAGGCCTGGTGTACCGCAGAACGGAGGAAATGGCCTTGTGTTCGACCGGCCACGGTCGAAACGGGATCCTCTTCATCGGGATGGGTCTGGCGTACCGCAAAATGGTCGAAACAGGGTCCTGTTGATAGGGTGGGTGTGGCGTACCACAAAATAGAGGAAACGGACTTGTGTTGGAGCGCTACGGTCGAAACTGGGGTCCTGTTCATCAGGAGGGGTGTGGTGTACCACAAAACGGGACTCCACGGGATACTGCTCATCTCCACTGTCGACCTCCTCCAGCCTCCACGGGCTACTGTTCATCCACCGTCGACCTCCTCCAGCCTCCACCTGTGACTGTTCATCCACAGGCTCCTATTCATCCAGCCTCCACCGCGCGCTCCTACACCGGCTACTATTCAACCAGCCCTCTCCACGGGGTCCTGTTCAACCACCCCTCCACGGGCTACTGTTCATCCATCCCTCCACCGGCTACTGTTCAACCAGCTCTCCACTGGCTACTGTTCAACCAGCCCTCCACGGGGTCATGTTCATCCACCGGCTCGATCGATCGGGGTACTGTTCATCCAGCGGCAACGGCCTCTACTACAACGGGGTCCTTTTCATCCAACCCCCACCAAGAACAATTCATCCAAACTCCCGCAACAACACTCATTGTTCACCAAGGGAAGGAGACAGCAGTGTTCGATCGGCTTCAGTTAGCAGCAATAGCGAAGGAATCACTCGGGTTCAGTTAACACCAAGGGATCGATCGCTCAGTTTCATTAACGTAGCTAGTGCAATCGCTCGGGTTCAGTTAGAGCCCAATGCCTCGCACACACGCGCGTACGTATGAGAGAAACGTGCATCGCTCGGCCATGACAACCCACCGTAATCGGGAACTCACCCGATATTTTCCTCGCCCTCGCTTCTACCACGGTTTTTCCCGTCATGGATGGCCCAAAGAATGTCACGCAGCTGCGTCTCCGGCCCGCCCAGGATGAAAAGCCCATTTTTTGTCATGATTTTTTGTCATAGAAGTAGGACCCCACCACATCTATGATGATACCGGGTTTTGTCACAATTATCGTCATAGAAGTGTCATAAGTATGACAGAAAAAAATTCGTTCGGCCCAAAATGTCAAGGATGTGTCTTTTTTTTGTAGTGACGACCGGGTTGAGCACGTCGGCACCGGAGAGGGTTCTGCTATAGATCTGGGGAAGGGGAGCTGGCGATGGAGATTGGGTGGACTAGTTGACTGAAACGCGGGCGGGCGGTGGGAGGGCGGGTTAGCGACCTAGGTGAAAAGGGTGGAAAATATCGCCGGTCGCCGCGCAGAAAGGACTATGCAAACATCCCCGGTCGCCGCGCGGAAAGGCCTATGCAAATGCTTTCCTCTAAGTGCGCCTGTGCACAAAGAGAAAAATTCCATTTGAAATGAAGACGTGAGTTCATCGTTTCGCCTCTAAATTTTTCCCACGTTAAGCAATCACCATTATAGTACCACTGGTTTGATTTTCTGGCACATTTCAGGTCTCGTGTGCTATATTTAAGACATTTTTTGGCATTTACCATGAATTTTGGCATACAAATCAAATCCTAGCCGGTCGGCATTTCCTGTCAAAAGGGATGAGGATTGTCGTTCGATCTGGGAGCATCCAACGGTGCAGACGTATGATCCGTGGGGTTTGAGTTTTGGCTAATCAGAATGCATGACACAGATTGCGCACGCAGCAAGGGGAGCATCGGCCATGATTTGGTGGGCACATGGATTTCGTGAGTGTACAGTGTGCTATTTGAAAACATTTACATGAACGGAACTGCATGTGCTGTCGAAAGGGATGAGGATCGCCGTTCAATCAAGGAGCATCCAACGGTGCAGACGTACGATCCGTGGGGTTTGGGTTCTGGCCAATCAGAATGCACGACTCAGATCACGCACGTAGCAGGGGGCGGGAGCTATCGGCCAAAGTTTAGTGGACACACGTCTTTTGTGAGTGAACCATGTGCTATTTGAAAACATTTACATTAACTAACAGCATATTTTTGTTTGAATGAAAACATGAGTTCATTGTCTGACCTCCAATTTTTTTCGATGATAAGAAATCACGATTGTACCCTATGGTTTGATTTTCTGGTACATTTTACCAGGCGGCGGGCCTAGCTAGCAATCTCAAACTTTGGATATGCAAAAAATGATCTCGCAACTACACGTGGGTGTTAGCAAGATCATTTCTGTGTCGCTTTGTGAGTTTTCATTCATTGTCCGAGAAACGGGGAAAACTTCAAACATTTCGGCCACAGGGTGCGGCCAGAGGCCTAGGCCTTGTTGGTATTTTAATTTCAGGAAATACATATTGAGTCCAGAAAATAAAGAAAACTATTGTGTCACTGTGGCGTGCTCTAACGATCGCATGGAAAAAATTTGGTAAAGTTTGTCACAAGTTTTGGTGCTCGCACCTTCCATACCGGAGCATCTCACAATAAGGATCATAGTTTCCAAAAGGAGATGCGGCACTTC
Source organism: Triticum dicoccoides (assembly GCF_002162155.2). Taxonomy (NCBI): domain Eukaryota; kingdom Viridiplantae; phylum Streptophyta; class Magnoliopsida; order Poales; family Poaceae; genus Triticum; species Triticum dicoccoides. The sequence continues at coordinate 420,064,248 of NC_041385.1, forward strand.
GGACTCCAAATCGCCGGTTACTACATCGTTCCGCCTTGAAAAAAATCATGGTAACAATCACGGATATACCCTTGGTTTGATTTTCCGACCCATTTCAGGTCTTCTCTGCTATGTTTAAGTCATTCTTTGCACTTACCTTGCATTTTAGTGCATATAAAGTCAAAAACCCTACTACAACTACATCTGGGTGTTTTAGTTAGGCTATACTTAGGCTACTCATACTGGAGAGTGTCATATACTAGTATCATATATATATACACACACACACACATAAACACTATTCTGATGACGGGATCAGAATATTATTCTGATCACAACATGAACTTCCTGAGTTACACGCCTGAACTTCCCTCTGTAGGAACCCGACCTTCGGATATCTTCACCACCGTATCTCCCTGTGTGAATTATTCTGATTAATCGTGTTCTATATGATGTAAGTGTAATTTACAAATGGTTTTTAGCAACTAAATGCCCGTTTTAAATAGGAATCTCGCTCGTTGGCGGATTTTGCTCTCGGGTCATGATGAAATTGCGTTTTTTGCAATTATACTGCCTGAGTTGTTCGTCCTGAACTCCCCCCTGTGCTAGGTTGAACTTCCGCCAACATTGCCCAAATGGGGCTTGCGATATACCGTTGGCAGGCTATGGACACTAGTATCATGACCCAAGTTAAATTTTTGGCAAAATGTAAGCGGTTTAAGTGTAGTTTTGAAAACCGTTTTTTCTTCATACAAAAAACGTGAATCGTATTTTTTATTGCATTTCTAAACCGTTTATTGGAATGAGGTAAATAATATGGCGTTGGAAAGCTGCTGCAAAATCACTCCTTCCACATGTTGAAAGTTTTTTCTAATTCCCTATTGTTAAAGATTAATTTGGAAAATCGTAAAATATGGCAAACCGAACAGCCAAGCTCGTATTTTTCGATGCCATTTCTAAACGCCTAATCCAACTGAGGAAAATGATATGGCGTTCGAAAGCTTATGAAAATGCACTACTTTTTCATGTTGAAAGTTTTTCTAATTTTGAACAGTTTAAGAGTAATTTAGAAAACGGTACAAGTCCCACCGAATTTGTATTTTTGATCTATTTATTTAACCGTACGTCCGGATGCAGAAAATGATGGCGTTGGGAAGCTTGAACAAATTCCAAACTTTTTGGTATATATTGTTTCTCCGAATTCATTACGGTTCTACCTTAATTTTGAAAATGACTAAATACGTGTTTTCGCCGTAATTTTTAGAAATTTTATCGGAACGGGACAAATAATATACTATTGAAAAGCTACGGAAAATGCGAAACTTTTTCATGTTGATGGTTTTTTCTGATTCCTGGTCATTACAAGTAATTTCGAAAACAGTGAGATCATGTGTTGTGCCTCTATCGCCAAACAAATTCTTTGAAAATGCACCGCGTGAAGAACTTGAACTTCTCGGCGTGTGTACTCTAACATCACTCTGTTTTTCACAGGCTTTTTTTGCTCGCAGCTCTCCATCCACTCACCGAAACTGAGCAAGTGATATATCGATGGAAAGCTGCGGTAAACACGTAACTTTCCCGTGTTGATCATTTTTTCATACTCGCGACCGTTTAAAAAATCAGTTGAAATTCATTCATTGTAGTAGTTGAACTTCCTGATGTTTTCACGTTGAACTTCTATGACGTGTTTTCATTCGTAAGTTTCTCATCCATTCGTCAGTGTTACACAAATTATATTCCTTTTGTACAAACCTCTCTCACAATAATTTTTTTAACTTTCTCCGACACAGGACTTGAACTTACACAAATGATATTCCTGCCGTTTTGAAGTAAATTAGAAAATGACGAGATCATGATTTCGGCCTTCGTCGTGGATTGGAAATGCACTGCGTGAAGTAGCTGAACTCTATTTTTGACATGTTTTTTTGTCCATAACTCCCAAACCACTTGCCGGAATTAAGCATATGATATATCGATGGAAAGCTGTTGGAAACATGCAACTTTCACATGTTGATCAGTTTTCATGCTCGCGGCGGTTCAAAAGAATTTATTGAATATATAAAAACATGTTTTAAATGGTATACATGAAAGTTTTAAACCGCTCGTCGGAATGTATCATATAATATACGGTTGGAAAGCTTATGAAGTTTGGAGTCTAGTAATATAATTTTTGAACAATGTAGGGTGGTTTGTATTCTTTTATTCTCATCCGAAACGCATTCCATATAGTAGTTGAACTGCTCGGTGTTTTACATATTGAACTTCCGCCACATATTTTTTCTTTGTAATTCCTCACCTGTTCCTCGGAGTTCCCCAAATGATAATTCATTAGAAACTTGTTAAAAAGACGCAACCTTTTTTAATACGGTTAAACTTTTCTTTTCGAACAACATACACCAATTTATTTTAACCATTTATGTTTTGAACATCTCATACAATATACCCCTTAGAAAGTTGTTGGACAGAAAAGAACTTTTTTCATGTAGAGTATTTTTGTTCCAAACTTGTAATGGATTGAGAGAATTATTTTGTCACATGAGACACAACATATTTTTTATGTGTTTTAAACATGTAAACGCACGCCGAACCTCTCTAACAAGAATTTTTGAACTTCTAAGGGAAGAGCACTCGAACTTCTAGCAAAAAAAATTAGACTTCGGCTTTTTACTCTTTTTCTCATATGAAACACACATCATGCAGTACGTGAAGTTCTGGCGTTATCACTTTGAACTTCTCTCTGTTTCACTTTAGTAATGGAAAAAATTTGAGTTTTTTATAGACATCGACTGATCTAACTTTTTTATTTGAACTTCTTTGTGTTTTTCTAAATGTGGAAATTGTTTTTTTTGGAAACACTAAACTTCTTCATTATTTTAAATTGAACTTATTGGTTTTATTATTTAGTAACTAGAAAATTGCGATTTTTCAAATAAATATCAAACTACTTCGCTTTTTTCAATTGAACTTCTTGGTTTATTCTCTAGTAACGTGAAAACTCGGGTTTTTTATATACATTGAACTACTCCATTTTTTGAAATTCAACTTCTTGGTTTTAATCTTTAGTATCGGGGAAATCTGAGTTTTTATAAACATCAAACAACTTCATATTTTTTTTAATTTTGGACTTCTTGGTATTATTAGTGACAAATGGATAACGAATTGGGAAAAGTCCTAGTTATGTAATAAATAACGAATTGCTCAACTATTTAAAGTTGAACTTCTACGTCTTATTTTAAAAGAGGGAAAATCTAGTTTTATAATTTTTTTGAATTGCTCGGTTTTTAAATTTGACCTTCTTGGTATTGTAATAAACATTGAATTTCCCCATTATTTAAATTTGAACCTCTAGTTTTTTTGGTAGAACTGGGGAAATTCAATTTATAAAAAAACATTGAATTTCTAACTTTCTTTTAATTTAACTACTTGGTTTTGTTGTCGGTAGGAGGTGGATGCGGCGGCGATTGCTGGCTGGGGAGGAGGAATGTATTTTTTGCGGCAGCGCTTCCAAAATGTACGCCGCACTTTACAATAGAGCATGGAAAAATGGTTTTAAAAAACACATCAAACTAATCTTTTTTTAACCTGAACTCCTTTGTTTTATCTTTTGGGTTTGTTTAGGGCACATCTAGATGTGTCCTAGTTATTGCACCCCTAATTCAGTCAATCATACATAAGAAGGAATAGAAAAAGGAAAAACATTATCCACACGAATCTCCGTGTAGGATCAATGACTTAAGACTTAGATGTGCAATACTTATGGCACATCTAGATGTGCTTTAGCAAAACTGTTATCTTTTTAGAAAATGTGATTGATATTCTAAACATTAAATTGCTCCATTATTTTAATTTGTACTTCTTGATTTGATATTTATGAACTTCTTAGAATTTTTAGTGCAATAAGATTTTCTGTATTTTTACTATGTGAACTTCTAGTGTATCCCAAGAAATTACATGTTTTTTGTTTTCTTCTAAAAAAATCATCTAAGAACTTTTTGTTTAGCTTGTTGCATTTGAACTCCTAGAGGCTTCAACAACATTTTAAACAATATGGCTAAACGCGCACTAGTCATAGTCATAAACATGACTTATATTTTTTTATTTCTGAATTGATACGTCCATTTTGCATCATGCTTTTATATCGATATTTATTGCATTATGGGATGTTATTACACTTTATGTCACAATACTTATGCCTATTCTCTCTTATTTTACAAGGTTTACATAAAGAGAGAGTATGCCGGTAGCTGGAATTCTGGGCTGGAAAAGGAGCAAATATTAGAGACCTATTCTGCACAACTCCAAAAGTCCTGAAACTCCACGAAAGTTATTTTTGGAAAGAATAAAAAATACTGAGCGAAGAAAATACCAGAGGGGGCCCAACCCCTGGCCACGAGGGTGGGGGGCACGTCCCCTGCCTCGTGGGCCCCCTGGTGGCCCTACGGTGCCCATCTTCTGCTATATGAGAGCTTTTACCCTAAGAAAAATCGTGGGAAAGCTTACGGGATGAGACTCCCCCGCCACAAGGCGGAACCTTGGCGGAACCAATCTAGGGCTCCAGCGGAGCTGTTCTGCCGGGGACACTTCCCTCCGGGAGGGGGAAATCATCACCAATGTCATCACCAACGATCCTCTCATCGGGAGGGGGTCAATCTCCATCAACATCTTCACCAGCACCATCTCCTCTCAAAACCCTAGTTCATCTCTTGTATCCAATTCTTGTCTCTAAGTGTGAGATCGGTACCTATAGGTTGCTAGTAGTGTTGATTACTCCTTGTAGTTGATGCTAGTTGGTTTATTTGGTGGAAGATCATATGTTCAGATCCTATATGCATATTAATACTCCTCTGATTATGAACATGAATATGCTTTGTGAGTAGTTACGTTTGTTCCTGACGACATGGGAGAAGTCTTGCTATTAGTAGTCATGTGAATTTGGTATTCGTTTGATATTTTGATGAGATGTATGTTGTCTCTCCTCTAGTGGTGTTATGTGAACGTCGACTACATGACACTTCACCATTATTTGGGCCTAGAGGAAGGCATTGGGAAGTAATAAGTAGATGATGGGTTGCTAGAGTGACAGAAGCTTAAACCCTAGTTTATGAGTTGCTTCGTAAGGGGCTGATTTGGATCCATATGTTTCATGCTATGGTTAGGTTTACCTTAATAATTCTTTTGTAGTTGTGGATGCTTGCAATAGGGGTTAATCATGAGTGGGATGCTTGTCCAAGTAAGGACATCACCCAAGCACCGGTCCACCCACATATCAAATTATCAAAGTACCGAACGTGAATCATATGAACATGATGAAAACTAGCTTGAAGATAATTCCCATGTGTCCTCGGGAGCGCTTTTCTCTATATAAGAGTTTGTCCAGGCTTGTCCTTTGCTACAAAAAGGATTGGGCCATCTTGCTGCACTTTATTTACTTTCAATACTTGTTACCCATTACAAATTACCTTATCACAAAACTATCTGTTATCGATAATTTTAGTGCTTGCAGAGAATACCTTGCTGAAAACCGCTTATCATTTCCTTATGCTCCTCGTTGGGTTCGACACTCTTACTTATCAAAAGGACTACGATAGACCCCCTATACTTGTGGGTCATCCAGACTCTTTTCTGGCGCCGTTGCCGGGGAGTGAAGCGCCTTTGGTAGGTACAATTTGGTAAGGAAAAATTTATATAGTGTGCTGGAATTTAATGTCACTTGTTACTATGGAAAGTAATCCTCTCAGGGGCTTGTTCGGGGTATGTTCACCCCGACCAGTAGAGCAAAGAGTTGCTCCTCAACCTACTGAATCTATTGAAAATGTCTACTTTGAAATTCCTTCGGGTATGATAGAAAAACTACTAGCTAATCCTTTTGGAGGAGATGGAACATTACATCCTGATGAGCACTTAATCTATGTGGATGAAGTTTGTGGACTATTTAAGCTTGCAGGTATGCCCGATGATGTTATCAAGAAGAAGGTCTTCCCTTTATCTTTGAAGGGAGATGCATTGACATGGTATAGGCTATGTGATGATATGGGATCATGGAACTACAAACGATTGAAATTGGAATTTCATCAGAAGTTTTATGCTATGCATCTTATTCATCGTGATCGTAATTATATATATAATTTTTGGCCTCGTGAAGGAGAAAGCATCGCTCAAGCTTGGGGGAGGCTTAATTCAATGTTATATTCATGCCCCAATCATGAGCTCTCGAGAGAAATGATTATTCAAAAAATTTATGCTCGGCTTTCTGACAGCAATCGCACCATGCTCGATACTTCTTGTGATGGTTCCTTTATGATGAAGACTATTGAATTCAAATGGAATTTATTAGAAAGAATTAAATGCAACTCTGAAGATTGGGATGTCGACGAAGCTAAGGAGTCAGGTATAACACCTAAGTTTGATTGTGTTAAATCTTTTATGGATACCGAGGTTTTCTGTAAATTTAGCACTAAATATGGACTTGTCTCTGAGATAGTAGCTTCTTTTTGTGAATCTTTTGCTGCTCACGTTGATCTCCCTAAGGAGAAGTGGTTTAAATATAATCCTCTCGTTGAAGTAAAAGTAGTCGCACCTATTAAAGTTAAAGAAAAGACTATCACTTATAATGATCCTATTGTTCCTACTACTTATGTTGAGAAACCACACCCTTCCTTGTTAGAATAAAGGATCATACTAAAGCTTCCATTGTGGTTCGAAAAAAGAAATATTAGAACTTATACACCTCCTGAGCAAGTTAAAGTTGAACCTAATATTGCCATCGTTAAGGATCTCTTAGCTGATAATATTGATGGGCATGTTATTTATTTTCTGTGATGAGACTGCTAGAATTGCTAGACCTAGTGCTGAAGATAAACATAGACCTGTGGTAGGCATGCCTGTTATTTCTATTAAAATAAGAGATCATTGTTATCATGGCTTGTGTGATATGGGTGCTAGTGCTAGTGCAATACCTATTGACTTTCACAAAGAAATTATGCATGATATTGCACCCCCTGAGTTAGAAGAAATTGATGTCACCATTAAGCTTGCCAATAGAGATACTATTTCACCAATTGGGATTGTTAGGGATGTTGAAGTCTTGTGTGGGAAAACTAAATGTCCTGCTGATTTCCTAGTTCTTGGTTCCCCACAAGATAGCTTTTGTCCCATTATATTTGGTAGACCCTTCTTGAACACTATTAATGCTAAGATAGACTGCAAAAAGGATGTTGTTACTATTGGTTTGGGTGATATGTCTCATGAGTTTAATTTCTCTAAATTTCGTAGACAACATCGTGAAGAGTAATTCCCTAGTAAAGATGAAATTATTGGTCTTACTTCTATTGTTGTGCCTCCTAGTGATCCTTTAGAACAATATTTTCTAGACCATGAAAATGATATGTTTATGAATGAAAGAAGGGAAATAGATGAAGTATTCTTTAAACAGGGACCCATTCTGAAACACAACTTGCCTGTTGAAATCCTAGGGGATCCTCCTCTACCCAAGGGTGATCCCATGTTTGAGCTTAATCCATTGCCTGATACTCTTAAATATGCTTATCTTGATGAAAAGAAGATATATCCTGTTATTATTAGTGCTAACCTTTCAGAGAAGGGGGAAGAGCAATTATTGAAAACTCTGAAGAAGCATCATGCTGCTATTGGATATACTCTTGATGATCTTAAGGTCATTAGTCCCACTCTATGTCAACACAAAATAAATTTGGAGAAAGATGCCAAACCGGTTATTGATCATCAACGACGGTTAAATCCTAAGATGAAAGAAGTGGTAAGAAAGGAAATACTAAAGCTCCTTGAGGCAGGTATAATTTGTCCCATTGCTGATAGTCAGTGGGTAAGTCATGTCCATTGTGTCCCTAAGAAGGGAGGTATTACTGTCGTTCCTAATGATAAAGATGAATTGATTCCACAAAGAATTATTACAGGTTATAGGATGGTAATTGATTTCCGCAAATTAAATAAAGCTACTAAAAAAGATCATTACCCCTTGCCATTCATTGATCAAATGCTAGAAAGATTATCCAAACACACACATTTTTGCTTTCTAGATGGTTATTCTTGTTTCTCTCAAATACCTGTGTCAGCGGATGATCAAGCAAAGACCACTTTTACTTGCCCTTTTGGTACTTTTGCTTATAGACGTATACCTTTTGGTTTACGTAATGCACCTGCTACCTTTCAAAGATGCATGATGGCTATATTCTCTGATTTTTGTGAAAAGATTTGTGGGGTTTTCATGGACGGCTTTTCCGTTTATGGATCCTCTTTTGATGATTGCTTGAGAAACCTTGATCGAGTTTTGCAGAGATGTGTGGAAACTAACCTTGTCTTGAATTGGGAGAAGCGCCACTCTATGGTTAATGAAGGTATTATCTTGGGGCATAAAATTTCTGAAAGAGGCATGGACGTTGATAAAGCTAAAGTTGATGCTATTGAAAAGATGCCATGTCCCAAGGACATCAAAGGTATAAGAAGTTTTCTTGGTCATGCCGGATTTTATAGGAGGTTCATTAAGGACTTCTCAAAAATTTCTCGGCCTCTGACTAATCTATTACAAAAAGATATGCCATTTGTCTTTGATGATGATTGTGTAGAAGCATTTGAAATACTTAAGAAAGCATTTATTTCTGCACCTATCGTTCAGCCACCTGATTGGAATCTACCCTTTGAAATTGTGTGTGATGCTAGTGATTATGCTGTAGGTGCTGTTCTAGGGCAAAGAGTTGATAAGAAATAAAATGTTATTCAGTATGCTAGTAAAACTCTAGACAGTGCTCAGAGAAATTATGCTACTACTGAAAAAGAATTCTTAGCAGTTCTATTTACTTGTGGTAAGTTCAGACCATATATTGTTGATTCTAAAGTAACTATTCACACTGACCATGCTGCTATTAAATATCTTATGGAAAAGAAAGATGCTAAACCTAGACTTATTAGATGGGTTCTCTTGCTACAAGAATTTGATTTGCATATTATCGATAGAAAGGGAGCTGAGAACCCCGTTGCAGACAACTTGTCTAGGTTAGAGAATGTTCCTGATGACCCACTACCTATTGATGATAGCTTTCGTGATGAAAAATTAAATGTTATAACATGCTTCTCGTACTGCTCCATGGTATGCTAATTATGATAATTACATTGTTGCTAAATTTATACCACCTATCACATATCAGCAAAAGAAAAAGTTTTTCTATGATTTAAGACATTACTTCTGGGATGACCCATATCTTTATAAAGAAGGAGTAGATGGTGTTATTAGACGTTGTGTACCTAAGCATGAACAGGAACAGATCCTACGCAAGTGTCACTCTGAGGCTTATGGATGACACCACGCTGGAGATAGAACTGCACATAAGGTATTGCAATCCAGTTTTTATTGGCCTACTCTCTTCAAGGATGCTCGTAAGTTTGTCTTATCTTGTGATGAATGTCAAAGAATTGGTAATATTAGTAGACATCAAGAAATGCCTATGAATTATTCACTTGTTATTGAACCATTTGATGGTTGGGGCTTTGATTATATGGGATCGTTTCCTTCCTCTAATGGGTATACACATATTTTAGTTGTTGTTGATTACGTTACTAAGTGGGTAGAAGCTATTCCAACTAGTAGTGATGATCATAACACTTCTATTAAGATGCTCAAAGAAGTTATTTTTCCGAGGTTTGGATTCCCTAGATATTTAATGACTGATGGTGGTTCACATTTTATTCATGGTGCCTTTCGTAAAATGCTAGCTAAGTATGATTGTCGGCGTCAAAACTGGCGGATCTCGGGTAGGGGGTCCCGAACTGTGCGTCTAGGCGGATGGTAACAGGAGACAAGGGACACGATGTTTTTACCCAGGTTCGGGCCCTCTCGATGGAGGTAAAACCCTACTCCTGCTTGATTGATATTGATGATATGGGTAGTACAAGAGTAGATCTACCACAAGATCAGAGAGGATAAACCCTAGAAGCTAGCCTATGGTATGATTGTTGTTCGTCCTACGGACTAAAACCCTCCGGTTTATATAGTCACCGAAGAGGGTTAGGGTTACACAGAGTCGGTTACAATGGTAGGAGATCTACATATCCATATCGCCAAGCTTGCCTTCAACGCCAAGGAAAGTCCCATCCGGACACGGGACGAAGTCTTCAATCTTGTATCTTCATAGTCCAGGAGTCCGGCCAAAGATGATAGTTCGGCTATACGGACACCCCCTAGTCCGGGACTCCCTCAGTAGCCCCTGAACCAGGCTTCAATGGCGATGAGTCTAGCGCATAGATTGTCTTCGGCATTGCAAGGCGGGTTCTTCTCCAAATCCTGTGTACCTGTTGAATAGCGTCCGGCTTCCTGTGAATATTGCGCTCCTCGGCTTCCACACCCAATAATGGCCGTCTTCCACGTGTTGAACGAATGTGAAAAGTCAGGGTATTTTTACATTTACCCCCCTAGCTACGCAAATGAGCTGTCTATAAAAGAGACAAGGATCTAGATCCGAATCACACCATCATCCCTTCGCGAGCATTCATCAAAGCGCATCTGACAGAAATCCATTCCATCATGGACAGTCGACGCGGCTCCTCCTCTCGCCCTCCCAGCCCTCAGCCTGGAGATTGGGAGAGATACTCCGTCCCGCACAGTGAGCTAGTGGCGCTCCAAACCAAGGGATTTCTTCCCCCAGCCTTCATGGTCCCGGTTCAAGCCGGACTCGCCACCTATAAGGGTGGAAAGCAAGTGGAGAACCTCCCCAACCCCTCCAAAGGAGAGCGGGTATGCCTTGTCTCTTATTTGATAAGAGGGCTCGGATTTCCAATTCATCCGTTTCTCCGGGGGCTCCTGGAGTTCTATGGCCTCCAGTTGCACAACCTTACGCCTGCCTCCATTTTGCATATCGCGGGCTTCGTGGCCCTTTGCAAGCTGTTTTTGGGCATCGAGACTCATTTTGCATTGTGGAAGAAGTTGTTCTGTCTTGTGCCCCGTTCTCAAGAGGGGTCGATATATCAAGTGGGCGGAGCCGAACTATGGCGCATTGTCGGGGCCGGATATCTATCCGGAACCCCAAAGAAGGCGTCCGAAGACTGGCCTTCGGCATGGTATTATATAGAAGATGTCCCCCTGCCGGACCCGGTTCGGGTCGGCCTCCCTGAGTTCAATAATGCTCCTTTGAAGAAACACCTAAGTTGGCGTCCACGGAGCCCTCAGAGGGAAAACAACACGAACGTCATTTACCTGATGAGCCGGATAAGGTTGTTAGCTGTGACGCCCCCGATTCAATCGTACACTAATCATGCACGCAAATGTGTACGATCAAGATCAGGGACTCACGGGAAGATATCACAACACAACTCTACAAATAAAATAAGTCATACAAGCATCATAATACAAGCCAGGGGCCTCGAGGGCTCGAATACAAGTGCTCGATCATAGACGAGTCAGCGGAAGCAACAATATCTAAGTACAGACATAAGTTAAACAAGTTTGCCTTAAGAAGGCTAGCACAAACTGGGATACAGATCGAAAGAGGCGCAGGCCTCCTGCCTGGGATCCTCCTAACTACTACTGGTCGTCGTCAGCGGGCTGCACGTAGTAGTAGGCACCTCCGGTGTAGTAGGGGGTCGTCGTCGATGGTGGCGTCTGGCTCCAGGGCTCCAACATCTGGTTGCGACAACCAGGTAGAAGGGAAAGGGGAAAAGAGGGAGAAAAGCAACCTTGAGTACTCATCCAAAGTACTCGCAAGCAAGGAGCTACACTACATATGCATGGGTATATGTGTAAGGAGGCCATATCGGTGGACTGAACTGCAGAATGCCAGAATAAGAGGGGGATAGCTAATCCTGTCGAAGACTACGCTTCTGGCAGCCTCCGTCTTGCAGCATATAGAAGAGAGTAGATTGTAGTCCTCCAAGTAGCATCCTCAAGTAGCATCTCCAAGTAGCATCTCCAAGTAGCATCTCCAAGCAGCATCGCATAGCATAAACCTACCCGGCGATCCTCCCCTCGTCACCCTGTTAGAGAGCGATCACCGGGTTGTATCTGGCACTTGGAAGGGTGTGTTTTATTAAGTATCCGGTTCTAGTTGTCATAAGGTCAAGGTACAACTCCAAGTCGTCCTGTTACCGAAGATCACGGCTATTCGAATAGATTAACTTCCCTGCAGGGGTGCACCACATAACCCAACACGCTCGATCCCATTTGGCCGGACACACTTTCCTGGGTCATGCCCGGCCTCGGAAGATCAACACGTCGCAGCCCCACCTAGGCTCAACGGAGAGGCCAGCACGCCGGTCTAAACCTAAGCGCGCAGGGGTATGGGCCCATCGCCCTGAGCACACCTGCACGTTGCGTACGCGGCCGGTGAGCAGACCTAGCAACCTCCATTACAAAGGAAGTTGTGTTAACGCAGTCCAACCCGGCGCGCGCCGCTCAGTCGCTGACGTCACGAAGTGCTTCGGCTGATACCACGACGTCGGGATACCCATAACTACTCCCGCGTAGATGGTTAGTGCGTATAGGCTCGTAGCCAACTCAAATCAAATACCAAGATCTCGTTAAGCGTGTTAATTATCCGCGAACGCCGAACAGGGCCAGGCCCACCTCTCTCCTAGGCGGTCTCAACCTGCCCTGTTGCTCCGCCACAAAGTAACAGTCGGGGGCCGTCGGGAACCCAGGCCCACCACTACCTGGGTGGAACCGCCTGCCCCTTCAGCCCCCATCTCCGAACAGTACCACAGGTAATGTAACAGTGTAAAGTATATAGCATATGCCCGTGATCACCTCCCGAAGTGATCACGGCCCAGTAGTATAGCATGGCAGACGGACAAGAGTGTAGGGCCACTGATGGAACACTAGCATCCTATACTAGGCATGTAGGATTGCAGGTAAGGGTAACAACAGTAGTAACAAGGACAGACTATGCATGAGGATAGGAATAACGGAAAGCAGTAACATGCTACACTACTCTAATGCAAGCAGTATAGAGAAGAGTAGGCGATATCTGGTGATCAAAGGGGGGGCTTGCCTGGTTGCTCTGGCAAGAGAGAGGGGTCGTCAACTCCGTAGTCGTACTGGGTAGCAGTGGCGTCGATCTCGGTGTCTAGCGAGAGAAGAGGGGGAAGAAACAATAAATATAATGCAAACAAATGCATGACGATACATGACATGACAAAGCGTGATGCTAGGTGTGCCCTAACGCGGTACGAGGTGGTACTGGTGAAGGGGGGAACATCCGGGAAATTATCCCCGGTGTTTCGCGTTTTCGGGCAAAGGAGCCGGAGGGGGAAAGTTGCGTGTTCGCTATGCTAGGGATGCGTGGCGGATGAACGGGCTACATATTCGGGTTTGCCTCGTCGTTCTGAGCAACTTTCATGTACAAAGTTTTTTCATCCGAACTACGGTTTATTTTATATTAATTTTTTAAGTTTTAATTCATTTTCTAAAATTATGTATTTATTTTAATCCGAATTGACCAAGTCAAAAGGACTGGTCTAAATGGGAGTTGGTGGCCCACGTGTCACTGCTTTAATAATTTCCAAAAGGATTTATCTAAACTAAATAGATGGGACCCACATGTCATTTGCTAATAGGCTAACTTAGCACTAAACTAATACTAAGCTACACCTAACATAATTAAACAAGGACCGGCCACTACTGGGCATAGCCTAGCCGGCCACACGTACGGCGCGCAAACACACAGAGCACACACGCACACACAATGCTTGGGTTTAAGAGAAGATAGCATTTTGTGATTTTTGTTGGATTTAAACCATGCATCAAATGAATTTGGTCCAGTGGAGTAATATGTAGTTTATCAAGTGTACATTCTACTCATATTTATTTTTGGCATGTTAGTAGTTGTTTAACCGCTGATTAGAGGCTGCCTAGGGGGTTAGTCAAAGTAGATATTGAAAAGCTAACTAGTAGTACAGTAAGCAGCAGCAGTTATGCGCAGCAGGGCAAGAGCTTCAATAGAAGCAGCACGAGCAGGCACAGAGGCGCGTGCGGGATGGCAAGCAGGGCCGGGCGCGGCGTCGGGCGAGCAGCAGGCGACGAAGGCGGGTGCAGCCAGGCGGCGGTGAGAGCGGGATGCTGCGGGGTGACGCCGACGCGGCCGGGCGAAGGCAGGCGCGGCCGGCGCCAGCGGGCGCGAACGGCGACGGCGGACAGGGCCAACAGCGGCGCAGCAGTAGACGACCTCGAGGCCAGGCGCGGGCGAGACGCAGGGGGTAAGGCCATGGGCAGCAGCACCACGTACGCGTACGCAGACGAGCTCGGGGACGGCGGCTACGGCAACAAATCAAGGGGGTAATGAAGGAGGATGGACGCGGCTCACTTCGAGGGAGGTCGTGGACGTGCCTGGAACCGCCGGGAGGCGCCGGTGATGGAGATCGACGGCGATGGCGCCGTGGCCGTGGCGGGGAAGACGACCAGATGGCGCGGTTGTGGAGGGCTTCAGCTCGAACCGAAGGTTGTAGGCGATGCAGACGAGGTCAACGGAGCTGCAGAGCATAACCTCACGGGTCGGGGACGGCTCCGGCCATGGGAACGATGATGACGCGGCCATGGACGTGCTTGGGGCATGGGAGATCTGTGGGGAGGGAGAGAGGGAAGGAGTGGGGGGATGGGATCGAGGGGTCGGGGCGTGGCGCCCTTATCCCCTCCCGGCGCTGTCGGCGAGAGGGTGCGGCGGCGACCAAGCCCCTGTAGCGACCTGGTCGCGTGAATAGGACAGAGAGGAGGGTTCGGTGAGGGTGGGCCGGCCTGATGGTTTAGTGGGCCAAAGCCCGGGGTAGGCTGGTTCTTTTTATTTATTTATTTTGTTTCGTTTTGGTTTTCTTTCTTTTTATTACACTGTTTATATTATTTTAGTAGGCAAAAACAGCTTTACTAAAACATATGATTGTCTCTATAAATCGATTTACAAAATAAACCACAACCACAAAAGGTTTCACACATAATAAAAATAGTTTAAAATTTTAAATTAGGAAAGGCATTTAACAATTATTTTTAGTCACTATTATATTCACAAAAGAGCATTCAAATACTTTACAAAAGTGTTGGATCATCACCATAATTAGTTATGTAATATTTCCCACACTTTGAACATTTTATTTTGCATGGTCGGGAAATTTAAATTTTAAGCTTTAATTTGAATTTGAGTTTGAACTAAGAGTTGGATCAAACAAGGATTAGCAACAGTAATGTGATGACATGGCACCATTAACAGGGGATTACTGTAGCTTAATGATTCGGGCAGCATGAATTAAAACTTTAAAAATTAATATAAAATAAACCGTAGCTCGGATGAAAAAACTTTGTACATGAAAGTTGCTCAGAACGACGAGGCAAACCCGAATATGCAGCCCGTTCGTCCGCCACGCATCCCTAGCATAGCGAACACGCAACTTTCCCCCTCTGGCTCCTTTGCCCGAAAACGCGAAACACCGGGGATAATTTCTCGGATGTTCCCCCCTTCACCAGTACCACCTCGTACCGCGTTAGGGCACACCTAGCATCACGCTTTGTCATGTCATGTATCGTCATGCATTTGTTTGCATTATATTTATTGTTTCTTCCCCCTCTTCTCTCGCTAGACACCGAGATCGACGCCACTGCTACCCAGTACGACTACGGAGTTGACGACCCCTCTCTCTTGCCAGAGCAACCAGGCAAGCCCCCCCCTTTGATCACCAGATATCGCCTACTCTTCTCTATACTGCTTGCATTAGAGTAGTGTAGCATGTTACTGCTTTTCGTTATTCCTATCCTGATGCATAGCATGTCCTTGTTACTACTGTTGTTACCCTTACCTGCAATCCTACATGCCTAGTATAGGATGCTAGTGTTCCATCAGTGGCCCTACACTCTTGTCCGTCTGCCATGCTATACTACTGGGCCGTGATCACTTCGGGAGGTGATCACGGGCATATGCTATATACTTTACACTGTTACATTACCTGTGGTACTGTTCGGAGATGGGGCTGAAGGGGCAGGTGGTTCCACCCAGGTAGTGGTGGGCCTGGGTTCCCGACGGCCCCCAACTGTTACTTTGTGGCGGAGCGACAGGGCAGGTTGAGACCGCCTAGGAGAGAGGTGGGCCTGGCCCTGTTCGGCGTTCGCGGATAATTAACATGCTTAACGAGATCTTGGTATTTGATCTGAGTTGGCTACGAGCCTATATGCACTAACCATCTACGCGGGAGTAGTTATGGGTATCCCGACGTCGTGGTATCAGCCGAAGCACTTCGTGACGTCAGCGACTGAGCGGCGCACGCCGGGTTGGACTGCGTTAACGCAACTTCCTTTGTAATGGAGGTTGCTAGGTCTGCTCACCGGCCGCGTACGCAACGTGCAGGTGTGCTCGGGGCGATGGGCCCAGACCCCTGCGCGCTTAGGTTTAGACCGGCGTGCTGGCCTCTCCGTTGAGCCTAGGTGGCGCTGCGACGTGTTGATCTTCCGAGGCCGGGCATGACCCAGGAAAGTGTGTCCGGCTAAATGGGATCGAGCGTGTTGGGTTATGTGGTGCACCCCTGCAGGGAAGTTAATCTATTCGAATAGCCGTGATCTTCGGTAACAGGACCACTTGGAGTTGTACCTTGACCTTATGACAACTAGAACCGGATACTTAATAAAACACACCCTTCCAAGTGCCAGATACAACCCGGTGATCGCTCTCTAACAGGGTGACGAGGGGAGGATCGCCGGGTAGGTTTATGCTATGCGATGCTGCCTGGAGATGCTACTTGGAGATGCTACTTGGAGATGCTACTTGAGGATGCTACTTGGAGGACTACAATCTACTCTCTTCTATATGCTGCAAGACGGAGGCTGCCAGAAGCGTAGTCTTCGACAGGATTAGCTATCCCCCTCTTATTCTGGCATTCTGCAGTTCAGTCCACCGATATGGCCTCCTTACACATATACCCATGCATATGTAGTGTAGCTCCTTGCTTGCGAGTACTTTGGATGAGTACTCACGGTTGCTTTTCTCCCTCTTTTCCCCTTTCCCTTCTACCTGGTTGTCGCAACCAGATGCTGGAGCCCTGGAGCCAGACGCCACCATCGACGACGACCCCCTACTACACCGGAGGTGCCTACTACTACGTGCAGCCCGCTGACGACGACCAGTAGTAGTTAGGAGGATCCCAGGCAGGAGGCCTGCGCCTCTTTCGATCTGTATCCCAGTTTGTGCTAGCCTTCTTAAGGCAAACTTGTTTAACTTATGTCTGTACTTAGATATTGTTGCTTCCGCTGACTCGTCTATGATCGAGCACTTGTATTCGAGCCCTCGAGGCCCCTGGCTTGTATTATGATGCTTGTATGACTTATTTTATTTGTAGAGTTGTGTTGTGATATCTTCCCGTGAGTCCCTGATCTTGATCGTACACATTTGCGTGCATGATTAGTGTACGATTGAATCGGGGGCGTCACAAGTTGGTATCAGAGCCGACTGCCTGTAGGAATCCCCCTTTCCAACTCCTTGGCCGAAGTTGAGTCTAGTCGATGAAAATTGTTTTACTAACTTGGCTGTGCGGCCCATGGGCCCACGTCGCCAATTGGATGGTATTAGGATCTTTTACTCCTCGACTTTTACTCTGGGACTCTGAGCTCCCTTCTATTCGGGTTAAATGATTTTGCTAAAAACAAAACTAACTTTAGGTTCTCGCAAGTACTTTCTCCCGGAGAGCCACTTGTTACCGATGACCGCCTGCTGCACCAGAAGATTCCGAAGATACTCTACGATGTGCTCTCGAGACTATGTGCCATCGCTTTTGCAATTCACTTCCATCGATAAATCCCTCTGGATAACTACTTACACCTATCGTTCATATTGTCATCCCCAGTTGCTCTTGTTATTACAAAATGTCCTGAAATACTCTTCGGTATTCCGAGAATTCTTTACGCTTACTGCCCTGCAGTTCCTTGCTGCATGAATACCCCTACGGATAATTACTCGCGCTTGCCGAGTATCCGCTCATCCCCAGTTGTTCTTGTGTTTCACAAAAGTCTTCAAAATAATATTCGATCTTCCGAAAATCCTCTGGAGCCTTTGGCTCTTGAAATTCTTGCTTTCTTGCATTATGGTTAATCCCATAACTCTCGTAGTCTTATTGACATTCCTTGTCATTATCATTTTTGAGTCTGTTGACTCAATATGTTTGCGAATACACGCAATCATCTTTGATCCTTATAAGTTACTTTTCCGGCTGAGCTGCCATTCTTTTAACTGGAATTGGTTCTCGACCAATCCAATTGTCGTTGATTGTACCATAAGGCTATTCAACTTATCCATCCCTAATCAGAGCATTGCTTCTGATCCCTTGATTTGGAAATCATATTTCCTTTGCATTTGACAAATGAGTTAGTCAGTTGTTTCTATAATCTGATCTCCTTGCATTCTTCTTCCTCTAGTTGAGTACCGATACTCGTATCAGATCCTTTGTGGACCATCAAGTCCTTTGTTGGATTGTTATCCGCCAGTGTCCTTCACATTTGATCACTTTGTGAGTTCTTCCCCTGATACATAATGCCTTTGTTAAGTTGTATCCTCTGCTTGGCCAACCATGCTCTGCTTTCGGGCTTGTGTTATTTACTCTTGAAACTTGTGGTATATGCTTCTAAGAAGCCCCTATGGGTTGAACATATGCCTTCTCTAAACCGTGTGAATCCGAAAGTTTTCACGAGTCATACTCTTCTGGTGCTTCACCAGATAAAATTTCAACACTGCAACTTCATCGAACGTGAGAAGTGAATGAAAGGTTATGCATTGGAGAAGTGGGAGTCGACCTTGAACTTTGTGTTCATGCCCATGGACACGATGTAGATCTTATGATGGAAGCTTCTCTTAAATTAATTATCCCCTTGGTATAATTTCATCTTATATCTGGGATTTGATGTTTTGCAATCGTGGTTCCGACCATATTGTTCTTCTTTGATCCCGTTTCTCGGACAAGTTAAATTACTTGTCTTTTGCACATCATTTCACCTGTCAAGCTTCTATTCTACTCTACCTTCGAGTATTACCCCCTGGTATCTCAAGGATATCAACCCATTGCACTTCATCTTATGAATTTCTGATGAAGTAATACCTTTCCCCGTCATAGTCACTCCACGGGTTCTAGGTTGTCGTCAACCGAAAACACCGGGTTGTGAATCGAATCAACACTGAGATTCAGTACTCCCAGTGCTTTGTTGTTGAGAATTTTAATACTCCATCAAGTCATTCCTAGCCTGATCGGCTATATCATTATCATGCTAAATTTTAACCGTACTACCTGGTCCTTATTCCCGGAGCACAACTTTTGATGATAGCTAAGATTACGACGATCGTCCTCGGCATATCATTTCGCCTTGAATAACAATCTTTGATTTCAAGTTTGTATTGTACTAGTGGTTTCAAAAACCTTTCGCTTCATCATTCCTTTGACTTGTTGTCATCGTCGATCAATTACACCTTCATGAAATCTCTCGACAATTGTGTTGGATCACCTTCAACACTTTGATTTCTTTCGAGATGTTAACTGTGTTCATGATGAGAAATACCCTCCTTGCCCTCGATGATTTTTATTATCATCGACAACACCCTTGACTTCCTTTCATCGCGAGCTTGTCCACATTATGAATACCACCTGCTCTCCAGCTAATGTTGTGTTCTGCCTTGAAGTATTACCATCTTTGATGTCAAGAATGTTGTGAGGATTGCTCCACCACTTAAGAATTCTTGGTATAGTGATACTTCTCACCATGACCATTCTTTCTTGGTCCTCATATTGATTCCAACCGGGGTACCAACAAGTGAACGGTGCTGTTTGGATTTTGCCCTCCTAGCAACCCTATTGCTTTGGAGTTAATGATCGATAATTCATTCTTAGCCTATCGGTTGCTGAACCACCATTCTAACGTTGATCATGCTACTATAAGCCCACATTTTGGTTGCACCTCTCAACTATGATTGATGGTGTACGTTTTCCTAGAGCATACAAAATTATATCATTTGAATTGACTAGTGTCATCTTCTTGTTCACATTATTGTGGAAAGCCCTCCGTTTGAAATTCTCGATGAATTGTCGCTGAGCCCAACAGCCACCTTCTCATCCCCTCCTTGGTTTAATGATGAACTATTATTCCAGGAACCCTCTCCCATGGTTCATTTCCCGAGAATCTTGCAATGTCATTTCGACTATTTGTGTTGCACCTTTTCTTCTCGGACATCCTAAGTCTGAGGTATCATGACACCAATTAGATCTGCACCTCGGTCAGATATGATGGTTGGAACATATTTCCAAGAGTTATAACATTGTTCTTTAACCCGATAAGGTGATTCGTGCCTAGCGCACCTGGTCGGAGGCCCTATTGTTATAGTTCCCCTTTTAGTAAGGTTACCCCTTCTTCCGTGGGAAACTATAAGATTTATTCTACAAGTTATTCCTGATGGATCCTTTTGTTTCCAAAGTCTGATTTTCACCTGTTGACCATGTCAATGCTATCTCGAAGCATATCTGTGGTACTCCGATTTTCAATAAGAGCATTTGAAGCCCAATGCTAAATGTTTCTTGCTCAATTATCCAAACACCGTTGTATGGGTAATGTCTTGAAATTCCTCTCCCCTTACCTACTTTCTATCCTATCATGGATATCATGCTCTGATTGTTCTTGGGAAGGATATACCCTTGAAAATGTGTTTAAACACATTATCCTTTCCATTGTCCTGATTAATCTGATACATATGTTTTCCTTTCCATTGTTTGGTTTAATCTTCCTTGTGATCTATATGATCTAAGCAGTAATATTCTCCTGCTTTTGTAAGCACCTCGGTGTACGACTCTGTTAGTAAGAACCTGTTACTATTGTTGATGACATTTCGGTATCCACCGATGGACGAGAACTTTACCTAATGGTCCGCCTCGTTCAACGAGCAGGAAAAAGGTTCTCTTCGTCCCTCGCCCTTGGTATCGATGTTGTTGCCGACATAACTGACAGTCTACCCTCTGACATGCCTTCCTATCCTGACCGTGCAAGATGTCACCGTTCCTCCTACTTTTAACCCACATGGTGGGCCCATAACCCACAGGTCCCAGGATCGAAACCTGACTCTCTTGTACACCCTGATGACAAAGTTATTCTCGCACTTGACTTCTTATGTAATTCACGGGCCACCTGCCAAGTGATCTATTCTGGTATCAGACGCAATACTTATTCTCGTTGCTCTAGACCCCTTTCACACTTTATTTCAGGCATCGAACGATTGCCTGCTCGCTCGAAACTTCCCATGAAACATCATTACCTTGCTCTCGATATTTTCTTAAGTTTCATTCAATAATTACTTTCTGCCACCTTCCCCGATGTTATCGACCAGATAGTCAACCTTGTAGAGGTTCGTTCACCCGGAATAGCCCCCTTATTCTTTCGTAAGTACGATGGAACCCCCGAAGAAAGGATATCGACTTCATCTTAATGACTTGAAGCAGAAAAAATGAAGACGTCAATAAAATGGATCGACCACTTTGAGAAGAGCAACCAAGACCGGGAAGTTTCGTTAGAATTTCGTAAACAGACCTTTCCCCGTCATCCACCTCTTAAATCTCGGGACGAGATTTCTTGTAGTGGAGGAGAATTGTGATGCCCGAATCATTAAGCTACAGTAATCCCCTGTTAATGGTGCCATGTCATCACATTACTGTTGCTAATCCTTGTTTGATCCAACTCTTAGTTCAAACTCAAATTCAAATTAAAGCTTAAAATTTAAATTTCCCGACCATGCAAAATAAAATGTTCAAAGTGTGGGAAATATTACATAACTAATTATGGTGGTGATCCAACACTTTTGTAAAGTATTTGAATGCTCTTTTGTGAATATAACAGTGACTAAAAATAATTGTTAAATGCCTTTCCTAATTTAAAATTTTAAACTATTTTTATTATGTGTGAAACCTTTTGTGGTTGTGGTTTATTTTGTAAATCGATTTATAGAGACAATCATATGTTTTAGTAAAGCTGTTTTTGCCTACTAAAATAATATAAACAGAGTGTAATAAAAAGAAAGAAAACCAAAACGAAACAAAATAAATAAATAAAAAGAACCAGCCTACCCCCGGGCTTTGGCCCACTAAACCATCAGGCCATCCCACCCTCACCGAACCCTCCTCTCTCTCCTATTCACGCGACCAGGTCGCTACAGGGGCTTGGTCGCCGCCGCACCCTCTCGCCGACAGCGCCGGGAGGGGATAAGGGCGCCACGCCCCGACCCCTCGATCCCATCCCCCCACTCCTTCCCTCTCTCCCTCCCCATAGATCTCCCATGCCCCAAGCACGTCCATGGCCGCGTCATCATCGTTCCCATGGCCGGAGCCGTCCCCGACCCGTGAGGTTATGCTCTGCAGCTCCGTTGACCTCGTCTGCATCGCCTACAACCTTCGGTTCGAGCTGAAGCCCTCCACAACCTCGCCATCTGGTCGTCTTCCCCGCCACGGCCATGGCGCCATCGCCGTCGATCTCCATCACCGGCGCCTCCCGGCGGTTCCAGGCACGTCCACGACCTCCCTCGAAGTGAGCCGCGTCCATCCTCCTTCATTACCCCCTTGATTTGTTGCCGTAGCCGCCGTCCCCGAGCTCATCTGCGTACGCGTACGTGGTGCTGCTGCCCATGGCCTTACCCCCTGCGTCTCGCCCGCGCCTGGCCTCGAGGTCGTCTACTGCTGCGCCGCTGTTGGCCCTGTCCGCCGTCGCCGTTCGCGCCCGCTGGCGCCGGCCGCGCCTGCCTTCGCCCGGCCGCGTCGGCGTCACCCCGCAGCATCCCGCTCTCACCGCCGCCTGGCTGCGCCCGCCTCCGTCGCCTGCTGCTCGCCCGACGCCGCGCCCGGCCCTGCTTGCCATCCCGCACGCGCCCCTGTGCCTGCTCGTGCTGCTTCTGTTGAAGCTCTTGCCCTGCTGCGCATAACTGCTGCTGCTTACTGTACTACTAGTTAGCTTTTCAATATCTACTTTGACTAACCCCCTAGGCAGCCTCTAATCAGCGGTTAAACAACTACTAACAGGCCAAAAATAAATATGAGTAGAATGTACACTTGACAAACTACATATTACTCCACTGGACCAAATTCATTTGATGCATGGTTTAAATCCAACAAAAATCACAAAATGCTATCTTCTCTTAAACCCAAGCATTGTGTGTGCGTGTGTGCTCTGTGTGTTTGCGCACCGTACGTGTGGCCGGCTAGGCTATGCCCAGTAGTGGCCGGTCCTTGTTTAATTATGTTAAGTGTAGCTTAGTATTAGTTTAGTGCTAAGTTAGCCTATTAGCAAATGACATGTGGGTCCCATCTATTTAGTTTAGATAAATCCTTTTGGAAATTATTAAAGCAGTGACATGTGGGCCACCAACTCCCATTTAGACCAGTCCTTTTGACTTGGTCAATTCGAATTAAAATAAATACATAATTTTAGAAAATGAATTAAAACTTTAAAAATTAATATAAAATAAACCGTAGCTCGGATGAAAAAACTTTGTACATGAAAGTTGCTCAGAACGACGAGGCAAACCCGAATATGCAGCCCGTTCGTCCGCCACGCATCCCTAGCATAGTGAACACGCAACTTTCCCCCTCCGGCTCCTTTGCCCGAAAACGCGAAACACCGGGGATAATTTCCCGGATGTTCCCCCCTTCACCAGTACCACCTCGTACCGCGTTAGGGCACACCTAGCATCACGCTTTGTCATGTCATGTATCGTCATGCATTTGTTTGCATTATATTTATTGTTTCTTCCCCCTCTTCTCTCGCTAGACACCGAGATCGACGCCACTGCTACCCAGTACGACTACGGAGTTGACGACCCCTCTCTCTTGCCAGAGCAACCAGGCAAGCCCCCCCTTTGATCACCAGATATTGCCTACTCTTCTCTATACTGCTTGCATTAGAGTAGTGTAGCATGTTACTGCTTTCCGTTATTCCTATCCTGATGCATAGTCTGTCCTTGTTACTACTGTTGTTACCCTTACCTGCAATCCTACATGCCTAGTATAGGATGCTAGTGTTCCATCAGTGGCCCTACACTCTTGTCCGTCTGCCATGCTATACTACTGGGCCGTGATCACTTCGGGAGGTGATCACGGGCATATGCTATATACTTTACACTGTTACATTACCTGTGGTACTGTTCGGAGATGGGGGCTGAAGGGGCAGGTGGTTCCACCCAGGTAGTGGTGGGCCTGGGTTCCCGACGGCCCCCGACTGTTACTTTGTGGCGGAGCGACAGGGCAGGTTGAGACCGCCTAGGAGAGAGGTGGGCCTGGCCCTGTTCAGCGTTCGCGGATAATTAACACGCTTAACGAGATCTTGGTATTTGATCTGAGTTGGCTACGAGCCTATACGCACTAACCATCTACGCGGGAGTAGTTATGGGTATCCCGATGTCGTGGTATTAGCCAAAGCACTTCGTGACGTCAGCGACTGAGCGGCGCGCGCCGGGTTGGACTGCGTTAACGCAACTTCCTTTGTAATGGAGGTTGCTAGGTCTACTCACCGGCCGCGTACGCAACGTGCAGGTGTGCTCAGGGCGATGGGCCCAGACCCCTGCGTGCTTAGGTTTAGACCGGCGTGCTGGCCTCTCCGTTGAGCCTAGGTGGGGCTGTGACGTGTTGATCTTCCGAGGCCGGGCATGACCCAGGAAAGTGTGTCCGGCCAAATGGGATCGAGCGTGTTGGGTTATGTGGTGCACCCCTGCAGGGAAGTTAATCTATTCGAATAGCCGTGATCTTCGGTAACAGGACGACTTGGAGTTGTACCTTGACCTTATGACAACTAGAACCGGATACTTAATAAAACACACCCTTCCAAGTGCCAGATACAACCCGGTGATCGCTCTCTAACAGGGTGACGAGGGGAGGATCGCCGGGTAGGTTTATGCTATGCGATGCTGCTTGGAGATGCTACTTGGAGATGCTACTTGGAGATGCTACTTGAGGATGCTACTTGGAGGACTACAATCTACTCTCTTCTATATGCTGCAAGACGGAGGCTGCCAGAAGCGTAGTCTTCGACAGGATTAGCTATCCCCCTCTTATTCTGGCATTCTGCAGTTCAGTCCACCGATATGGCCTCCTTACACATATACCCATGCATATGTAGTGTAGCTCCTTGCTTGCGAGTACTTTGGATGAGTACTCACGGTTACTTTTCTCCCTCTTTTCCCCTTTCCCTTCTACCTGGTTGTCGCAACCAGATGCTGGAGCCCTGGAGCCAGACGCCACCATCGACGACGACCCCCTACTACACCGGAGGTGCCTACTACTACGTGCAGCCCGCTGACGACGACCAGTAGTAGTTAGGAGGATCCCAGGCAGGAGGCTTGCGCCTCTTTCGATCTGTATCCCAGTTTGTGCTAGCCTTCTTAAGGCAAACTTGTTTAACTTATGTCTGTACTTAGATATTGTTGCTTCCGCTGACTCGTCTATGATCGAGCACTTGTATTCGAGCCCTCGAGGCCCCTGGCTTGTATTATGATGCTTGTATGACTTATTTTATTTGTAGAGTTGTGTTGTGATATCTTCCCGTGAGTCCCTGATCTTGATCGTACACATTTGCGTGCATGATTAGTGTACGATTGAATCGGGGGCGTCACATTAGCTC
>NC_041385.1:420090338-420112124 GCF_002162155.2 Triticum dicoccoides
GGAGGATGATGCCACCCGCTGCGGCCGTAAGGGGCCGGGATCGGTCGCCGATCTGACGAAGATCTTGTCCGCATTGTACAAGGGATAAGAGGAGGAATTCCTCCGCATCAATCCACAGAGCGGATTTTCTATGAACAATCCTCCAAGCTGGGTGAGCGGACATTCATTTTTTCCTATCCGATCCGCACTCCCATAGTCAAGTATCTCATTTTGTGATTTTGGCGCAGGAACTGCGCCGGGCCGTAAAGGATATAAACAGCCCGCCTCCACAACCCGAGGATCCGGAACAGCTCCTCGATCCGACCTCCCAAGAGGATCCGGACATATCGGTGGAGCTGATCGACGGGGTTTTCCATCAACTGAGCATCGATAATGCCTTGGTCGCCATTACGGCCGATTACCCCGGAATACTTCCCGCCTCGCAGGTAACTGAGACCGAAGTCCCGATACTTTGAAAATGACCCATCCATGCGTGTTTTTGATCACCGTATACTGATGGTGTTTCGCAGGGGGCGCCCTTGAGGCGGAAGGCCGAGCCCACGGCGGCTGGCCAACAAGGGGCAGCACGGCCCAGCAGGCTAAAAAGAAGTGCGGTCCGGATCGAAACTCCGGCGCAATGGTATGGCGCGTCACCTTACTCCCCGGCTTTATTCCCGGGAGGCTGTACTAACGCTTGTGCCCTTTCAGGAAGAAGAGCGCTCGCCGGAATGTTTCTGGAGAGGTTGCCAATCAGTCCTCCGCTCGCTAGGCTCCAAAGCCAGGTCCAGAAGCAGAGGCGAACACGGGGCGTGCGTCGGATGTTCCTCCGACAGAAGATGCCGACAGGTTATCTGCCACCAATTCCGAGGTGGAGAGTGCCATGAATCACAGGCGCCGCCGGATAGCTCTTCCTGACGCGTGTTTCTCCCCAGAGGCATTGGATGCCTTTAATTCGGGAGATGCGCACCTCCGTGCCGCTCAAAATGGTCTAGCCAGAGCCACGGAGCAGTATGTAAAAGACATACGGGTGAGAAGATTTGACAGTTACATATGCCAGTAGCCCCCGAGACTTGAAATAGTTAGAATAACGGATTTAAGGATCATTTGTTGTGCAGGATCTTACCGAAAATAATACCCAACTTTCCCAGGAGCTGGGGGAGTGCAAAGCCCAACTTGAGGCCGCACGAGCCGTAGCGGGGGTAGCCAAAGAGACCCCCTCTGGTAATATATTCTTCAAAAGATAAGTAATTTGTAAAGTGCGGCGTGTGTATAAGTCTGACAATAATATTGCAGATGGCGCCGGGATAGATCCGGACAAGCAACAGCTCATGCGCCGGTTAAAGGCCGGCAATAATGTGCTTACACGGGTGAGGCAGGAGAAAAATAATCTCCAAGATGCCAACACCCAGCTGGGTGAGGAACTAAAGGATGTTCGTGCCCAGCTATTTGACTCCGTTAAGGAGAATCAGCGGCTTCGACATGGCATTTTTAGTAAGTGCTTGAACGAACTTTGAAAAAGAGTTCGGCGAGGAAGTCGTCTAACAGAGTTATGTCTGTAGGTATGCTCACAGGCCGTCATGCAGAGGAGATGCCCGGTTCTACGGGTGACCTTCTTCCCGAGCTCTTGCAACTGCACGAACGAGTTCGGCATGTGATGAAAGGCGTCGCCCAGGCATTGTGGCCATCTGCCTCCCTGCCCGAAGGCCTTGGAGAGCTTGCAGAGAGGCTTCAGGGAGCGCGGCAGCACTTCCGCTTATGGAAGATATCGGCCTGCCGTCAAGGCGCTAGAGAGGCCTGGGCCATGGTGAAGACGCGGTACACGAAGGCTGACCCAAACCACATGGCCGAGGTCGGACCTGCGGGGCCCGATGGAAAGGAGATCCCTGTGAGCTTAGTGTACGGCCAAGTAGAATTGGCCGCAAAGTATTCTCAGCAGGACTGTAAACTAGACAGCCTGCTGGATGGCATTGAAGAGGAATATGCCCAGTCAAATTGACTATGTAATTTAAGATGACATGTAAAATGCCTTCTAGCCGGATTGTAGATCGTTTGTCATAGCGGACCTTTTCGCTTCAACCTCGGGACCCAATAGTCCGGAGTGTGTCCGAATACCCTCGCGGTTATATTAGAACCAGGGCATGCATGGAGACCAGGCGTAGGGGTCATTAGTGCTTTATCAGACAAGTGCACAACTAGTTATGTTATATTACATGGTTAGTAAGAAACATCTTCCAGGGAGAATAGTTCCGTTAGGGGTTCCTTTCCCTGGGAGGCATGCCCTAAAGTGCATGTCCGGACTGCGAAAAAAGCAGAAAAGCATCCGGGGGCAGATGAATAAATATGTAGGAAATCGTCTTTTAGTTCACCGACCGAATATTCCCTTAAGAACGCTAGCTTTCGGCTTCACCCAGTCTGAAGTACACATCCGGCTGACCCGGCAGTAACAATCACAGAGGTGCTCCCTTTACCACCTAGCCGAACAATCGGGAACGTAGGGGTAAGCACAGGAGCCAGGCAACCCAGCTTGGCCAAAACTTAAGTCATATCGATGCATATAATGGCGAATAAAAGGTACATGCAGAAGTGTGACACATGTGTTGGGAATGAAGCCCGTATAAATAAGCTTTTGTTAAAGAAGCCCCCAGGTATAATGAGCGCGGATAGTGTGTCAAGTGTGTGCGAACAATGCGAGAACAAGCTTCCAAAGGCTGTAATAGGAAAAAAGGGCGAGAAGGAGAGAAACAAAAGACAACTAATATGTAAAATATAGACGGAGGAAGGAGACGAACTCAGAATCCGGCGCTAGGCGTAGAATCTTCGGAGACGGGCTACGTTCCATGGGTTCGGCTCGAGTCGGTTATCCGATGCATCTCGCAGACGGTACGCTCCACCGGTCAGGACTTGGTCGATGATAAAGGGAGCTTCCCATTTGGGCTTGAGTTTGTCCTTTTTCTTGTCCGGCAAGCGTAGAACTAACTCGCCAACGTTGTATGTTTTGGCCCATACTTCTCTGCTTTGATATCTTCGAGCTTGCTATTGATAGAATGCGGAACGGGCTTTTGCCACGTCACGCTCCTCCTCCAATGCGTCCAAACTGTCCTGCTGATCGAGCTCGGCTTCTCTTTCTTCGTACATGCGCACGCGGGGTGAGTCATGAATTATGTCACAGGGCAGAATTGCCTCTGCACCGTATACCATAAAGAATGGTGTAAATCCGGTCGTGCGATTTGGAGTGGTCCGCAGCCCCCAGAGTACGGAGTCCAGCTCCTCTACCCAGTGCGTGTTAGATTCTTTAAGGGACCGCACTAATCGGGGTTTGATGCCGCTCATGATTAGACCATTTGCTCGCTCGACTTGACCGTTAGTTTGAGGGTGATAGACTGAAGCATAGTCGAGTTTGATGCCCATGTTTTTGCACCAGAGTTTAACCTCGTCGGCCGTAAAGTTCGTGCCATTGTCAGTGATGATGCTATGGGGGACGCCGTAACGGTGTACGACCCCTGATATGAAGTCTATCACCGGTCCGGATTCGGCCGTCTTGACAGGCTTGGCCTCTATCCATTTGGTGAACTTATCCACCATGACCAGTAGGTATCTTTGCTTGTGGGTTCCTCCTTTAAAGGGTCCAACCATGTCAAGCCCCCAGACCACGAAGGGTCAGGTTATGGGTATAGTTTTGAGGGTGGTGAGTGGCATGTGGCATTGATTAGCAAAGAGCTGGCAACCGACGCACCGTTGGACTAAGTCCAGAGCATCTGCCCGGGCCGTCGGCCAATAAAATCCTGTACGGAAGGCCTTGCCTACAAGGGCCCGGGCTGCGCAGTGGTGCCCGCTGAGTCCGGCATGAATTTCAGCCAGAAGGTTCCGCCCTTCCTCTTCGTAGATACACCTTTGAAGGACTCCGGTTGTGCTTTTCTTGTAAAGCTCTCCCTCATGGACCTTATAGGCTTTAGATCGCCGCACTATGCAGCGGGCCTCATTTTGGTCCTCGGGAAGTTCCTGCCTGGTTAGGTAGGCTAGGAATGGTTCCGTCCACTTGGCAATGACTGCCATTATTACGTGGGCTGAGGATGTTACTTCGTTGGCAGGACCGCTGATTGTGTCAGAATGTTCGGTGTCGGGCAGTGCGGTTGGGTCCGGGTTATTATTTCCGGATTCCCCCTCCCATAGTACGGATGGCTTGAACAGCCTCTCTAGGAAGATGTTGGGAGGGACGGTATCGCGCTTTGCGCCAATGCGTGCCAATACGTCTGCTGCCTGGTTGTTATCCCGGGCTATATGGTGAAATTTGAGCCCCTCAAACCGAGCTGACATTTTTAGGACGGCGTTGCGATAAGCTGCCATTTTCGGATCCTTGGCATGAAAGTCTCCATTTATTTGGGATATCGCGAGGTTCGAATCCCCGTGCACCTCTAGGCGTTGAATGCCCATGGAGACTACCATCTAGAGGCCGTGTAGAAGGGCCTCGTATTCGGCTGCGTTGTTGGAGTCCGTATACATTATCTGGAGTACGTATTGAACCATATCTCCAGTTGGGGACGTCAGGACGACGCTAGCCCCCAGACCAGCCAACATTTTGGAGCCGTCGAAGTGCATGATCCAGTTGGAATATGCGTTGTACTCTTTAGGGAGTTCGGCTTCAGTCCATTTGGCGATGAAGTCGGCCAAAACTTGCGACTTAATAGCTCACCGTGGCTTATAGGTTATGTCAAATGGGAGGAGCTCAATGGCCCATTTGGCAATCCGGCCCGTCGCGTCACGGTTGTTTATAATGTCATTAAGAGGTACTTCGGAGGCTACTGTTATCGAACACTCTTTAAAGTAGTGTCGCAGCTTCCGGGATGCCATGAACACCGCGTACGCTATCTTCTGATAATGCGGGTACCGTGACTTGCATGGAGTCAGGACAGTGGACACATAGTAAACTGGTTTTTGAAGGGGGGGACTTGTGTCTGTCCGTTTCTCGTTCGACAACGAGCACCGCGCTCACCACTTGATGAGTTGCCATGATATATAATAGCATTGGTTCGCCTATGTTGGGCGCGGCCGGGACCGGGTTTGTTGCCAATACGACTTTTATTTCTTCGAGTCCAGCCGTGGCGGCATCCGTCCACTCGAAGTGTTCGGTGCGTCGGAGGAGGCGATAAAGGGGTAATGCCTTTTCTCCTAAACGGGAGATAAAGCGGCTTAAATCCGCCATGCATCCCGTCAATTTTTGTATTCGTTTGAGGTCCTTTGGGATATCCAATTGTGACAGAGCTCGGATCTTGGCTGGGTTTGCTTCAATTCCTTTACCGGATACAATGAAGCCCAAGAGCTTTCCGGCTGGTACGCCGGAAACACATTTTTCCGAGTTAAGCTTAATGTCATATGTTCAGAGATTATCGAACGTGAGCCTCAAGTCGTCTACTAGAGTTTCGACGTGCTTGGTTCTGACGACCACATCATCTACGTATGCCTCCACTGTTTTGTCGATCTGGTTTGCCAGACATGTCTGAATCATGCACTGATATGTTGCGCCGGCATTTTTTAGCCCAAAGGGCATTGTGTTGAAGCAGAATGGGCCGTATGGGGTGATGAATGCCGTTGCAGCCTGGTCGGGCTCTGCCATCTTAATTTGGTGGTAGCCGGAGTATGCGTCGAGGAAACACAATGAATCATGTCTTGCGGTAGCATCGATAATTTGATCGGTGCGGGGGAGGGGGAAGGGATGCTTTGGGCAAGCCTTGTTGAGGTCTTTAAAATCGACGCATAGGCGCCAAGATTTGTCCTTCTTTGGTACCATCACCAGGTTTGCTAGCCAGTCCGGGTGTTTTATATCTCTGATGAATCCGGCCTCCAATAATTTGGCTAGTTCCTCTCCCATGGCCTGTCTCTTAGGTTCGGACAAACGCCGAAGAGCCTGTTTGACTGGCTTGAATCCTTTTATGATGTTTAGCCTGTGCTCAGCCAGCCGGCGTGGGATTCCTGGCATGTCTGAAGGGTGCCAGGCAAAGATGTCCCAATTTTCGCGTAGGAATTCTCGTAGTGCGGCGTCTACATCAGGGTTTAATTGTGCCCCAATGGAGGCCGTTTTTGTAGGGTCCGTTGGATGGACTTGGAATTTGACTATTTCGTCCGCTGGTTTAAAGGAGGTGGACTTGGATCTCTTATCGAGTATCACATCATCCCTATTCACCGTGGAGCGCAGCGTAGTGAGATCCTCGGCCGCTAGGGCTTCGGATAGTGCCTCCAGGGCCAGTGCAGCTGTCTTGTTTTCAGCGCGGAGTGCTATGTCCGGATCACTAGCAAGAGTGATGATCCCGTTGGGCCCGGGCATTTTGAGCTTCATGTACCCATAATGGGTATAGCTTGAAAATTGTGAATGCCTCTCGCCCTAATAGAGCGTGATATCCGCTGCTGAACGGCGCCACTTGGAACGTGACCTCCTCGAACCTGTAATTATCTGGCGTGCCGAACACCACATTCAGTGTGATTTTTCCTGTACAACATGCTTCCCGACTGGGGATTATTCCTTTAAAGGTTGTGCTGCTTCGCTCAATGCGGCTCCAATCTATTTCCATTTTTCGGAGGGTTTCCTCATAAATGAGGTTCAGTCCGCTGCCACCGTCCATGAGTACCTTGGTAAGGCGAAAGTCGTCCACTATTGGACTGAGGACCAATGCGGCTGGTGCTCGGGCTTTTCGGAATTTAGGTTCGTCACTGGCATTAAAGGTAATAGCCGTGTCACTCCATGGGTTTATTGTTGCTACTTGGTAGACTTCGGCAAGGCTTCGGAGTGTTCGTTTCCGCATATTATTTGATGCAAAAGTCTCGAAGACTGTTAATACCGTACTGGTATCCTTGGACTAGTATTCTGGAGTTAGAAGCTCTTCGCCAATTTTGGCCACCTGCCGTAGTATCCAACATGCTCTAATGCTGTGAGTTGGAGTGGCGCCCTCTGTACTGTGAATTTTGCAGGGTCCATTAAGCCATCCTTCTAGTGCGGTTCCATGCCCTATAGAGGGTTTTTGCTTTTTGGTGTTTAACCCAGGTGCCTTGTGATAATGCACCCTTTTATTTCGGACTGGGGTTGCATTCAGGGCCGGATTGTCCCAAAAATTGATTTCGGTTTTCCAAGCGCTTTCCATCACATAGTACTTTTGTACTATGGATGCTAAGTCAGCGAAGCGTGTAATTTCACAACGACTTACGGCGTTGAGGATCCCCTTGTCCGTGCAATTATTGCAGAAGAATGAAATTGTGTCCTCCTTGCGGCAGTCCTTTATCCTGTTCATAACCAGGAGGAATCTGGCCCAGTAATGGTGTACTGTTTTTGCGGGCTCTTGCCGGATTTGGGATAAATCGCTTATGTTTAGGTGGGCGGGTGGAATTAAATTCGGAACCCCGTCCACTTTAAAACTCAGGGGCCAAGTAGTTTCCGAACTCGGAAGCTTGGGTTCTTGGATGTTGTCCAATGAATCTAGCCCGCTGCCTGACTTTAGGTTTAGGGCTTGAGTAACATCCTCCCCTCCGCGGGAATCCGGCATGGAGGGATCGGGAATCCGGACATAGCTAGTCCTTAAGATAGAAGAAGGGTCGCCGTATTGTTCCTCTACCACAGCAACGTGGTGGGTAACTTGGGGAGAGTTAATCTCTCTCAGATCGGGTTTAGGCCTAATCTGATCATAGTCTGTAGCGACTCCCAGGGCGGCGATGCGATCCAAGAGCTCGTTTAAGGAAGAGAGATCCATCGGATCCAACTGCTCGGCGAGTTCCGAGCTAATGTGAAGATTGTTTTTGATGACACGAGAAGTCATCATCGGCGTGGCGGCCGGACAGGCGGTCATAAGGAAATTGTCTAGCCGGAGAGTTTCGCCGATTACCAAAGCTCCTTTAGCAACAGTGCCGTCTTTAAAGATGGGATGAGGCATCCTTCCTGATAGCGACAGCACAGAGGAACTCTCAATGAAAGCACCAATGTCGGTGTCAAAACCGGCGGATCTCGGGTAGGGGGTCCCGAACTGTGCGTCTAGGCGGATGGTAACAGGAGACAAGGGACACGATGTTTTTACCCAGGTTCGGGCCCTCTCGATGGAGGTAAAACCCTACTCCTGCTTGATTGATATTGATGATATGGGTAGTACAAGAGTAGATCTACCACGAGATCAGAGAGGCTAAACCCTAGAAGCTAGCCCATGGTATGATTGTTGTTCGTCCTACGGACTAAAACCCTCCGGTTTATATAGGCACCGAAGAGGGTTAGGGTTACATAGAGTCGGTTACAATGGTAGGAGATCTACATATCTGTATCACCAAGCTTGCCTTCAATGCCAAGGAAAGTCCCATCCGGACACGGGACGAAGTCTTCAATCTTGTATCTTCATAGTCCAGGAGTCCGGCCGAAGATGATAGTTCGGCTATCCGGACACCCCCTAGTCCGGGACTCCCTCAATGATGTTAATCATCGAATTGCATATCTATATCACCCACAGTCTAGTGGTCAAGTAGAATTGAGTAATAGAGAGCTCAAATTAATTTTGCAAAAGACTGTTAATAGATCTAGAAAGAATTGGTCCAAGAAACTTGATGATGCATTATGGTCCTATAGAACTGCATATAAAAATCCTATGGGTATGTCTTCGTATAAAATGGTTTATGCAAAAGCATGTCACTTACCTCTCGAACTGGAACATAAGGCATATTGGGCCATTAAAGAGCTCAATTATGATTTCAAACTTGCCGGTGAGAAGAGGTTATTTAACATTAGCTCACTTGATGAATGGAGAACCCAGGCTTATGAGAACGCCAAACTGTTTAAAGAAAAAGTTAAAAGATGGCATGACAAAAGGATACAAAAGCGTGAGTTTAATGTAGGTGATTATGTATTGCTATACAACTCTCGTTTAAGATTTTTTGCAGGAAAACTTCTCTCTAAATGGGAAGGTCCTTACGTTATCGAGGAGGTCTATCGTTCCGGTGCTATAAAAATCAACAACTTCGAAGGCACAAATCCAAATGTGGTTAACG
Source organism: Triticum dicoccoides (assembly GCF_002162155.2). NCBI lineage: Eukaryota > Viridiplantae > Streptophyta > Magnoliopsida > Poales > Poaceae > Triticum > Triticum dicoccoides. The sequence continues at coordinate 420,099,327 of NC_041385.1, forward strand.
GTCAAAGAATCAAACATTACATCTTAGGTAATCCTATATATGTTGAAACTAATGTTATTGAAACCATAACACCGGAGGAATACATAAGGGACACTTTCCAGAACGTTTCAGACTCCGAAAAGGAATAGGTACGTGATACGGTAAGTAAACCGACTCCAAAACAGTTCTAATGGCAATTTTTCTCCGTTTTGGATTATTTAGAAAAGTAGGGAAATAAGTAGTCCGGGAAGGACACGAGGTATCCCCGAGGGTGGAGGGCACGCCCCCTGCCTCGTGGGCACCTCGTGTGCTCTTCGGACTCCGTCTTCTTGCACGATACTTCTTTTGGTCAATAAAAATTCATTATATAATCTCCTGAAGGTTTTGACCACCGTATCACACAATTATCCTCTGTTCTTGTTTCGAGCTGTTTTATGTCAGGGTTGTCAAGGCCAGGCATCATGTCGTCCCCCTCCTCCAACAATGGTGACAACGATGCTTGGCTAATGAAGATAGAGCTAAAGAGGGAAGAACCCACGGAGATCAACAAGGATGAAGGGATCAAGAAGGCCACGGAGGACCAAGCTCCGGTAGCAGAAGACATCTTTCAATTTGATCTCAATCTTCTTACCCCAACTGAGATCGAAGCTTTCAAGATGATTGAGTTATCTCGTATATAAAACAAGTATCTCACACGTGAAAATATTTTGTTGAAGGAGCATATCGTCGCACTCAAGGGCATTATCCATAAGCTGGAAGATCTGCTACGCTCGATGTGCGACTATCCATCATCACCACCATCTCCTTCACCAGCAAAAGAGACATAATCACATGGGTATGGGCACTTCCCTTGGCAACTGCCAAGCTTGGGGGAGGTGCCTCGGTATCGTATCACCATCACACTCCTATCTTTACCGTTTTTCTTAGTTCGATCCTTTTAGTAATATCTTGATCTAGTAGAATAAAGTTTTAGTATGATTTAGTTTTGAGTTTTGCTTTATGATCCCTCTATGTAATCAAGTCCATGAGCTATATAATAAAGATTAGCATTGAGTCAAGGGCTTGATTATTTTGCTATGATCTTGAGGGAATAAAAGAAAAGAGAAAGAACAAAAAGAAATAAAGAGATCATATTGATCTTATGGAGAGTAATGACTTCACATAGAAAGATTATGATGATTAAAAGTTGTTGAGAGTTGACAAACATAGTTTTGGTCATCGTTGCAATTAATAGGAAGTAATAAAGAAAGAGAGGTTTCACATATAAATATACTATCCTGGACATCTTTTATGATTGTGAGCACTCATTAAAATATGACATGCTAAAGAGTTGATGTTGGACAAGGAAGACAACGTAGTGGGTTATGTGTTCTTATATTTGAGATAAAGTATATTGTCATGGATCATCCAACATGTTAAGCTTGCCTTTCCCTCTCATGCTAGCCAATTATTTGCACCAAGTAGAGATACTACTTGTGCTTCCAAATATCCTTAAACCCAGTTTTGCCATGAGAGTCCACCATACCTACCTATGGATTGAGTAAGATCCTTCAAGTAAGTTGTCATCGGTGCAAGCTATAAAAGTTGTTCTCTAAATGTGTATGACTTATTAGTGTGGGAGAAAATAAGCTTTATACAATCTTGTGATGTGGAAGAAATAAAAGCGATGGACTGCATAATAAAGGTCCACATCACAAGTGGCGATATAAAGTGATGTTCTCTTGCATTAAGATTTCGTGCATGCAACCATGAAAGTGCATGACAACCTCTGCTTCCCTCTGCGAAGGTCCTATCTTTTACTTTTATTTCTTACCCTTATGCGACAGTCATGGTGATTTTCACCTTTCCTTTTTACAGTTTATCCTTTGGAAAGCACCTCATGTTGGAAAGATCCTGATACATATATCTAATTGGATGTAAGTTAGCATGAACTATTATTGTTGACATTATCCTTGAGATAAAAGGTTGGGAGGCGAAACTATAAGCCCCTATCTTTCTCTGTGTTCAATTAAAACTCCGTAACCACAAGTATTGCGTGAGTGTTAGACATTGTGAGAGACTAAATGATAGTTGAGTATGTGGACTTGCTGAAAAGCTCTTATATTGACTCTTTCCGATGTTATGATAAATTGCAATTGCCTCAATGACTGAGATTATAGTTTGTTGGTTCTCAATGAAGTTTATGATTCATACTTGACATTGTGAATAGATTATTACTTGAGCATAAGAAATCGTATGATAATATACATATATGTAGCTATTATAAGATTGATCATGATGCCTTCATGTACGTATTTTATTTTATCGACACCTCTACCTCTAAACATGTGGACATATTTATCGTTATCGGCTTCCGCTTGAGGACAAGTGAGGTCTAAGCTTGGGGGAGTTGATACGTCCATTTTGCATCATGCTTTTATATCGATATTTATTGCATTATGGGTTGTTATTACACGTTATGTCACAATACTTATGCCTATTCTCTCTTATTTTATAAGGTTTACATAAAGAGGGAGAATGGCGGTAGCTAGAATTCTAGGCTGGAAAAGGAGCAAATATTAGAGACCTATTCTGCACAACTCCAAAAGTCCTGAAACTCCACGGAAGTTTTTTTGGAAATAATAAAAAATATTGAGCGAAGAATATACCAGAGGGGGCCCACACCCTGGCCACAAGGGTGGGGGGCATGCCCCCTGCCTCGTGGGGCCCCTGGTGGCCCTCTAGTGCCCATCTTCTGCTATATGAAGTCTTTCGTCCGAGAAAAAATCATAAGCAAGATTTCGGGACGAGACTCCGCTGCCACGAGGCGAACCTTGGCGGAACCAATCTAGGGCTCTGGCAGAGCTGTTCTGCCGGGGACACTTCCCTCCGGGAGGGGGAAATCATCGCCATCGTCATCACCAACGCTCCTCTCATCCAGAGGGGGCCAATCTCCATCAACATCTTCACCAGCACCATCTCCTCTCAAACCCTAGTTCATCTCTTGTAGCCAATTCTTGTCTCTAAGTGTGAGACTGGTACATGTAGGTTGCTAATAGTGTTGATTACTCATTGTAGTTGATGCTAGTTGGTTTATTTGGTGGAAGATCATATGTTCAGATCCTATATGCATATTAATACTCCTCTGATTATGAACATGAATATGCTTTGTGAGTAGTTACGTTTGTTCCTGTGGACATGGGAGAAGTCTTGCTATTAGTAGTCATGTGAATTTGGTATTCGTTTGATATTTTGATGAGATGTATGTTGTCTCTCCTCTAGTGGTGTTATGTGTACTACATGACACTTCACCATTATTTGGGCCTATAGGAAGGCATTGGGAAGTAATAAGTAGATGATGGGTTGCTAGAGTGACAGAAGCTTAAACCCTAGTTTATGAGTTGCTTCGTAAGGGGCTGATTTGGATCCATATGTTTCATGCTATGGTTAGGTTTTCCTTAATAATTCTTTTGTAGTTGTGGATGCTTGCAATAGGGGTTAATCATGAGTGGGATGCTTGTCCAAGTAAGGACAGCACCCAAGCACCGGTCCACCCACATATCAAATTATCAAAGTACCGAACGCGAATCATATGAACATGATGAAAACTAGCTTGACGATAATTCTCATGTGTCCTCGGGAGCGCTTTTCTCTATATAAGAGTTTGTCCAGGCTTGTCCTTTGCTACAAAAAGGATTATGCCATCTTGCTGCACTTTATTTACTTTCATTACTTGTTACCCGTTACAAATTACCATATCACAAAACTATCTGTTACCGATAATTTTAGCGCTTGCAGAGAATACCTTGCTGAAAACCACTTATCATTTCCTTCTGCTCCTTGTTGGGTTCGACACTCTTATCGAAAGGACTACAATAGATCCCCTATACTTGTGGGTCATCATGAATTTACATGTTTTTCTCGCACATGAATTTCTCATACACGAAATTGTTTTTGTTACATATTTTTGAACTCTTACATTTCTTATTTTTAACCTCCTCCTTTTTATACACAAAACATGAATTGTTTTTAACTCATTTCCACGAATACACACACAAAGAATACGCACACACACACACACACACAAACACACACACACACACACACACACACACACACACACAAACACGCACAGACATAACCATCACATGCACAAACGCCACCACAACATCTCCATTGTTCTTTTGACGCCCGGTGCTGATTTGAATCCCGTACTATAGTTGTACTTCTTCATCCAGGAGATATAAGGAGCAAGCATGGAATGACTTAATGGGATGAACCTAGGAGATGCCTACAACTACAGACCTTCTGGAACACTTTCCATTGACCTTCAAGAACAATTTCTATTGACCTTCGGCCCTTTTTTTCATTCCGACAAGTGGGCAAACTAGGCAACAACATATAATGCTCCTTTTTAGAGCTGAACTGAAGAATCTGGCGAAGCCAGCCTGCAAGAATGGCCAATTTTTTCAGAGGATAAATGCAAACAAATGCGTATAAAACTAGAGCAATCTAATGTCAATATTTTTTTATATGTTCAATAAAACCAGAGCAATCCAATGTCATAAACATCCATAGTCCAAAGAACAAAATAACCACAGTATGTATGTATGTATGTATGTATGTATGTATGTATGTATGTATGTATGTATGTATATACATAAGAAATCTTTTTTCTACCACACAAGCACCTTTGTTCTCATACATCTCCCAAAAAAATCAGAGACATCACTATTGAAGGCTAGTCATGCAATAGGAAAAAGATGAGCACTTCTTGCAAAAGCGAATGACTAAAAGTTGGCGAACAACTAGGACTATTTAAGTGAAGCGCTTGTAGTATTAACCCGTAGCTCCTTCATGTTGACTAATTCCACCAGAAAACGCCATGTATGGATTTGAACACTACAAACCACTATACTAATTTCTCCTTGTGTTGGCTACAATTGACTCGGCTTGTGTCGGGGTGTTGTGCCAGCATCGACAGCTCACCACCTTGGCTCCTTGCAGTCAGGTGGTGGAGGTTGGCAGTCTGGTGGCCAATGCAGCCAAACACCACCAGACTGTGCCAAGAGTTCAGTTAGTTTTCTAAACTTTTCTCAACAGAACAAGCTAAGAGCAGGCCAGGCGACCTATGACCGCTCACTGCTGTCACAGCAGGGTATGAACTATAGACCTTCTAAAGTTATCTAATCCTGTACTGTAGATTTAAGCATTTTAAACTCAAAAGATGCCTACAATTCTCAGTTTGTGCCTAACTTAGGAGTCGAGGAGATCACCACAGAGGACTAGATAGAGGAGTGCAAGTGAAGCAACCTTTTTCTTCAAGAAATTAATAAACTGAACTTCAAAGAGAACAGAGTTGGGTTGATAGAGATGCACCTACTGCTACCTGTAGCAACGAGAGATAGAGGGGAAATCAGCAAGGGCGTACGACTGAAGCGGTGAACTTCTGAGAGTTCCGTGGTTCAACGGCCGGAGGTGGCGGTTAAGACTGGTTTGAGCGTCGCAACGGTGGGTCCCCACAGGGAGGAGGCTCCATGAGGGGGGCAACGGGGTTGCTCATATTCAGTCGAGGATCTCGGCGGCGGCTGGTAGGATCAGAGCTTGCGCGGTGCCCGTGATCAAGGGCCGGCGATGGCGCCGGGATCCACGGCCGGCGATGGCGCCGGGTGTCAGAACCGTCCTAGGAATGGTGGATACTCATTGACAAGACGAGGACTGGCCAGGGTGGTGGCGCGCGATGGGGCGGGAGGAGAAGAGGGTGGCCGCGGTAGCGGCGCCATGAGAGAGCCGGGGGCGGGCGCTGGACACGGGCAAGGAGAGGAAGGAGTAGAAGCCAGGCGTGCGGCGGCGGAGGTCGCCGACGATGGGATCTAGGGTGATTGGGGATCGGGGAAGGTGGGAGGACGAGCGGTACCTGGTCGTGGGGTGTCGTGGGCGGGCTCTTTTTTTCTATGTGTTAATAGTTCGGGAACATCGTAGCAGCCTATATATATGCGATCATGATCCAAATAGTTATTCTGATCCCAGGATCAGAATAGTGCTACCCTATATATATGATACTACCTTTAATTATGGTGCATAGTATAATATAGTAGTATCATAGATGATCATATTTATTGCCATGCATGACACAAATTAGCATCGCATTTAACATGATATGGTATCTACCTATATGTTACTCTAACCCTCTCTATCTTATTTAATTCTTTGCCACATCAGCATACTCTTGCTATTTCTGAGTGCATGATATCGACTATGATACCACCACTATGGCCAGCCTTATAGTGGGGAGTATCATATAACAATAGTATCATGCATATGATACTAGTGTATGATAGTATGTACGTACCTTCGTAGTGCATAGTATCATAGAGTAGTATCATAGATGACCATATTTATGGCCATGCAGTATAGCATATTTATTATGTTACGGTATCTACCTATGTTAGTTCTTTTCCGCATCATCATATTTGTTATTCCCGAGTGCATGATACCGGCTATGATACCCCCACTATGGCCACCCTAAGGCTGGTCGTAATGGAAGTATCATAAGCGGTATCATGCATGCCAACTAGACTTTTTGGATGATGTAATGGCACACAGTTAAATAAGGAAAGAGAGGGTGTGGTATCATATCATGATACCATATCATATTAAACGGTGTACTACTTTATGTCATGCATGGCAATTAATAAGGCAACCTAAGATACTAACTTATGATACTATGTGCGCATTTCGGAGATAGTATCATATAATATGCATGATACTAGTATATGATAAGGCTGGTTGTAAGGCCCCTCCCAATGCTCCAACTCGTATAGGTGCTAAGGCTGCCATGTAGGCAAAAAATCTGATGTGGCAAGGTAATTAAGAGGAGAGAGATGAGTGTGGTGACCCCAGGAAGAAACAATGCCAAGCGCGGGAACCTAGGCAAAACGCTTAAACGGAAGAATCCCACCAATGCATGAAGAACTTTAGTTGCAAAATCATTTAACGAATGATACTTAGCACCAACAAGTTAATCATATATGCATTGGGATCTTTAGTTGCTAAAGTATTTAATATGCTTAGCACCTCATGTAAGAACCAATGCATTGGAAGCAGCCTAATGGGGAGTATCATATACTAGTATCATGCATATGATACTACCTCTGTAATGCGCGCATAGTATCATAAGTTAGTATCATGTAGTATTTTATATATTGTCATGCATGACACATAGTAGCATAGCATTTATTATGATACGGTATCATGATATGATACTTAACCCTCCCTTTCTTCATTTAATTTTATGACAGCTCATCAAAATTTCCTAGTTGGCATGCATGATACTAGATATGATACTCCCATTACGATCATCCTAGCAAAGAAGGTGTACAAATCATTTGTGCGTCGCTTTGCGAGTTTTCATCCGTTTGTTCGAGAAGCGGGGAGAAGTTTCAAACATTTCGGTCGCGAGGTGCGGCCACTGGCATATGCCTAGTTGGTATTTTAATCACATGAAATTTAGATGGAGACCGGACATCATCAAAATCGATGTGTGCCCGTGGCGTGCTCTCACGACCCCGTGGAAAAAATGGTAAAGTTTGGCACAAGTTTTGATGATCGCTCCTTCCAAACCAGAGCATCTCACATGAAGGATCATGGTTTCCAAAAGGAGACGTGTCAATTCAAACTCTAGTGGCTGGTGACTTCATTGTTTGGCCTCATAAAAATTTCCATGGTACACAATCACCATTATACCACGGGTTTGATTTTCTAGCGCATTTTAGGTATTGTTAGCTATATTTAAGACATTTTTTGAGTTTAACGTGCATTTTGTGCATAAAAATAAAATTACAACCGGAACTACATGTGTTGTCGAAAGGGATGAGAATCACTGTTCGATCTGGGAGCATCCAACAGTGCAGACGTACGATCCGTGGGATTTGGGTTCTAGCCAATCATAAAGCACGACTCAGATCGCGGGCGGGGTTTGGTCGGCACATGACTTTCATGAACGAACCGTGTGCTATTCGCAAACCAAATTGCATATTTTTATTCACACATACTGTAGTGAGATCAATTGAGTGTGCTACCTCTATGATATAATAATAATAATAATAATAATAATAATAATAATAATAATAATAATAATAATAATAATAATAATAATAATAATAACAAAAAATAGTTCATATTCATTGCCTGAGCTGACAGCATATCAAGGTTAACATATTAACAGTTCTTACATCAATAGAAAACTGGGCATAACTCACAAATTCAGTACACAGGACGGTTCTAAATTAAACGAATTAAGTTGCAGGGTAGGCATAAAGACTAGTCCTACAGCTTAATTCCCATGTACATGGGGGAACTGAGATCATTATGTTGACCCCGAATGAACTTGGGTTTTCTGATGATTTTATGCTGTTCTGTTACACGGGTGCGTGATCCCTTGGCTGGCAACTCAAAAAATTCATCGTACACATCCTCATCGGCAACACCCTTGACACCCAGTACCCTCCTCTTCCCATGCATCACTACATGTCAGTTCTTATGCAAGGGGTCTTCCACAAAGAAAACTGGGTAGCATCGCTGGCAAGAATGAACGGGTCCGCGTGATATGCCATCATTGTCCTGTTAACACAGGTCTTCCTGTAATCATCAACCTTTACATGACCAAGAGGGATCCATGCGCACCTGAATAATGCCACCTTAACTTTCACATAGTCAAGCTCCCAAATCTCTTTGATGGTTCCATAGTATACCCTTTTATCAGCTTCATCTATAGTCATGCATTCTATTCGAACAGCATTGTTCTGATATGATGTCTTCTGATCATGTTCCTCGGTGTAGAACGTGTATCAATTTATTTCATATGCTTGGTACGTCAACACCGTAGGTGATGGCTTTTGTGCCAACCACGTAGCAATATCATCGATGGATCCTTGTGCCAAACGATTCTTCAGCCATTCGGCATAGTTCTTAGTGTGCTCCTTCATCTCCACATCTGATGAAGGCGCCATTGGTAAGAGCTTTGGTGTATCTCCGCCAAGTGTTCTTCGGCATAAGCGCTGAGAACTGGGCTGTTAAGCAATACTGTCAAATGGGTTTCTCTACAAATTCTCTGGGTGGATCCATTTGCGTGCCAGCAAGGACCAGCTTACCTTTCAGCCTTCCCTCATGGCGAGAGAGGGGCAAACATATAGGCCTTTGTTCCATGTATTCGGTGCAAAACTCAACCGCCTCATCCACGGTATAACCTTGTAGGATGCTTGCCTTTGGACGGTTTCGGTTACGATAAAAGCGCTTCAGTATTCCCATGAACCGCTCGAAGGGATACATGTTGCAAAGAAACACATGACCACAATACTTTATCTCGTCGACAAGGTGCACAGTGAGATGGACCATGACATCAAAGAATGATAGCGGGAAAAACATCTCTAGGGTGGACAATATTCTTGCAATATCATCTTGCATATGATCCAACTCTTCGGGATCTACAACTTTCTGCCATAGTTGGTTGAAGAAATCACAGAGCTCAATGAGTGTGTTTCTTATATCTTTGTCCTTCAGATTCCTGATGGCCAACGGGAGGATTTGTGTCAACATTATGTGGCAATCATGTGACTTCATGTGTCCCAACTTCATTTTACTTGAGCTCACATCCACGAGACTTATGATGTTTGCGGAGTAGGAAGAGGGTGTCTTAATTGACAAGAAATAGGTGAAGAACTGTGTTGCTTCTTTTGTACTGAAATTGTAACTCTGGCGAGATTTGATGAATTTGTCATCATCTTCTGCTTCACTCTTGTGTTTTGATTGATCAGCAAGCATATCGAGCCGTGAACCATCACCATCCTTTCTTTTACCTTTAATCTTGAGCAGAGTACCAAGGATCCTTTCACATACATTCTTCTCTACGTGCACGACATCGATGCAGTGACGTACACATAGAATCTCCCAGTAAGGTAATTTCTAGAAAACTGATTTCTTCTTGCACACTTGACCCTTGGGTGTTTGTTTCACCGTCAAAGGGTGCTTATTTCCAAGCACAACATTAATTTGTTTAGCCATGTTGTGGACCACCTCCCCATCATAGGGTCTTGGGCCCATACCTACCTCTGATGTACCATCAAATTCAGCTTTCATCTTTTGGTATGGGTGATTTTTTCGTAAGAACCTACGATGACACAAATACACGATTTTGCGAGAGTTGGGAAGAAATATGCTAGCTGTCCTATCCATGCATGTGACACAACCTACATCTCCCTTTGTTTTCTGCCCCGATGTGTTGCCTAATGCTGGCATATCTTGAATGTGTGCACCAGCATCACATGTAGATCCAAAATCTCCTTTCTGTAAGCATCATAACATTTTACAGCAGGCGCATCTATCCACACTGTCAGCAGTTCTTCTACCGGTAGTTGAAAGTAAATGTCAATGTCATTTCCAGGTTCCTTCGGGCCTTGGATAATCATTGACATCCTAATGTATTTTTTCTTCATACACAACCAAGGAGCTAGGTTATATATGCACAGAAGCACCGGACATGTGATGTGATTGGTGCTCATATCGCCAAAAGGATTCATCCCGTCAGTACACTCCCCGAGCCTTATACTTCTAGGATCCTTGGCAAAGTCTTCAAACTTGTTGTCGATTAATTCCCACTGAGCCCCATCTTTCGGGTGCGTCATATACTTATCCGCAATTCGCTCATCATGATGCCACCACAACCTCTTTGCCTCTCTAGGGTTTGCAAAAAAACGCGTCAACCTTGGAATTAAAGGAAAGTACCAAACAACCTTGAACGGGATTCTTTTCTTGATCTCGTCATCCAATTTGTACTTGTCCTTTCTTCTCCTACGCTTGTATCGTGCATGCTTGCATGTGGGACATGCACGCAAATCTTTGTACTCACCACGGTACAATATACAATCATTCACACAAGTGTGTATCTTTTGTACTTCAAGTTCCAATGGGCAAACAATTTTATTCGCTTCATTCATGCTTCTGGGGAGCACATTATCTTCTGGAAGAATTTCTTTGAAAAGACCTAACATCTCTGTGAAGCCCTTGTTTGATAGATTGTTTGCTGCTTTAAATCAGAGAAGCTCCAAGGTGGCACTCAACCTGGAATATTTATTTTTGCAACCTGGATACAATTCTTTCTTGCAGTCCGCATCAATGGTTGGCAGATCCTTGTACCCAATCATATCCTTTTTTGGGCCCTCGAAATCTGCAATCATAGCAGCAAAATATGGCATATCAAGATTGTCGTCATATGCGTCGACATCTTGGTTTTCTAGTGTTTGTCTCGGCTTTCCGGTGTTCCATTGGTAGCTTGACGCCTCTGCCCTGATGTTAGATTCAACATCCATGTGACACTGATCGGGGTTTGGCATCTCGCAGCCCTGGGTATCTTCATCCATGACCTCCTCTTCACCGTGTCTGGTCCAACGTGTATATCCGTCCATGAATCCCCGAGAGACTAAGTGCCACTGGACATCTGCAACTTCATGTGACTCTATATTGGCACAATCAATAGACACCGGATGTTCCACATCACCAATTCTCCTCTTTGTACTTTCAGCCAAATTCATGAACTCTGTCACGCCACTGATAAAATCTGTTGTTTTCCGATTCTTCATCCATCGAGATCGTTCCATCTGCACCACGCGAATGGCAATTAAAAACAAAACAACAACATTAATACACAGATTAAGTACTGCCCAAAGATGCATGCATAAATCACAAGGTTTTATTTTCATAATTACTGAGGGCGCTCCATATTGTTATCCAGATGTGCAATGACAAAAAATAATGGCTAGTCAATTTACACGCAGAGTACTAGTACAACACTACCCTTAGGAATTGAATACCTTAATTAAGCCAATCATGAAAAGAATACCTTAATTAATTATCCGCTCGGCGACATCCACCTAGCAGATAGAGAAGCGCGATGTGGCGGCACGCCGAGACAGCAGGGTCGAGGAGCAGAGCTTAGTGCGGCTGCCGCCTGAAGTTTGACCTCCACTATCCCACCATCGACCGCGATGGATGTCCTCGAATCACGCCACCGCCGACCGCTCCTCCTATCTCCCGCCGCAAACCGAGGATTGACCTCCTATGACGATGCCACCACCCACCGATCGAGGATTGACCTCTTCTCCGGTAGTCGCTGCCTAGGTCGTCGCCGCCATATCTATATGCGGAGCGGCTGTTTTTTTATGGATATCCGCAGAGGCGTTGTTTACATGGTATCACTATAACACAATTATGTACAGGGTAGTACATAACATATGGTTATGTAACGGCAACCATGTCTCACCTACGTTGTCTTCTCACATGGTTTGGTGCGGAAATCGTGTGTGACGTTGTAATACCTAACACAAACGACATGTATAAACAGTGTGCCATATACAACATATAGTGCCATAAGTAGTTCCCGGCCGTTAGCTTATCCCCACAGTTTCCCCATTTCCCCCAAATCCCTACATAGCCTCCAAATTCCCTCATGTGGCGCTGAAATTGGGGGAATGCAGATGATACGTCTCCAATGTATCTATAATTTTTGATTGCTCCATGCTACTTTATCTACTATTTTGGGCAATATTGGGCTTTATTATCCACTTTTATATTATTTTTGGGACTAACCTATTAACCGGACGCCCAGCCCAGATTTGCTGTTTTATGCCTATTTTAGTGTTTCGAGGAAAAGGAATATCAGACGGAGTCAAAACGGAACAAAATCAACTGGAGAAGTTATTTTTGGAAGGAAAGCAAGCAGGGAACTTGGAGTGCACATCAGGGGAGATACAGGCTGCCCGTGAGGGTGGGGGCGTGCCCACCCAC